>NC_141535.1:118960000-119280500 GCF_021556685.1 Rattus norvegicus
ATCCAGAAGGGGGTGCTGTAGAGCTACAGTTGGAGGTGGCTGTGAGCCTTTTGATGTGGGTGCTGGAAACTGCACTCAGGATCTCTCCAAGAACAGAGCGCTCCTTTAACAGGTGAGACATCCTCCCCACCCCTGTAATCTCGTTCTTTAAATCCTTTTTGAAGTCCTCATGTGCCTCTAATGAGTGATACTGGTGGGAGGAGGTTGAGGGGCAAGGGAGTTGTGTCTCCTTATGGATGGCAAATCAGTGTTGCCGTAAGACCAAAGTTTAGAAGATAAAGGAAATGTAAAAAGCTGACTCCAAATATGAAAGGTCTTATGAGAATACTTTGGAGCTGTTGGTCCTCCTGGCTGCTACTTCCTCAGCCAAACGTGAGGCAGGGGAGGGCTGAGCACAAGGGTAGCTCAGTTCCTGCCTCCCATCCTGCTAAGGCAGATTCCCCTGTCTGTTGTAGATGTCTGTACACCGGGCACGCTGGAGTTCTGGGCAGTTTTCTGGCTTCAGTTTCCGTCTTACCACAGGAACACTGGGATAAGAGCATTTTTAAAAACTAACTTTGTACTTGTTAGAAGTTCCAGGGCTTCTGCAGCTAGGGCATTTACTTACTGAGCCATCTCCCTGACCCCAAATTTTAATTTCAAGTAATTTGGAAAAAAAAAAAAGGTAATCCTAAATCTGTCTTAGATTTGGGGAATGTGTCCTACACTGAACCGTTTTGTTTTCAGTAGACTGCTTAAGTGTTTAATGAAACCCTGGGGGATTGTTTTGTAAATTAGATAGCTCCTTGTAAGAATTATCTTTAAATCTCTACTTAAGGTGTCCATTTCATTTATACTGGATGTGAGTGCTTAAAAAAATACATTTGTATTCTTCAAATAGAAGTGTCCTGTAGTCACTAGCTGCCACTTACAACACACTAGTTATTTTTATACTAGATAGCGTATTGTGATCGTCCTCTCAAGTTGTCTACAAGTTCTTTCACTTGTCAAAACACAGGTTGCTTCTTGTGTTGTGTTTCACTTAGAGTGAGGGTAGGTACTTTAGGGAAGACAGACTGGAGTGCATTCTTACATGGGGCCTTAAAGCTGCTTTTAGTTAAGATCGAGTCCACCCTACCCTACCCCACCCCACGCCATCCACCCAACTCTACCCTACCCCACCTCACCCTACCCTACCCTACCCCACTCCACCCTACCCTACCCTATTCTACCCCATCCACACTACCATATACCACCCATCCTACCCTACCCTACCCTACCCCACCCCACTTTACCCTACCATACTCTACCCAACCCACCCTACCATACCCTATACTACCCATCCTAACTTACCCTACCCCACCCCACCCTACTCTACCCTATCCTATACTACTCACCCTATCCTACCCAACTCACCCCACCCCACCCCACCCTAACCTATCCCACCCTACTCTACCCTACCTCACCTCATCTCACCCTATCCTACCCTATTCTACCCCACATACCCTGCCCTACCCTACCCTTCTCTACACTACCCTACCTCACCCCTTTCCTTCCCTTCCCTTCCCTTTCCTTCTCTACCCTTCCCTTCCCTACCCTACCTTAATCTTTGGTACTGGAGACTGAGCACAGGGTTTTGTGCACACTAAGCACTACCACACCACTGAGCTACAGTTGGTGTTTATTTTGGAAAATTGCTGGCCCAGTCCTCTGGCTTGACCATCTGTTAACTTGACAGCCACAGCTTGAGTCGTAGCATGACTGTGATGGTTGCTACAGCGGAATATGGTCAGACACTGTGGCTTCTGTTAGTGTCTTAAACTTTTGTCTGTTGGGTTAATAGTCAGCCCAGGCACATGGCCCAGGCAGAAGCTCAGCCGATGATGGTAATTTTCCCGCTGAGCTATCAGAGCACAACTACCCGCCCCTGGGCCTCACAGAGCTGAGCATCCGCCCTTTGCGCCCGTTGCAGCTGTGCCGTGGGTTCATCTCAGCTGGCTGTGAGTACTAAGAGTTTAATTTATTTCAGCTCAAGTAGCTTGCTCCCTGAGTATGTACACATAAATAACTTCTGGAGGGGGCAGGATATTCAGCCAGATGCAATGTTCCCTCAAGAACTGTCAACAGAACTGGACTTGTTGGTCCTCCAGCAGTTAGTTTTCTTACCAAACTTAAATTCAATAAAGTATTTGAGTGGGATAAAGTGCACAGCGCTTTGGAAAGCTGGATTAAAGGCAGCATGAATCTCAGCACAAAAACAATTGTTTGTATCGGTGGGTGCTGAACCAGCTGTCAGTCTATTGCTTCCTGGGAGCAATAGACTTAGGAAATTGATCTGTGGTTCAATTGTAAAGCCCTTCGGGCGCAGGCTGGGCTCTGCAGCAGCTAGTTTAACTCAGCTGTGGAGAGACAGCAACAAGCGAGAAAGACAGCACTGCCAGGGAGCCTCCAACACCTTTCACCTACCACCTTGGTGTCCATCTGTGTTCATTTACCCCTCCGCCCGGCATCCCCTGCTCTGATGGATGGCCTAGAGGAAAACTTGACCTTGTTACTTATAAATAGGGAGGAATTGGGAGCCTTGCCAGTGTTCTAGAATATTCCTCAGCATGAAAGGGAACTTCTCAGAGGCCCCAGACAGATTCTTGTTTCGGTTAAGCTATGTGACCTGCAATTTTGAAGAGCTTGGGGAGAGCAATGTTTTCTGCTTTGGTTGCTGTGCTTACACACATATATGCACACGCACACGGGGGGGGGGCAGTTGGGAGGGAGAGAGAGAGAGAGAGAGAGAGAGAGAGAGAGAGCGCAACAAACAGCACTTCCAATTGAAGATACCCTGATTCATGATACAAGTGGGAACTGCATCCTTTGAGGTACTGCCAGGAGGAGGAACATTTTCTGAACTGCACAGTAGGCTATAAGCTTGGTGTGGATAGTATAGTTTATTGTCCCCAAACTTGGATTAGCACCAAGTATTGCAATGAGCAATTTTGGATTTTTGTAGCTTCCAGTCTTAGTAATATTTTCCTTATTTATTTATTTGCTTATTTGCTTTTAGAGACAGAGCTTCATGTACCCCAGGCTGACCCCAAACATGCCAACTTGAACTTCTGTTCCTCTTGTCTGTACCTCCAACGTGGAGATTGAAGCTGTATGTCACCATGTGTGGTTCACGTGGTGCTAGATGTGCACTCTCTAACAGACCTGCTCCTCTAGCTGTGTCTGAGAGACGGCTTCCTTCAAGACACTTGTTCAGAGCAGTTATCATTCCTGACTGAAATCAAGATGGGGGTTCAGTGAGTGGCCTCCTTCGTTCACCTCTGTACAACAACTGGACATTCAGTCCCAGCTTCTCCTGCTGTGCCCGTGTCCTTGCTGGTTTGGGGAGAGCTACAGGAGCTGAATGCTTGTCACCGCCCGACTCTGTGTGCTGAGTCTTCTTAGTTCCAGTTGAGGTCTTTGCAGTGCTCAGAACGCCCTTCTCTGCATTTTGAACCAGGAGGTGGAGACAACTTTGGCATGTTGAACGGAGTTTGTTGGGCAGAAAGGTTCACTGACTGAATGAACAGGAAATCAGCTTTGTCGGATGACAGAGTGAGCGAAGGTGGGGAGCCAGTGCGGTGTGAGGCACAAGTGCAGCTCTGCGGCGCTCCACTGGCCTCATTTCGTTGCATACAGGTTTTATGCTCACCTCACACTTCTTGCAAACACAGTCGCGTGTAAGCAAGTGTGATGTTTGAGTGAGCTTGTTTCTTAATACATCAATTGTGTTGGAAGAACCTATGTTTTCAAAACAAGTGTTACAATAGAACAGATTAGAATCTCAATTTGGCAAACATATTTGTTGATTTTATTAAAATCACTTTTTTGGGGGGGGATAGTGTCTCACTATATTGCTGAGACTAACTTCAAACTCACAATCCCCCTACTTCTATCTCCTCGATGCTGGGGTTACAGATGTAAAATCACCATTTATTTATTTCAGACAAGGTTTCGTGTAGCCCACGCTAGCCATAAGCTACATCGTTGAGAATGCCCTTGAACCCTTGATCTACCTTGCTGTTGGGACTACAGATGGACAGGTACTACCGTACCCGTATGGTGCTGGTGTTCAAATCTAACCTCTGGTGCCTGCCAGACAAGCATTTTACCAAGTGAGCCAAATCCCCAGCCTTTGGTTGGTCTTTCTGGAGAGCAAATCAGAGCAAGTCATTCTCCACTTCAGCACATCTGAGAGTTCCTTTTCACCACTGCCAATGCTCAGAGTCCTCTCCGAGGCTTGCACAGTGCTGCTTGCTTTCTGGCCTCATCAACGCAGGTCCTTACCGGGAGCTACCTATCTGCCTCCTCTAGGTCTATTAATGCATCCCTATCATGTGCCAGAAACCCCATTAGACCACACACAGTGACTCATTTAGTCAACGGTCTCTTCCGACCTCTGATCTTAAGAGCCACGTGAGCAGAGCCTTGGATCCTTGATGACTGGAACATTCCTCCGGCCCATCTCTGTCTCATGAGCCTGTTTCGGTCTAGTGTGTGTAGAGCAGGGCCTTTTAGCAGGTGGGTAACTGGGTAACTAATGTAGCCCTAGACAGCTCAGTCTGGCAAACAGTTACAAGAAGGTCTCTGCCCTCGGTGACAACCGTCCTAACTTAACCCGCCACTGCAGTCCCGAAGCTCACAGACACATGACCCAAAGTCAAGTTCCCACTGACACTCTGCTTTGAGAACTGCATGATATCCCTGCTGTGTGGTTAGTGTCCTGTCCTCCTCCACCTCAGGGGTTGCTTGGGTTTATAAGTGTAAGAAAAGACCTGTGCAATGCCAGTCTGGTCCCACGGCTGCGTAGACTAGGCTGTGGGAGCTCAGCTCTTTTCGAGTTAAGGGAACAGGGCCTAGGAATTAAGGAGATGTTTAATAATCAACTGTTGTGATTGGTTTTCTCATATCGAGACATGATGAGAGCACACTATAGGTTTGGGGTGAACGTTCTTTTTTTATAAAGTTTTGTTTTTTGTATAGATTTTTCCCCCTCCCACTGTATTTTATTATAATGAACTGATTGCCAGTCTCTGAACTCTGTCACGATGGGTTTTTGAAAACATACTTTAAGAAGTTTTAGTTGATGGGCTGGTGAGGCAGCTGAGTGGGTAAAAGGGCTCGTGGTCGAGCAGGAAGACCTGAGCTCAGTCCCTGGGACTGACATGATGGAAAGAGAGAAAGGAGTCCTCCTACAAGTTGTCCTGTGGGAGCCACACGTATGTCTTGGCATGTGCGTACACTCTTGTAAATAAACAAGTAAATAACATATAAAATAAGTTTCGATAGAAAAATGATGCATACCTCCTATCATGTATTTCGTTCATACCAAGGAAAGGATGGGCCGTGATTTAAGCTGTTTTCCAGCTTGTTGTGGCTCTCTTTACGGACATGTTAGGCACTATATCTATGTAGCTATATCACAGATGACCTCATCTCACCTTCCCCACCCCTGTTCTGGAATGTTCAGTCCAAGATAACAGGCAGATTGACTACCTCAGTATTAGCCACTTATTAAAACCTGTTTTTGTGAGTGTGTATATATTAATTACACACACTAATGGGGGTCAGTCTGCTATTTTTCACACATATAATGTATTTCTTCACATTCATCAGTTCTCCTTTCCCTTGCCCTCTCTCATCCCCCTGCATACTCGTGCCTGTGTGTAGGTGGGCACACAGTCCAGTGTGAGCTGTTAGGATTGCTTACAGGAGCTGTGTGAAAGACTATTTTTCAGGGGCGCTCATACCTTGTCAGCGACTACAGCACGGAGGGAAGTGTCTAAAACTGGTTGTTCCTCTGTGCAACATTCCAAATATTCTAACTCATTGCTCCTTGCCCAGAGTTTCTTGCTGTGCCCCAGAACACTGAACGCTAGCCCTGCTACCCAATCACACCCCTGCACCCTTCAATTGGCTTCTCTCTTCTGCCCTTTCAGCCTCTGTAAATCACTATTCTATGTTCTAGTTCTGGGAGATCAAGGCGTTCACCTGATGGAAACGAAGGTATGAGATTAGTATCCTACCGTACCTGATTTATTTCACTCCCTGTAAGTGACCTTCAGGCTCACTCACATTGCCATGCTTGACAAAATTTCATTTTTAAAAGCCAGAGTGGGGCTGGGGATTTAGCTCAGTGGTAGAGCGCTTACCTAGGAAGCGCAAGGCCCTGGGTTCGGTCCCCAGCTCCGAAAAAAAGAACCAAAAAAAAAAAAAAAAAAGCCAGAGTAATATTTCACTGTGCATAAATACGTACACCACATCTTCTTATCCACTTGTCCCTGGTACACAATTAAAACAACACCACATCTTAGCTCTGCTAATGCTGCCAGTCACTATGTGAGCTCAGATGTCTCTAACATACATGCTGACTTCTTTTCCTTGTGAGATCTGTTCAGAAGTAGAGTTTCTGGATCATACCGTAGCTTTATTTCTAGTTTTAAAAAGAGCTTCCACATCCGGGTGCTTGCTAACTTCTGAGCACCCTCCGATGGCTTACCTTAGTTCCTCATGCACAAGCCAGGTGGAGTACTATACACCTGTAGTCTGGGGACTCGAGAGATGGATGCAGAAAGGCTACTGTAAGTTTGAGGCCAGATGGGGCTGTGTGAAGACCTTGTTTTACCCCTGCACTTCGACATCTCTCTTTCCTGCATCAAAGCTCTGTGCACAGTTGGGTTACATGTGACCTTGTCTCACCGCTGTCTGGTACCGCTGGAAGGTGGGGTAACTTGGTTATACCAAGAGGGGGGCATCATCCTTTAGTTACTTTGTGGTCCTTGTCCCTAGTGCTTTGGAATGTGAGGTTGGGTCTTTCAGAGAGAAATAAGTTAAAGTGAGCCAGTGATGATGATGATGGTGGTGGTGATGAGGAGAGGAGGAAGAGGGGGGAGGGGAAGGAGTGGGGAGGAAGAGGAGGAGGAGGAAGATGATGATGGGTTTTGAGACAGGATCTCTTTTTGTATCTTTGTCCCGGAACTTACTATGTAGACTAGGCTGGCCCTGAACTCACAGCTCGGGCTCCTGAATGCTGCAATGAAAAACGAGAGATACTGTGCCCAGCTCTAAAGTGAGACTATTTACATGCATGTCTGACACCTTCACAGAAAGAGGTCCATGACATGGGAAGACCACATGAAGAGATAGCAAATGACCATCAGCAAACCGAGAGAGAGCGAGAGAGAGAGAGAGAGAGAGAGAGAGAGAGAGAGAGAGAGACCTTAGCAAGACCCAATGCCTCCACCTTGAGCTTCCAAGCCTAAGAAGGAAGGATACTGAGTGTGAATAAATGATTCAATAAAGAGGAGTGGGAGAGTAACTTTCTACTTTTTAGGCTACCCAACCTCCAGCGTTTTGTTACAGTAGCTCTAGAAGACAAGGACAGGTTTATTTTTGTTGTTTTTGTTTTTAACCACTTTCCTCTTTCTGATCTTGCATTTGTTTTTGAAGACTTGGTGCTATTTTTCTGTCTCTCACTCTGGTCAGGGTCTCGCATAGCCCAGTCTGACCTCAAACTTGCTGTGTAGATGAGGATAACCTTGAGTTCTCATTTTCCTTCCTATACCTCCAAAGAGCTGAGATTATAGATGTGTACCACATATCCACCTCTCCTTCCTTCCTTCCTTCCTTCCTTCCTTCCTTCCTTCCTTCCTTCCTTCCTTCCCCTCCCTCCCTCCCTCCTTCTCAGTCCCATTTTCCCTCCTTTCTCATTTCTTGGATGGGTTTTGCTATATAGTCTGGACTGGCCTCAAACATCTAATCTTCTTGCCCCAGCTTCCTGAGTGCTAGGATTACAGGATTACACCCACCACGCCCAGATCTTTCATTTTCTTTCCTCAACTTGACTCTGAATATGACAAGACTCTCAGGATAGATGACAAGTTACAAGAGTTCACGTCTGTGTTGAAGAGCTGGATGAGTCAAGCTGGAAGCCCAGAGAGCCTCTAGATCTTTCCAAACTTAGCTGCCAATGGGAAGAAAGGTGGGCTGCCTAGTATGCTTTGGGGTGAAAGAAACCAGTGCACTCAGATCTCTCCAACTGGTGGGAATGAGGAGCTGAACTGAAGTAGAGAAAAAGTCCAATGATGTAAGTCTTCAAGTTGGACTCAAGATGATCAATTGTGGAGGTGAGGTGGGTGTCTCACACCTGTAATGCCAGCAACCCTGTCAGCAATGTGCAGCAATGACTCACCAAACACAGTCCTGAGGGATGTGGCAGTAGGCACCTAGAAAAAACTTGAAGATTGAATTAAACTCATCCTACCAGAGGAACTGAAGAGCCCCACCAACAAACGGCCACCCTGCTGGTTCCCACCAATGCCCCCTTCAAGGCCTTTGGAGACTCTCGCTGCAGCAGGGTGAAGGATTTTCTCCACTTTTGGCAACAACCAAGTTCAGGAACATCCCCATCCCACCCCACCCCATTCCACCCCTGTGGATGTGGAGGCTACCTCAGAGCCCGGCTTTCTAGGCATAATATTGGTCCCTTCCCAGGACACTGAGGTTGTAGCTAATGCTGGGACTGAGAATGAAGCCATCTCATCAGTTAAAATAGATTCTAAGATCATTGTCCTAAGAGGGAAAGCACAGGAGGAAGGTGGGTTACCCTGGATGGATTCTGCACTCTTGTGAGCTGTTTCCTTGAGGGGGAAACAGCTCCCTCCCCTCCCTGGGCTCTCACACAGGCACGCACAGGTGCTGGGAGCCCAGTGGCTGTGGGATTAGCTGTACCCAGAAGGCTCTGTAATGATCTGATACCTGAAGCCTGACTTGAACTTTTCTACTAATTCAGTAATTGCTGCTGTACCTCAAATTGGCCCATTTCCTGCAGTTACTCAACACGCACTTTCAGTCAAAGAGGTTCACACCTGAATCTAGATTCTAATTAGCACCTAAGGTAGAATTTTTTGTTGTTGTTTAAGGCTTATTAAAAATAGGGACTTTTCCCAGCATAAGATTTCACTGTTCAACATAAGCAAACATTTTTTTTTTAAAAAAATAGATCAATCTGGTTTTTGCTATCTTAAAGGCAACAGCGGGTGGCAGGTGAAGCCAGGACCAGTATGCCATCATGTAAGACAGTGACTTCAGAAGAAATTACTTTAGTGTCTGGGATGGTGGGGCTAGACATTCTCAGCAGAGCTAAAGAATGCTGCTTCCTAAGTGCTATTCACAGAAACGGTTTTAAGGGAGGCACAAATAAACAGAGATTAAAAACAAATTAGTGTGAGGCCGTTGGTTTTCAGGGCTGCCCCCTCAGTCTTCCACCTTTTCCAGATACTGATGTTTTAAGGGTGGTAGCAGCACTTTTAGGCTGTTTCAGTTTCAGTGCTGCCCTCTAACCTCAGACAAACATCTGATGTTCCAAGACAAAACCAACCTGAATCCTCAGAGAGCAGTTTTCAGGAGTCAGAGCTGCCTCTGGCTTCAGCCCTCCTCCACATGTCCACACGGTGGCTTCACCTATGAAGAAGTGTCTGCTCTGATTTACAGAGTGCTAAGGGCTACGCTGCCCCCCAACCCCCGTAGCAACCAAGACAAATGATTGGCATCCGCTCTCAGAAGCTGTGGAGATGCCTAGTACTGAAATTGGATCTGAGCTTTCTCACAAAAGGAATCTTTCAAGATGAGGGCTAAACACACACTATCCTGGAAGTGTGGTTTATCCTCTCGAACTTACACGATATGAGGGATCTCCTTCTGGGCTCTGGGCTCAAATGAAGAATTCGCAGTCAAGCTGGTTACACACGTGTGTGAAGTTCAGTAGGACGATAAGTTACAGATGTTTGGGAAGTTACCCCGGGGAGTGGGATAGACAAACAGCATCAATCTGGGACAGCCACTCACGGTGGCGGAGCTGGCTAAGAAGACCTGGACAGACAGACGACAGGTACTGAGCACCTCAAAGGGCACTAGACTTCTCCTGGGGATGGCAGAACAGAAAACCTCAAGGAAAACACACATCTTTTAAAGAGAAAAGATGTTAGACTAATTGCTTTAGAATTCCTCTGTGTGTGTGAGTGTGTGTGTGAGTGTGCGTGTGTGTGTGTGCTCAGGGTTTTAGGCATGATAGTCACATCTCCTCTCACTGAGCCACCCCTCAACCTTTTGCAATGTATCTCTAAGATATAAATAAACTTTTAGAAGCATATAAGAGGGCCTGTGTGGCAGTTCAGTGGGAAAAGGAGGTTGCTGTGCAAAGCCTAGAGACCTGAATTCAATTCCTGGGACCCCCAGGGTGAAAAGAAAGACCTGACTTCTGCAAGTTGACCTCAGACCTCCACAGCCACAATGTGTCCAACATGCACACACACAAATAAATAATAAATAATTGTAGTGGCAAAAGCATAGAGAAGGTAGGCTAGTACTGAAAATGGTAGAGTGGAATATTACTCACTATCAAATGAGTATCAAGCAATGGGTATCACAGAGGTGCAGAGACACCGAGGTCAGCTTCTGATGTCATTAGCAGTGATGCACCTGCAGAGCTGTGGAGAGACTGCTCCGGGTATTTCCACCCACACTAGTTATTCCCCGTATCAGTGCTGAGAGTATCCCTCTGCCAGTGGCAGCTTCTTCCCCCTCCCTCCAGAGCCAGCGTGGACATTTCCTATCACTGGCACACAGCATAGGGCTAGTGTCTGGGCACCAGGGTGACTCAACTGCTTTGTCATCCTTTGGTAGACTTCCCAGTGTTCATTTATTCTTTTATTTCCTCTTCACTTGAAACAGTCTAACTATGCAGTTCTGCCTGGCCTGGAGCAGACCAGCAGACCAGGCTGGCCTTAAACGTACAGAGATCTGCCTGCCTCTGCCTTCCAAGGGTTGGGATTAAAGGCTTACAAAGTCACACACCCCTCCTCCCACCTTAGTATGTGAACCATGAATAAAGGACATGAGTTCCTGCCAATTCTGTTAAGTTAGATTCAGGAGTATAGACTTTTCTTTAACCTGGCATATTTTCATATCTATCTTCTATCTATCTATCTATCTATCTATCTATCTATCTATCTATCTATCTATCTATATCTATCTATCTATCCAGCTATCTATCTATCCATCCAGCTATCTACCATCTACCTATCTATCTATCTATCTATCTATCTATCTATCTATCTATCTATCCAGCTATCTATCTATCTATCTATCTATCTATCCATCCAGCTATCTACTATCTATCTATCTATCTATCTATCTATCTATCTATCTATCTATCATCTATCTATCTGAAAATTTCAGTTCTCACAGATAATCATGTAATAAGCACAGAGAAAGAAGACCAGCAGCTCTGTTGCTGATGTAATCACCGAGGCGTCCTGAGAATATGAAATCATCAGCTTTACTAGCTGTTCCTCCACCAATCCCGCCCCCCACCCCCCAGGCTGTCCTCAAGCTCCCAATCTCCTGACTTGCTCTCCTGTGTGCTGGTACATGCTGAACTCCTCCAGCACGACTCTGACAGTATATAATTCTTGCTGATGGCTTCATTTGCCACTGCCTGAAGACGAGCTGTCCCTGGGGCTGCAGCACAATCTCCTGCCACTTCCCACGTGCCCATGATGTCTCCCATGAAGCTCTGTAAAATAAGAAGTCTTCCCTGTTGGGTTAGGGAGTCACTGGCTTAAGTTCAAGTCTTTCCATTTGCTGCTGCAGAGTCAGTTCTAAGCTCACAAAAGCAGAGCCTGGACATAGGCAGAAAGTACTTAGACAACACTTATTCCTTTAAAATAGGAAGAAGGATGCCCTGCATAGGGTTCGAAGCTTTGGAAGTGTCAGAGCATGCCTGCATCACGTGTAAGGACAGCACACATCCAGGCAGGTAAAATGCATGGTGCCTATAGGGCATGCTTCTTTATATAGGTAAAATAAAGTTCTGGGGTGAGAGTAAAATGGCAAAAAACATAAGCTATTATATTTTAAAAAGATTTATTTATTTTATATATGTGAGTACACTGTCACTGTCTTCAGACACACCACAAGAGGACATCGGATCCTATTACAGATGGTTGTGAGCCACTATGCAGTTGCTGGGAGTTGAACCCAAGACCTGTGGAGTAGTCAATGCTCTGAACTGCTGAGCCATCTCTCCAGCCTCCCCCTCCCCTACCAGCTAGTTCACAGCTGACTGCTGGTTCTGTATGTGAGTAAAGTACAAGGCTATGGTTTATAACATCATCACGGATATGCTAAGCATCATACCCTAAGAGCTGCGTGCGTCTCTCTCTCTCTCTCTCTCTCTCTCTCTCTCTCTCTCTCTCTCTCCCTTTCTCTCTCTTTTCTCTTCCTACCGTGGGGATCTGAGCCTGGATGGTTGCCCTGCCCGGGACGCTTCCTTTTTGTGGTGTGTGAGCCTGTACCAATGCTGAGATTTACTGCTTTGGGGATCATTCACAACAAATGTTCCAAACAGCTGCCTGCCTCGGGCGAGGTAATTTTGGACAAATTCAACAGGACTTCAAAGAGAGACATCGACTACAATGTGAATGGGGGATAAAGGCTGACTTAAATGAACGCATTGCAATTAGTGGGTATTTACTTTATATGTTGCCAAGTTCTGATAGCTTTCTCTTACCCTTTGGGAAATAATATAAACGCCTACTCCTGGAGCTAAAGAAATGGGATATGTGCTTCCTGGGGAGACAGGTGTTGTGAACGTAGACAGAAACACAGAGAGAAAGGGAGACCAGTCCATGGGAGGGAGAGACAAAGAACACATATTGAATCTGTTTAGAGGCACAAAAACGAGGGGAGTCCAAGCCCGACTTTCTGTTGCCCAGTTATTAGGAGCGTATACTGTTCTTACAGAAGAACTGACTTAGTTCTGAGCACCCATGTCTGGTGTCCCACTACCACCTGTAACTCTAGTCCTAGAGGATCTGATATGCTGTTCTGGTCTTCTCCAACTCCTCCACTCATGGTCTCACATCCATACTTGCTGACCGCACCCTGCGTCCTGTGATTCAAAATAAATCAACATTTTCTCTGAAAAAGAAAGCAAAACGAAACAAAAACTGTTAACCAGAGAAAGAAAAAGGGAGTCAACATTCAATATTGAATGTGGAAAAGCCACTTAAGAATTAAAAGAGCCTTGGAGAACCGAGCTGCCTGAGGTACATCCTGAAATTCTGCGTTTTCCAGAGTGGAGCATCTCAGTGGCAGAGGGAGTTTGATAGGAAGAATGAGGAACTGGGAAGCTGGCTATGTAATAGAAGTGGACCCCAATCCAATTAAGTCAGAGAGCAAATGGAATTCCAAGTGTTCACACTAACAGCTAATCTTTACCTGATCACCTCCGAGGATCAGGTTCAGCAGGGGAACTGATGTTTGCCATGATGTTTGTCAAACAAAACAAAACAAAAAAACAAACCCAAAAAACAAAAAACAACTTATAGAAGGTGTCCTGAATTTAGTCAAGTGCTATTGAGGAATGTCTTTTAAACTTTTTAAATTTTATTTTATTTTTTTAAGATTTATTTTTATTTACATGTCTGTGTGCGTAATGGGCACATGAGTGCAGTTCCCATAGAAGCCAGAAGAGGGCGCTGGATCTCTTGCAGCTGGAATTAGAGGTGGTCGTTGAGTCGAGTAGCATGGGTGCCGGGAACTGAACTCAGTCCTCTGCAAATGTGGCAAATGCTCTTCACTGCTGAGCCACCCCTTCAGCCCTGCACTTCAAGTTTAATTGCAATAAAGTAAGTGCACATGCACATGGGTACAGCATGATAATTTTCTTCTGTTATTGGTTGTGTTTTGTCTTTGGCGTGAGAGACTGAACCCAGGGTGTACTGAGCACACACTGCCACTGAGCTACATCCTCGGTCCAGTGCTATTTTATACACCGAGCACAGCACCTGCAAAGGAATCCATGTGTTTATCACCCCAAACCCTTCCCATTTCTTGGTGGTGAGGAAATTTTGAAAGGCACAGTAGATTACGGTTAAGTGTAGTCACAGCGTTGTGCGTGTAGCACAGTGCAATTTCTTCTTCTCTGACTGTAATGTATTGAGAGCTAGCCCTCCATGGTGCCTTCTGGTTGGGGTGCAGGGCCAAAGAAGCTCCACGCTGAGAAGGTCCCTGATTCCCAAAGAGGCAGAAAGAAGATCATATCTTAATGTGTGATCTTATTTATTTCATATATTACACATCGAACCAATAAAGTCTCTCTAAAGAAATCTAGGTCAGGACCCAGGTTTCAAAGCATGTCTAGAATGAAGAGAACCTGTGCTTTGGATGCTGTAACTATTTTTATTAGCAGATATTAACTACACACACTAGTGGGTTCCCTTATGACACTTGGCATTGTGTACTTTGATCATACTCTGTCCGTCATCCTGCCTGGTTCCCGTCCCCCTCCTGCTCATCCCCTTCTTCTTCCCAAAACAGCCTTCTACTTTGGTGTGTGTGTGTGTGGGGTGTGTGTGTGTGTGGTGTGTGTGGGTGTGTATGGTGTCTGTGTGTGTGTGTGTGGTATGTGTGATGTGTGTGGTGTGTATGTGTGTGGTGTGTGTGTGTGTGTGTGTGTGTGTGACCCAGGCAGCTTAATTGGGACTGTTTATAGAGGCCTGGGTGAGGATCTGTTTACTGTTACTCGGATTTCAAAACCTGATTTATCTAGACAATTGCTAGCTTTGTGTGTTATCACTTCTTCCTAAGGTTTGGGCTCAACCTTCTATTTGCACGCTCGGAACTGATGGGAGAGATATAAGCGCTGTGAAGCATCCATTAAAAAGCACACACTTTTGGGGGTGAGTGAATACCTCAGCCCCAAGAGTTTCCCTACCTGTGCTCTAATGTTTTCACAGACATTTTCCATCTGGAAAAGCTCTCTCTTTGTCACATCATCTCTGAGGTGGCTGGGTGCCCCACAGAGGAGGCTGTGACAGTTTTCTGTCCCAGATTTTGCAGTATTACCAAACCTTGCTGATGGTCGGTGTTTTTCGGGAAATGGAAAGGGAGAAAACTCACCCAGGGATGAGGAGCGAGGCTTCTAAGCACAGGGGCCTAATCATTTTAATCAATCTTAAACCACTTTGACATGTGCTAATGGTTGAAATGTCAGAGTCTTGTAGGTGTGTGGCCTGCTGTGTCTCCCACGGTGTTTACTTTGGTGGCTTGTCTGTCTGAAAGTCAGGATACCTCAAAGCTTCCTGAGGGTCCTGAACATGATGCAACATGCAGCCTGCAGACACCAGCCCCAGGGCCAGCTCTGAGCCCTGCAGGGAGCAGTGGGCTCCAGGGCAGGCAGGAAGGAGCTCAAGGAACAATAAGAGGGGTGAGACCTGCAGCCTGACTTCACCTGGATGCCCTGACACAAGGAGGGAGGCTAAAGTGAAGTCCCTGGAGTGGCTAACATTCTCTTTTTCACTGCCTCTACGTTCTCACCTGCTGGCCTCATTCTGCTCAAATGGGTTTGTTCAGCACACTACTTAGCAGAGTAGATCCACCAGGCTACTGGCTCTCCAGGAAAGCGCTTTTCTAATTTTTAAAGACACATTGACAAAGGGATTTATTTTGAGATAAGAATGAGTGAAATGGGAATGTAAATACAACTAAGGAAGGCAGTATTTGAAACACACACATACACACACGGACACGGACATAACACAGACACAGACACAGACACACACACACACACACACACACACACACACACACGGACACACAGACACACACACATACACACACAGGGACACACACACCCAGGCACAGAAACACACAGAAATGCATACCTACAAACCAGACATAAACACACACGTATACATAAACATACACATACACATATAACACAAATGTGCATATAATAGATTTATAGTCATACACAAGTACAAAGTACACACACAAACATATACACAGTAACACACAGAAATACACATATACAAACCAGACAAATCATACACATGTATACATACACAAGCATACACACACAAATATAACACAAATTCACATATAATAGATTTATTGACATGTATAAGTACAAAGTACATACACAAACATACAAAGAAACACACACAAATATACACCTACAAACACAGAGACACAATCACACATATTAACACATGCACACATATGCATACACACACATATAACACAAATGCACATATAATAGGTAATGTAGACATACACACTTGATCTTAGCCAAAAGGCCGAGAAGCGATTAATGTAGACATACACAAGTACAAAGTATACACACACATATATATTCACATATACATAAATGCACATACAGGGTAATGATTGAGTGGAACTGATGTTTTCTTTCTTTTTATTAAATGTATTTATTTTTATTTCATGTGCATTGGTGTTTTGCCTGCATGTATGTCAGATCTCCTGAAACTGGAGTTACAGACAGTTGTGAGTGGCCATGTGGGTGCTGGGAATTGAACCTGGGTCATTTGGAAGAGCAGCCAGTGTTCTTAACTGCTGAGCCACCTCTCCAACCCTCTGATCAGTTTTCTTGAAAATGTCAAATGATGTCTTCATCACCAGTTTGCTGTGTATTTCTTCTTAACAGTTTTTTAAGATTTGTTATTACGTGTCTAAGTATTTTGTCTACAAGCATATTTATGTACCAACTATGTACCTGACATTTTCAGAGGCCAGATGACAGCATCAGATCCTTAGAACTGGAGTTACAACTAGTGGATTCTGGGAACTGAAGCCAAGTGCTCTTAACTGCTGAGCCATCTCTCCAGCCTGTCCCCTAGCTCGGTTTCCCTTTTGGAGACAGGGTATCGCTATGTAGCTCTGGCTGGTCTGAAACTCCCTGTCTTGACCAGCTTGGCTTTAAATTCAAAGATGTCCCTGCTTCTGCCTCCCAAATACGGGATTAAAGGTGTGCACCTCTCCTCTTGGTGTGCACCCTTCTGAAGACACTTTTCTCAGGATTTCCTAGTCCTTTCCCTTTCTTGTGCTAGATACAGAACCCTGACACCTGGGCAGGTCCTCTCCCAGCTAAGTTCCAGGGCATGATGAGTAGTTCCTTCCCCAGCCAAGTTCCCTTCTCTGCTTCCCACACACTCAGTTTTGGAAGTTGCAAATATAAATGTGAATGTGTTTCTATCCCGTGGATCTAATGCCTAAGTATGTTAGGCAGGCACTCTGCCAGTGAGCTATACCAGTGAGCTATACCAGTGAGCTATACCAGTGAGCTATACCCCAGATCCCATTTCCGTGCATTTAAAGAGTAGTTAAATGGTAGTCCTTGAGTAAAATTAGCATAATTCATTCATCCATTTTTAATTGGTAGACTTTGAGGTTGCCTTCATTTTTGTTCTGTATCTATTGCCCATCCCCCAGCACCTGCACACAGACATGAATGCAGTTAGAAGACATTTCTTTCTTTTTTCTTTTTGAGATAACGTCTTACTACTTAGCCCTGGCTTGCCTGGAACTGATGGAAACTCACCTGCCTCTGCTTCCCGGAGTCCGGAGATTAAAAGTATGTGCCAAATAAAGCCTTCCCTGACTTGGAATCGAACCTGGGCCTCCCACATGTTGGTAGTGAGAGTACCAAGTTCTAACCACTAGACTTCCAGAGAACTTCCGCAGTTTCTGAATTATTGGGTTGGAGTACCAAAGATGCGTCTGTCTGTCTATATGTCTTGCCTGTATGTATGTATTATGCATGCATGTCTGTCTGTATGTCTTTCTGTCTGTAGTATGTATATATGTATCTATCTTTCATGTATATATGTATGTATCTATCATGTATGTATCTACCTATCATGTATGCATATGTGTATGCATGTATGTATCTATCATGTATGTATCTATCATGTATGTATGTATGTATGTATGTATGTATGTATGTCTCTCTCAGGGTGGTCTCAAACTTCCTAAGCAGCTGCTGAGAATGCCTTAATCTCTTCATCTCCTTCCTCTACCCCAAGTAGCCAATCATAGGCTGGCAACATCATGTTTTCCCCTCTGTTGTTTTGAGGCAAGTTTTCTCTGCACATCCCTGACTGTTCTGGAACTCACTATGTGGACCAGGGTGCCCTCAAACTCACAGAGATCACCTCCCGCTCCCTCCTGTGTGCTGGATTAAAGGCTTATGCTACCAAACCTGGCACTAAGACTTACTGTTTAATTGATACGCTGACAAATCACACTATTTTGTATTGTATGCAGGCCACGAACACGTGCTGTGGTGAGTGTAGCCGCTTCCTTTGCAGGGAAAACAACCGACCTCCACTCCCAAGCCAGGCCTTTTCAGACAAAACACATCTTAGTCGATCTTGGTTTCTGTGTTCACAATAGAGTCCTACAGCAACGGAAGTCTCCAGTCCTCTGCTGCAAAGCAGGAGTTTGCAGTTTGAGATGTTAGGCCGAGTTGGCAGTAACGGCTGATGGCCTTTGGCTTGAAAGGAGTGGTGATTGTTTTCCTAGACACTGGCTGTCTCTCCAAGTCAAGGCTTAGAATATACATGATGGTTCTGGGCTGGACACCTGCACCACAGCTACCAGGGCCAGGTGGCACTGTGGTGGGACTTCAGCATGGTGCCATTAGACTTTACTGGAAGGTCTTAGGGGACACATTAGCTCAGCCTTGCAGCTAGTGCTTGGCCCAACAGGGGCTCGAGTGCAGGTGGCCCAGGGCGAGGCCGCTAGGTCAGCTTACAGTGAATGCTGCCTGGAATTTCCCCAGTGTAGCAGGAGCTGGGAGGAGGGCAGTGCTGAGGACCAGGTGCCTATCCAGCTTCCTGGAAGGATCTATGCTATGAAAGTGAGAGGAGGAAAGGAAGGGATTAAACAGGGCAACTCAGAAAGGGACAAGGTCGAAAGGCAGGTACACAAAGAGATGAAGCAGAACTAGTATAAGGGTGGTCTAAGTCACCGGCAGATAGATGCACAGTCTGCAGGGAGAGGCACATTTGATCCTTAATAAACTCTGGAGAGCTTATCCCAGGATTATCTACTCTTTGCAGATGAGGAAATGAGAGAGAAAGATACCAGCTAACTGTTCCCTGCCCAGGGTCCCATGAGGATAGGTAGCCCAGAGCATGGCAGACCGTCAAAGGGCACAGGGGGAAGGGAACATGGCATCAGGAGATGGAGGGTTTAGGAGGTAAAACTGCAGGGATAGTTCAGTCTTGCAAACGAGAGGACGCAAGTTCAACTTCCAGAATCCATGGGAAAACAGGAAGTTGGGACACATGTCCGTGATCCGAGCACTGAGAAAATAGATCCAGGCAGAGCTCCAGGGTTCACAGGCCATCCAGAGCAGCCTGCCTGGGGGACTCCAGATGAATGAGAGACTTTGTCACAACAACTAAGGTGACCTGGGACTGGAGAGGTGGCTCAGTGGTTAAGAACGCTGGCCGCTCTTGAGGAGGGCCTGTGTTTGGTGCCTGTCACCCAGCTGTAGTTCCAGGGGATCCAAAGCCCTCTTCTGACCTCTGCAGGCTTTCTCAGACATATGGTGCACATACATACACTCTGGCACTCGTACACACACATTCAACAAACAAACAAACAAACAAATATAAGAGCCTGCCATCTGATAAGTGACACAAAAGATTGCCTTCTGGCTTTCACATACATGCACACACACACACACACACACACACACACACACACACACACACAGAGAGAGAGAGAGAGAGAGAGAGAGAGAGAGAGAGAGAGAGAGAGAGAGAGAAGGCATCACCACATACCTCTGGCTTGTCTTGCATTGAGAGATCCACTTGCCTCGGCCTCCTGAGCACTGAGGTCAAGGATATGCATCATCGTGCCAGGTAGCACTATTCGTTTTCACCCTAGTCTCTGAGGAGGGGCAGATTCTGTGGAACTCTGCAGTTACAGATGTGTGCCGTGTTAACCCACATATGTGCAGGGCACTGGATGAGCCAGTGACAAGAAAGCTACAAAGTGGCCGTCCCTGCTGAAGTCATTTCTGCTTTGCAGCCCTAAGATGAGACAGGGAATGGCCTACTGTCTAAACACCTTTTTGCAAATGACACCGATGTTGTGGGTGTGTGTTCAAATCCTGACTCTGTCACTTCCCAGCTTTGAGCACACTGCTGAGGTCTAGGCAGCAGCCTAAAACATTGGGGGGGGGGTGGGAAGAGAGAGAGAGAGAGAGAGAGAGAGAGAGAGAGAGAGAGAGAGAGAGAGAGAGAGAAAGACAGAGAGATAGAGAGAGAGTGCCCTGGTTATATTGTGAATAAAAGCCAGCTCCTGGCCCAACACGGACTATCGCATCCACTCGCCTAATTCTCAATCTTTCTTGAGACAGAGTGTAGCCCAGACTGGCCTCCAACTCATTGTAGGTTGGCCTGGAACTCCTGATTTTCCTGTCTGTATCTCTCAAGTGTTCGGGTTACAGATACGCAGCACCACACCTGGATTAGGAGGTGTCAGGCATGAAACTTGGGCTTCCTGCGTGCTCGGCAAAAACTCTACCAGTGAAGCCACACCCCCAGCTCCTACCATGAGAACTTTCCACATAACTAGAGAGTGGGGCTGGGTATCTCCACCTGCTGTGTGTTGAATAGGCAGCCGGCCTCCAACCCCTTCCGACCTCACTCTGTCATACTTCCTGAAATGTGATCTTCCCCCAAACTAAGGATTTACAACTTCTGGTCTCACTGCAGAGAAGTCTGTTACCATTATTACCTGGGTGTCCAGTCTTGCCATGGGTTATGTTATCAGGGTGGGGTGGGGACCCATGGATGCTTATTAATTGTTTAGAAAGTATTTGGATTCTGTTCAGGAGCAAAACAGTGTGCTATTTGCCTTTCTGACAATACACATAATGAAAAATGTGACTAAGAATGGTGGGCCTTGATTTCTTTGAGGATTGGCTTTCCTGCTCAGATCCCCAGCTTCTGCACTTAGAGGATCCTATAAGCTTCTGAATTCAGGGAACTGATAAGGTCCGATTCTAGTTTCCTGCACTCGGGAGGCAAGGACAGGCAAGGGTCCTGTAAGTTTGGGTCTACAGAGTGAATTTCAGGACAGCCAGGGCGACACAGAGAAACCCTATATGGAAAAACAAACCAACCCAAACACACAAACAAACAACAACGAGAATAGAGATCCACTCAGCATTTTTTTGAAATTAATGTTTTGTAACTTCTTTGAGTTTTGTACAAAGTGCTTGCTTGTGTATTCACCTGTGGCCCCCTCCCCCAACTCTCCCCAGAACCCACCTCTTCATCCAACTTTATGTTTTCAGTGTTGATTGTTTTGAGATAAGATCTTACTATGTAGCTCTGGTTCGTCCAGAACGTGTTATATAGACTGAGCTGGCCTTGAACTCCCAGATGCCTGTCTACTTTTACTTCTTGAGTGCTGGCATTAACGATCTACATGCACCACTGTGGCCTGCCTCCATTTTTTAAAGACTTTCAGAACCAATTTGTGCTGCCCTTATGCTCTTGGCTGTGTAGTCTTCCACTGGAGACTTACCAGGGGCTAGAGTCTTAGAGAAAACTCCCTCCCCCTCTCCCAGGAGCTAAGAGTTGCCATCAGCTCCGTGGCGAGGGTAGGGTTGGATGCTCATCTCTCTTCTCCGTGTTGGGATCTGGTCTGTCTTGGGCTTACAGAGGTTTTGTGCAGGCTGTCTCAACCTGTGAGTTCGCGCGTACAGCTGCCCCCTGGCTCTTACACTCACTCTGCCCCCTCTTCTGCAATGACCCCTGAGCCTTGGAAGAGAGCGAGGTGCAGCACACATGGTCTATTTAGGGCTGAGTGCTCTGCACGCTGGCCAGTTGGGCTCTTGTGTTAACCACCTTCTGCTTCAAGCCAAAGCTTCTCAGATGAGATGTGGAACGTTTAGGACTATGTCTGTTTCGTAGCACGATAGCAGTAGGCTCTCTTCCACGCCTATGACGTGTCTAGCCATAATAGTCCCACATATGGGTTTCATATGGAGCAGGACTAATGCCCAATCAGAAAGTGATTGATTATACCCATGATGTCCCTGCTATGACCCCACCAGGGAGCATGACTTGCAAGGTCAGCCATCACTATAGTTTTCAGGGTGCACAGCTGGGAATGGCTGACGTTGACTTTTCTCCTTTGATAGCATGCAGCACTTGCTATAACCTTGAAAGCTAGTCATCGGAGACGATATGGGAGTCTAAAAGGCTGGGACAGTACCAGACTTGAGTTCTCCAGTGTTCTATGAGTCAAGTATGTGGTGTCTTCAGCCATAAGGTCTTACCATCAAGTTCTGGAGGGTAACCAAGAGCGCTGGCGTTACCAGTTTGGGGGGCTGTGGGACTTCTCTGGAAGATGTCACACTAACACCGGCAGATGGAATCACGTACAACAAAATCTTTTGAATTCAGAAAAGCAAAAGGAAAAACAGTCCCATAATTCTACTTCAGTACATATTCAAGTATAGCTATTATGTATATTGTATATATTATGATTATATACATTAACACTCTACCCACAATGCCTTCTCACGGACTTAACAATGGACTAACGATCCATATACTCAGAAAGCATATATATTATGTATATGTAGTATATATTTTATCTTTAAAAATGATTTGTTTTTGTGTGCATGAGAGTTTTGGCATACATATTTATGAACACCACATGTGCCCCTAGTGCCCATGGAGATTAGAAGAGGTGGGCAGATTTCCTGGAGCAAGACTTACAGGTGTTTGTGAGCCACCATGTGGGTGCTGGGAATTGAACCTGGGTCCACTGCAAGAGCAGCTCATGCTCTTAGCACTAAGCCATCTCTCCAACCTCTATATGTTATCTTTTTGAGACAGTCTGGCTACACACTGCTGGCCAGCCTGCACTTCTTACAGCACGCAGGCTGACCTCATGCTCTCAGATATGAACCTGCCTCTGCCTCCCAGATGATGGGAGTAAAGGCTGGTACTCCCAGGTCAGGCCTTACTCCACAATTTTATATTCTCTCTCCTTGTATATAAGTTAGCTTCAGTGGGTTTTGAAGAACTAATTTTTATTCCTTTAAATCTGCTTCAACACAACTCTACTTTTATGTCTAAACTTAAGTGTTTCCAAAGTGGTTACAGGATAACACAAACAAACAAAACCATTTCAGGAAACATTTAGTTCCTGGATTGTAGAATTCAAGTTTTCTTTTCTTTTTCCATTTTTTGTGCTAAGAGGAAATGACCAGACATCTTTGGGGCACAGTGCTGAAGTGACGGAGCCATTAAATAATCAGACTTCCATGTCAGAAAATGACCAACATTACAATGAAAAGAATTAAATACATCTTATGAGAAAGAAAATCCACTTTCTGGTGCAAGAGGATGGCGCTCTTCAGTCTCGAGCTGTGCACGGGTGTGCAGAACTAGCGAAGATGAAGTCAGGACAGAGCAGGGGCTATGTTTGCTTTTGTCCCCAGAGACCATTGTGGCCAGCCAGTTCCAGTCTTTGGGATACCCCATGTTAGGACATGGCTTTCTTTTCAACATTATTCTGTTTCATGTGTGCGCATGCATATGGTGTGCACTCATTCATGAGTGCATACATGCTCACATATGTGGGGGTACACAGTAGTGTGAAGCCAGAGGTTCATGCCAGATATATTCTTCAATTTCTCTCTACTTTATATATCGAGAAAAGGTGTCTCACTTTACCCAGAGCTTACCAATAGCGTAGTTAACTATCCCTCCCTCTATTACAGGCAAGCTGTGCTGGGATTACAGGCAAGCCACCTCCAGCCAGCATTTATATGAATGCTGGAGATTTGAACTCAGATCCTCATGCTGTATAGCAAGCATTTTACCCACTGAGGCACATCCCCAGCCCCAAGTCAGTACATTTTCATTCCCTGATAGTGGGCTTCTTGGTGGAGAAACCACATCTAACATATCCGCGTAGTGTTAACACACAGTACTGAATGGGCTAACCTGGTTAGTATCAGCTTCGAAGGGGAAAGGCTATCCCAGCTTTGCACTGTTCCCATCAACTTTAGTATTCAGATTTTCCAAAGTTGAGTTTTACCTGCTTGCCTACCCTTTCAGTAAAAACTGTGGGCATTGACTTGGGGGTGTCAGGCAGCTTTTTGTGCAGTACAAACTTGATTTTCAAGCTCAAGCAGGGACGGAAGAGCGTGCTGTATGTGCATTCTTTTTATGACTCACATTGTATTTGAAAGCATGACCGGGACCTGCCACGGCACACGGCAAGTCGAAACTGCTTTATGGATTTGGTCGCACCATTCCCATGTTGCTGTTTGTTTTTCCTCTATAAAGCATCTGTGTAACAGTGGGACTCTTCTTCCTCTTTCAAAGCCCCACTCAAATGTCCCTTCTTCTCTGCAGCCTTCCGTTGTCTCTGGCTCCCACAATCCTTTGCTCACACCTCTTGCTTTGATATATCAATTGGCCTTTCCCGTTTCTGGGTATGTGCTCCTAGCTTTGCCCTGAGGTGGAGCTCCCTGAGGGCTGGGAGAGTGGTTGTCTTTTTCCTGGTAGAAGGAGGACTGGTCTTCTCTGATGCGTTTAGGGCTCTCTTATCCCTACGCCAGCACTGTCCCTTTGTTCTCCGTGGTGTGCTGAATCTGCACTGATGCATAGAGACTGGGGTGTTCTCTGGGAATGGTTTCCAGGGCTGGGTGGCTTCCAGGGCATACCAGACATTGTTAAGCCCATGGTGGGTGGGGTTGGAAAGAGACTCCTGAGACACACTTAGCACTCAGCCTCCCTCTCCACATGGGAAGGATGGTGGCTTGCTTCCACCCCACTGGCCCTCCCAAATCTAATGTGTTTAATCTTCCACAAGTTCCACTCATTAACTGCCCCCTAAAACAATAATTATGCACCCCATTTTAAAGGGAAGTGATCCTTATAAGCATCATCTCCTACGCATAGTGACTCTCACACTGCTGGTGTTGTGACAGCTAGTAAAAAGGCCTGGTAATATGTGGGTTTCTGGTTTTTGTTTTTCTACCTTGAGGGAACAAAGGCTCCCTCAAATGAGATACCAAGAATCTCAAAAGAGCCAACAGAACAATAGAGACTTTGTTACAGACACCTAGGAAGGGTTATCCAACAAGAACAAGCCAGTCTGGTTGTTGTTAGAACTTTCAGCAGCTTCAAAGGTGGGGATGGCCAGGAGTGTGTGTCCACTGTTAAGGATGGATGCTGCCACCCTAGGCCAAGCTGAGCAAGCAGCACAGACACCACTGAGGGTCCCCCAGCACCTTTCACCAGAGCTCTCCTGTGTGCAACCAAAGCTCATTAAAAATGTGTGCTGCCAACTTCATTATACAACATGACTTCTGTCCATAACTAAAAAGCCTGTACCTAAATTTCCTTTCTTGTCATTCGTTGGTCGGACACTTTAGATTCTGCCAACACCAGGTTTGAGTTGGCTGGTTTATTAGTTACCCTCCTCCCTTCTCTGCACTCCAACCAGAAAACCTCTCCTCTAACTACATCTAGCTACCACAGAACACCCAGGGACACTAACTTCATGTAGCTCTCTCTGGTTGGCTTGGTGCCCAAGAGCACCATGGGAAAGACCTTGGCAGTTGGGATTCAGATGCTGACAGTTGTAACTGATGGGCTAAGCTTGGGACTTTACTGATGAGTCAAGTTCCTGAGAAAAAAGCAACCAAAGTAAGGAGCCAGGCACCACAGGCTGGACTCAGCAGTGGGAGTTGTGCACAGAGGGGATGTAAAATGGCCAGGAGCTGACATGTGACCCCACTAAGGAGAGTGTCATCTGGGAAGGGGTGGATGGTATGTTTTGTAATGAGAGGTGGGTATAGTGATATAGCAGAAAACAAAACCAAAATATGATTTGGGTTCCTGCCATTTCAAAGTTGGGCTCTAGAAAGAGGTGTGTATGTCGCACTGTGGGAGGAAAAAAAGCCATTGAGATGGGCCTAGAAGAGGACAGTACAGAAATAGAAGAGGAGGGAACTTCGGGTCCACTGGAGCTCAGGGGGAGCAGTGCTTCTCTACCAGGCTGAACTCCAGTTGTGTGTGTTGTTTCTGAGCTCTGCTTGGAGGGGTGTGGGAGTTTTAGATGGAAAGTTGTAAGTTTTTCATGATGGTGTACACCTGGAATCTCAGCATTCAAGACGACGCCCAAGAGTCAGGAGTTCAAGGCCAGCTTCGGTTACATGAGACTGTGTCACAGGGTGGAGGGAGGGAGATAGAGGTTTAATTTGATATATTTTGTAGACATGATCTCACTGTCTAGTCTGGGTTGGCTTTGGAGCTCACATAGATCTACCTGCCTCTCCCTCGGTGCTGGGATTAGAGGAGTGCACCTTCACCCCAGCCTCAAGAGTTTAAAACATAAAGAAAGGCTAAGCTCTATCAGAAAATATGGGACAACCCTACCAACAGTACAGAGCAGTCACATTTTACAGTAACACCAACAGCACAATCTATGGCAATTCAGAGAGAGGCTTTCCTGAGAAGGCAGAGTCTGAAAGGAGAGTCCACCTGGGAACTTAGCAAAACTCCTGGCTGGGGAAACATGGAGGGACAGAAGCTCCTTAAACTGAGATGCACACTGGTTCCATTGGGCTGTCACAACCCTGTCCTTCCTTTGTGGCACCTAGGATCTTTTATAGTCGTCTGGTAATTGCCATCAGAGGCTCCCACTTCCTTCTGGGTCACTGTTCCTTTACTCTGTTCCCCTAAGGCAGCTGCCTGAGCATCATCACTGAGCCCAAGAAGCCAGCAGCTGTAGATTGAAACCAGAAGCCAAAAGGATTTGGAGTAAGAGTTGTGTGATGGTGAATCTAAACTGCCGATCTGATGGGGCCTAGTATCACCTGTAATACTGGGCCTGCCTGTGGTGGTTATCTTGACTGGGTTAACTGAGGTATGTGTGTGTGAGGGGGATCTACTGTGGGTGACAGGCACCCCACTCTGTGGGAGTGGAGTCCTGAATTGCTTAAGAAGAAAGCGAGCTGAGCATGTGACACTTGGTCTTCAGCGAGCTGAGCATTACTGGGGCTGTTTCCTGTTTGTACATATGACGTGACCAGCTGCCATGTATCCTGTTGCCTTGACTCCCCACCATGATGGACTTTGCTCTTGGACTACGAGCTGGAGTGAACCCCCTTTTTTTTGGTTGGAATACTTTATCACAGCAATAGGAAAATTAAACAAAGACAGACTACATATATATAAACATATTAAAAAGTTATTTCTTTGGAGAAATGAGCTTCCTGAGGCAGTCAGATACCAGTAAATTAATTTTTAAAAGGTGGCTATTTATAGAGTTCATATATGGCACATTTTACTACCTCAGATGGAAGGCCACCTCGGTCCGCTTTGGTCTCTGTTTTAGAACAGGCAGAGAGTAACCCGTATCGAACGTAGCTGGGATCAGAAGTGTTTGGAATGTGTTTTAGTTAGGTCTCTCTTGCTGTGATTTAAAAAAAAAAAAGATGGTGTGTGTGTGTTTCAGCTTCTGTCTCTCAGGTCACACTCTATCCCGGAGGGGAGTCAGGACAGGAACTCAAGGCAGGAACCTGGAGGCAGGAGCTGAAGCAGAGGCCATGGAGGAGTGCTGCTTACTGGCTTGCCCCTCATGGCTTGCTCAGGCCTACTTTTTTATACAACTCTAGACCACCGGCCCATGGGTGTCACCCACCCCTTCATGGGCTGGTCCCTTCCTTGTCAATCATCAATGAAAGAAACAGCGTACAGACGTGAGTAAAGGCCGTCTTGATGGAGGCATTTTGTCAGTTGAGGCTTCTCTTCCCACATAATGTTAGCTTGGGCCAAGCTGACAAGGAACCCAGCTAAGAGAGAATTCCAGATTTCCTCAGGAATATTTGCCTATGTATAAAAAGTACAATTAAATGTGAGATACGTTTGGCTCCATAGAGGCTCTATGGGAATAATTGTACACCAGGCTTTTAGTGTGCCTGCATTCTGACTTTGGCCCATCACATGAGGCTATGTTAAAGTTTCAGCTTTATATTAGTGCTCAAAAAACTTTGATTTAGTTTATAGATTTTGAATTAGAGATGTTTAATCTGTACACATAAATGCTGTGAAATCAGATATGCACATCTGGAAGTGGTGGCACAGACTTGCAATTACGGCACTGGGAAGCTGAACAGGATGAGTGAGTTCTAGGACAGCTTCAGAATGAGGCCATGTCGCAGGCAAGCTATTGGACTTGCACATTTGCATATATGAATATGCAAAATAATAGACAGTGGGAGGATCTCCAGAATGGTTCTCGTCTGCACACTTGCTCAATTGAAAAAAAATGAGGTCGGTACATTTAAAAGCCAACATTCTAGGCTGACTAATTTTTTTCTACTCATGTAGGAGAAAGAAGTTCACTATGAAAAGAAAATACTTTTCTCCCAATGTCACCACTGCCCATTGCCCAAATGTAATGACCACCTCTTGACAGAGTCAGAAGTTAAGTGGTAATGGTTATAACAGGGCAAACATTGTGTTCCCAAGATGTCTCTGGCGTAGCTATGCAGCACAGAGCACGGGATATCCAACTTACCAGAGTGGCTCTTAGAGAAACGTGCTCATACTCATTATTTGCTGAAGTAATGCTGATGTGCGCCTCCAGCATTCTCTCTGCAGCCAGTTCCAGAGATGACGCAAAGGAGATATTTTTAGGATTCGGCTTCATATACATGAATATATCTATACGTCTAGATCTATATATACACTTTCTATGTCTAGAGAGACAAGCAGGAGAGGGGAGATGACAGGGTCGCCTGTACCTCTGACTGCTCTTAAATTTATTGTGCAGCCGAGGATAATTTTGAACTTCTGATCCTTCTGCCTCTGCCTCCTAAGTGTTAGATTACAGGTGTGCGCCGCCATAGCTCATTAGTGCTGTGTCGGGGATGGAAGTCCCGGCTCTGTGTGCGTCATTAAGCGAGCTCCTTCCCCACCCACCCCCACCCCTGTGCTTTGCTTGCATCCCCTCGGAAAAGAATTTGTGCAGCCTGCCACTTGGACGGTGATGTCCTTTGCCCTACAGGAGTTTTCCAGTTTCATGAGGTCCTGTTTGTGGTTGGCCCAGGCTCATTCTTGGTCCCCACATTTCTCTAAAGTGTTAGCATCAGTTATGAAGGGAGGAGTGACGTTATTGGTAGTACACCTCGATGGTTGAGTGGGCACTTAACTCTCATCCTACCAAAACAATGAACTACAACCAACCCAAGCCTGTGGCAGTTGGGTGATTTCTAATACATAGCTTCCCCCATGCAGCCGTGAGCATAGCCGAGGCTGAATACATCTCTCTCCCTTCAGAGCGCTCCTCTGCACCTGTTTGTAACTGTCCTCATACACTCTAGCCTGAACTCTGTTTTTTGAAGTCATGCATTGTCCTTAGGTTTCGCCTGAATGGAATGAAAATATGTGGCCTTTGGGGCCTGGCTTCTTTTCTTCAGCAGAGTATTTTTTTTAATTATTTATGTTTATGCTTGTGGGTGTTGGGTTGGTGCACACGTCTGTACACCAGGGGTGTGCCTGTGGAGGCCAGTAGTGGGGGTGAGGTCCCCTGGGGCTAGAGTTAGAGAGGGTTTCGAGCTGCCATTTAGGTTCTGGGTAACAAATTCGGGTTCTCGGAAGAGCAGCCAGTGCTTATAAGCTTGGATCCATCTACACAGCCCTTTATAGGCTTTTAAGGCTCACCCATCCTTCTGTGTGAATTTATCTGTCCCTGGGGGACTGTGTCCCAGATCACGCATGGCCCATGGTACAGTCATCGGTATAGTTCTGTCTTTAAGGCTCTTTTGACTTTTCCTTGTTTTCAGTTAGGATTAAGTGAACATTCATGCACACATTTTAGTATGGACATGTGGTCTTCACAAGTTACTTGGTATCAGGATAAATGAATAAAAAGAAAACCCTGCCAAACCGTGCTGCAAACTAGTCATCTTATTTACACTCTAGCTAGTAATATATATATATATATATATATATATATATATGTGTGTGTGTGTGTGTGTGTGTGTGTGTGTGTGTGTGTGACATAGATACACACACAGACATACTGATGGCTGGGGAATCGTGTCACATCATCTTCATGTTATTAATAACTTAGAATTCTGTCCACCTGTGAGGCTCCTTAGCACTCACACACACTCCGTGACAACGTGTTTGCTTCTCCAGGTCTTTTGTCCATTTTTTCCTAGGATATTGCTTTAGATTTCTGTGTGAGCGCTTTACATTCTGAAAACAAGCCATGCATCTCTCTGCGTATGACATATTGCCTCTAATGTGTTATGGATACAGAGTACTGAGTCGTGAGTGTTTCCCTTACATCTGTGGCTTGACTTCTAACTACTTCCATATCTGGAGAGTGGAAATCTTTAATTTGTTGATGTTTTCATTTATGGATTGTAATTTGGGTGTCACATTTGAGAATGCACACTGAGTTCAAGGCCACACAAGTTCTATCTTTCATTCTGGAACTCTTACACAAACAAGATTTTTTTTTCCGATTATTTTGAGGACCTGAGGGACCTATTGTCCTTTGCAGGGCCCTCTTAGGGTCATAGTCAGAAGTAACAGTAGGCTAGAGCCGTAGAGGTGCTGGGTCCTCTCCTCCAGAGCGCCCTTCGAGGACAGCTCGACCTTCGAGGGGCGTGCCCTTCCAGCATGTGACCCTTGGACTGGCCTTGGTGACTGTCACCTCCAGAGCTTTCCAAAGGTACATGTAAGGTCTCAGTCACTCAGAAGGGTTAGGCAGGCTTCCTCTGAGGGAGGCACATAGGCTTCCTAGGACATGAATAGAAAGTTGTCTTGAGGAGGGGAGTCACTGGGTTGGTACAGGGGGAGTCTGCTCACGGGCAATGCACAATGCATCTGCACATGTCTCCTCACTTCCAGGTGTATTTCTCTAGGTAAAGAGGGATTGCATCTTCCTCCGCTCTAAGACACATCTCTCACATGATTGTCAGTCTTCTTGTGCCAGTGTGATTTCTTTATTCTTTTTCATTTATTATTCACTTTACCTCCCAGTAGCAGCCCCTTCCCTCCTGCCCAGCCCCCCTCAGGAATTCATCTCTCTATTGCCCTTCCCCTTCTCCTTAGAGGAGAGGTATGATTTGTTTTTATTTTCATTAAAATAAAGTTACATATATTTCCCCCTCCCTTTCTTCCTTCTAGCCTCTCCTTTTCCCACAGGGGATATTCTGCCATTTGAAACCAATATAATCTATTAAGCATATTTCCTCAAGGCAATCTTCCAACCCCTTGCATGCTCTGCCTCCACATTCCCTCTCAAAAGAAAGTCTTTTTTTAAACACACACGCACACTCACACACACATACACACACTCACACACACACTCTCAGACACACACACCACACAGACACACACATACACACTCAAACACACACCACATACACACAGACATACAGACTCAAACATATACCACACACACACCACACATACCCCACATACCACACACACATACACACACACCACACACATGCACACACATAGACACACACACATACATAGATACCAAACACACACACCACACATACATACATATATACACACACAGAGACACACATACACACACATACCACACACACAGACACATACACAGACACACACAGACAGACACACACACCACAAGACACAGGCACCCCCCCATAAACATCCCCCCACATACATACATACATACATACATACACACACAGACACAAACACATATACACACATACACACACCACATACACCACATGCACACCACAGACACAGACACAGACACAGACACAGACACAGACACAGACACACAGACACAGACACAGACACACACACACAATCCTGAATCCACCCAATGTTGTTTGAGCACATGATTTCAGAGCTGACAATGGACAACCGTCTTGGGAACTCATGTCAACAGCAGTCACCAGTTACCCCTGTCTAGGGCAGGGCACCATGAGATGTCCTCCTTCCATGGTTGCATGTCTATTAGTGTGGTTGTTGTTCTGGTCTTGCTTAGGCAGCCATGTTACTGTGTGTGGCTGTTGCTTCCCTGTCACTTCTAAGACTTACAATTACACGGAAGACTTTCAGGTCCTCCAGCTCTATAGTCTTTCTGACCCCCCGCCCCCTTCTGAAATGTTCCAGGAGCCTTGGGAACAGGAGTTGAGTTGTAGATGCACCCACTGGGGATGGACACCCCAAAATCAGTTGTTCTTTGTAGTCTGATCAGTGGTGGGATTCAGTTCTTTGCTGCAAAGAGAACTTCTTTGATGAGGGGTAAGTTTTTACAACATTAAGTAAAGCTGTTTTATGAGCTTTTGGTCTGTAAGTATGATTTATTTTTAATTGACACTCTATGGAGTACACACAAACACACACACACAGCGCAATGATTAATCTGAGTGATTAGCAGGTCCTTCAGCATGGACATTTATTTCATAATCATCTCTACCAGCTACTTGAGAACATTCAATTAAGGCCTGTTCTCTAGAGCATATATTTCTCCCATCCATTTGCACCCTTGAGCCCAAGACTCATCCTCTGTCTACTCCTCCCCATCGTGCCTTGCAGGCTCTCCTCCCCATCATGCCTTGCAGGCTCTCCTCCCCATCATGCCTTGCAGGCTCTCCTCCCCATCATGCCTTGCAGGCTCTCCTCCCCATCATGCCTTGCAGGCTCAGTGGTAACCACAGACCATCATTTTGGCTTCCATGTTAGTGAGAGCGCAGCTCACAGATGTCATGGGGCTCTTTGTGTGTGACTGAGCTCAAGGCTATGTTACTCCTATCACTGGAGACGGGTGGCTGTGACTGCTTCAAGGCCACCCCTGATCACAGCATATCACCCTATAGCACTTAACCCATGAGGGTCTTAAGGTGGGCGAAATCTGATGTCCTAAGGCAGGTGAGGCAGGAGGATTGTTCCAAGTTTGAGGCTATCCAGTTTAAGTCCCTGGCTTAAAAAGCAGAAACTTTTAGAGCCAGATGCTGCATGATTTTATCCTTTCATTTTTAGAAATGGACAGTGAATATCCTGTCATTATAAAGAAGGCAGAAAGGAGCAGATCTTTTGGTTTGTTTTGTCTTTTGCTTTTCTTAAGATAAGATGGGGTCTCTCTTGGTTCTCTAGGTTGGCCCTGGATATCTAGGCTCAGTGATGACATCTTAGTCTCACAGGCCGTTAGCTAGGACTGTGGGCACTCACTTTACCCAGCTAGACAGGTGGTTTTTATTTTTCAAGGTTTACTTGGTAGCCAAGGCTTGCCTAGAGTTAACTACGTAGATTAAACTGCCTCTGTCTCTGGGACAAAATGCTGAGATTATAGGCAAGAACCACCATGCCTGACCATATCAGACTTTAATTAATCAGTAGTTGTTTGGCCTGCATGTGTCTGTGTGCCATGTGTATGCCTGGTGCCCAAGGAGGCCAGAAGAGAATGTCAGCTCTCCAGGATGGTTGTGAACTGCCCTGCGGGTTCTGGGTACCAAACCTAGGACTTCTGGAAGCACAAGAAAGTGCTTTTAAAATGGAGTCATCTCTCCAGCCCCAGATGTGATTTTATAATAATTGAGTTCTGTTGGGTGAGATTTCAGGGGAGGGTGTGAGGAATATACTTGGAATATCTTGAACTTCTCCTCTGACCATGCATTGGCTGGTCCTTTTGACTTAGCAGACCGAGGTTGCTCTGAGGGCTTGTGGGTGACTGCCATCCTAGAAAATGTGGGGAAAGGAGTTGTGCCTGGCAGGTGAGAGCACAGCTCACGGATGTCCCAAGTCTCTGGGTGAGCCTGCATCCTGGAAGCTTTTCTGAGTGAACATTTCGAAGAGAAATTATCCCTGCTGTAGTTATGCTGTCCTTTCCCAGAGGGAAGGTCCTCTGCCAATTGAATGAATACAATCCATGAGACATACGTCCTCATCAGCCAGAATCCCGGAACCACAGTGCTTGCACCGTGTATGGCTGCCGACACCTGCTAATGATGTTTGCCCTGGGGGGGCGTGGGTTAAGTCATATCCTACGTGGGGAACCTGAGTCCAGCTGTGGTGGGCCAGTACCTTTGAGAACTGAAGGATGGAAGGGCAGCTTGTAGCCCATTTTAATCCTAACAAGAAGGCTGCAAGTTTGGGAATTATAAAAATGTATGTTTATGCATACATTTTTCATCTACTTCATCTACTGTGGGGTCCTCTGTGAGACATACATGAATTTTACACACATGTGTAGCATACAGGGCATGCTACCTTGTTGGATTTTTCTAAGGTCTGGCTGCCAGTGGTCATTTTTGATAATTTTTCATTCTCTGCATTCCCTGTACCCTTCTCTTGCATATCCAGAAAACAATTCTGGGCATTGGGAATTGTTGCTGGACACACGAGTGTCCCTTGCGATGAGAGCTGGGACCCTGGAAGTGGATGGCTATGTGGTTTTCGGTAAAACACACTCCTGTGTGCTTTGTTTTTTTGCCGAGAGCTGTTAACTTCATGCCTTGCTCTTTTTGCCTCTCTCATGCACAGATAGATCTAATGAGAGCTTGTCTGTAATGTTGTTGGAACATTTTTGGAGAGCCCTTGACAGCAGCTACTAAAAATGTAAAGGTTCTTACCTTTTGACCCTGTAACTTCTGCTACGTGGCACAGGAACAGCGCTGAGATCTGTAAGCGGCAATTCTTTTACGCCGCACTCCACACTTATTCTATAGAACCACAACTTTCCGAGGCAGCCTAGAAAGGATGACTTATGTGTCTTCTAAATCTTAAAAAAAAACTTCTATGGAGGTTAATTTCCAGGGCATAGATAAATGCACAGGCAGCTTAGAGATGAGTGTCGTGATTGAGGGAAGAGATGGTTTTAAACAAAGGCAAATTAGCAGAAATGTAAGCCAACTAAGACATAGGTTAGCCTTTTGAAGGTGAAAATCACCAGGGGAGTAGTGTGGTGGGTTAAGGCCGCAGCGTGGAGCACTGTGCGCTCTTACTGGGTGAGGAAGCATGAGGAGGACCTGTGCCCGGTGCATCACCTGCTCCCTCAGCCTTTCTCTCGCCCCTCCTGACCTCTCAGCAATACTCCTCAGAGGTGTTCCAGGACTGGCTCTCTTTCCTTCACTTCCACTCCTACACTGGAAGAGGGTCCTGCCTCTCCTTTCCCAGGCTCCAGCCTTCCTGCCCTCCCACTGGTGCTGCTGTCTCTATCACTGATGACCCCTTCCTCATTTTAGATCCCAACCTTCCATGTGTGAGACTTTGTGATTACTATATCCCCTCTGGGCAGTTAAAAAAAAAAAGAATTCATTTGTAGTTGAAACCCAGAAAACAGACCTTGTTTGACCTTCTAGTGATGACCACTGTTTTATCAATCACCCTGTCCTCCCCTGCCTGCCGACTCTATAAGGCTGAGAGGGTCTCACTGTTTAATCCTGGCTGGCCTTGAACTCTACGTAGACCAGGCTGCTCTGGAATTCACAGAGATCCGCCATTGTCTCCTGCCTTCCTGTTGATTATGTTTTCTTCTGGGTTCTTCATGAACATGTCCCAAAACACCAATCTATTTGTACTTAACACTTCTTATAAGGATCTCCCTTCCTAATGCAAATAGTGGGAGGCCCTGTGTAGTACCTGGCTTTGTACCTTTTTCAGCCGGTGAGTGAAGACAGCTGGCCTTCCTAGATACGCGAGTGTCTCTTGGCATCTAGCAGGGCCTGTGTTTTAATGAAGTACTGTTTGCTTCTTAAAGGGGCTACTTCTCTTTCATTTTTCAGCTTATTCACATTGAGGAGTTAGGCTAACAATCGGGAGTTAGCACCCAAACTCTGGAGGATTGTCTGGAATAGTCAGGCTTTATTCTTGCGCATTCCTGACACACTTCCTGTCTTAGGAATTCCTAACTCTTGGTTCACTTAGCCACTCTTCGTCTCTGTAGCATTGGACCGACACTCACGCTCTTGAACACTCTGTCAGTGCCTGGTTTGTCTGCTTCTTTCATTAGGTGGTGAATCCTAATGATGAAGGAGATGGACCTAAGTAGCTCTCACCCAGGTGTAGAACACACATGAACACATGAATAGGACACATTCATGAGTAAGCTCTCCTGCTGAACAGCTGACAGACAAGACTGTTTGAAGCGCACTGTGTTGGGGTGGCTATGGGAGCTCAAATGATCCCTTGTATTTGGGGTGATGCCGTGAGCAGAGTCAGTCCTACAGACAGAAGACAAGCCGTTTCATTTTGATGTGATGATTCGAAGGTTTAATGGAACATGCTGTTGGCCATGAGATATGTGATATGGGGGCTTCAGCTCTCCAGAGAAATAATTCAGACTTGTCAAGTCCTTTGAACACTTGGTTGTTTAAAAGTTGTAGGATGGGAGACAGGTATATTGTTTTGGGGTCCAAAAGGAGGAAAAGGCAAATGGAATCGGGGTCATCGAGTTGAGGGCAGAGGGTTAAAGTCTGGATTTAACAAATGTGTGGCTCCTGGTGATGTTGGTGGCACCGAGTTCAGCATATTGGTGCCATAATGTGACTCAGGATTAAATGGCAGAGGAGCCTTTCAAGAGGTGACAGAAAAGTTAAGTCAAGACGGGGAGACTTGGAATTTCCTTCCAAGTAACAGGTAGAAAGTTGGGACCCTGTAGGAAAGTAAAAGCCACAGTCCTGTCGTGATAGTCAGGAGCTGCTGTTGGTTGTTACCGGCCTTTCTCGACTGTTCCATACGCTTTAACTGTGAGGACTAAATGAGCGAGCTCGGTTCTGCCTTTGCATTGCAGGATTTGGCTCCAGCATCTGCCCCAAATTAATTGCCACGGTTGATTTGGCTGATGTAATTGGCGAGACCCTGTCTCCTCACTGCTCCCTGGGTACTTCTCCATATGGAGTTATTTAATTAGACAGAAATAAAACTCCTCATTCATTCATTCAACAGAGATTTATTACTTGTCCATGCTGTAGACTGTGCTTGCTGCCGAGGGGCGGGGCAGCCCTGCGACAGACATGGCACCCTTCATGCTGAAGTGGCCTGCTTTACAGAGGGCTTCACCCCCACCTGCGTAGTTACAGGTACTGAACGTTCCCCCCCACCCTGCCCCCCGTTTTCAACATGGGCCCTCTTCCAGTATTTGTACAACTTCTCCCTTGGTGATATTTGCCCTGGACATTAAAAACTGCTACAGAAATGGATCCCTTCATGGCTGTATATAAATTTTCTTTCCCAGTCACAATAGTACCAAAGATATCTTTAAAATTAAGCTCCCTCCTTATCTTACATATTTCAAACAAAGAAAAACAACCCCTGCGCCCTGATTCCCAAGGTTTATTGGGTCTATGATCTGAACGTCTAAAATCCACTTCAATGCCTGTTGTCATTGCTTTCCAGAAAGTTCCTGCTAATTTAAACATAGCGATCCTGTTTGAAGTTGCCCTCCTCCCACCATAGGATCAGTTGTTTATTTGCTGAGTTGCCTGAACCAGTACAAAGGGAAAAGCTGAAAGTCTAAAAGACACAAGGGTTCTGGGAAGTAGCGTGGTGGGCTCTGGAGAAGATGGCAAAGGTTGGGTGTATTGAGACAGGGAGCCTTTCTGCTGAGGCAGTCACCACAGAGGGTACGCCATAGCGCCAGCAGGGTGCTACACAGTGCTCATGTGTATGCGCGGCGAGGGTTTCTGTGGCTTATGGATCCGTTTCCTTACAGGGCAGAAAAGAAACTCATTTTGGGAGAGAAGAGTGGGATAGGAGGAGGTGGCCACGAAGCCTGAAGCAGAAAGACACAGATGCCCAGACAGTGAAACGCCACATGTTGCTGGTGACGGTAAGTAGGCACTTGATCTGTGTCCCTGGAACTCTGTTTGAGGACTCAGTGAAATCGAGAATTCACAATTATTTGATTAATTTGATGAATGTTCCAAATTAGGAACTCCAGGTCAGGGTTTGTTTCCGACCTAAATTATACAGTGCAGTTGTCTACAGTGATCAAATTAACCAGCTGATTGCCAAATCCCCCTTTCTCTCCATCCCCTGTGGACGCAGCCTAAAGAACTAATAGCTCACTGGACTCTGCCCCAGTCTATTTTGGGATAATTGATGCCTTTGTGCTCCCATCCCTGCAGCTTGGTATCAAACACTGCTGCTTTGTGCAGAACATGTCAGTTGGCGATTTATTACCCCAAAATGCACTCTTTCTCCTGCAAAAGCTTATCAATTGGAACATTGGAGGCAATTTTCCAAATTCCCTCAGGAAAATCCTATTTTATTGCTATGGGAAATATTTGATTCTTTGTGGAAAACGTTTTCTTCCTAAAATGAATCCATTTGGGGTTTGGGATACTCAGTGACTTTTCATGTCCCCCACCATTACTTCCCGGCGTGTCTGTGTTCACGGGAACTCGTCCTAAATGACAAGGATCAACGATCATCACTTCATAAGGAACGAGTTACAGCGAAGTGAGGCCAGGGGACGCTCATTCTTCACCATAGACGTCTCTCTCTCCTAAGTCAGTCACTGCTACAGTTGAGGCTTGGAGAATATGCAGGTGGTCCCTGAATTAACTCAGGTCTCAGGCTTTAGGAACTCATCTTGATGCTTCTTCAAGTCTCCTCTATATGTTCTCTTGTGTATGTGAATGTCTGTGTGCAGATGAATATAGGTGTATGTGCATACACATGTATCTATCTGTGTGTCTGCATACACATAGAGACCAGAGGTCAACTTTGGCTCTCATTACATTCAATTTATTTATTTATTTATTTATTTATTCATTTATTTATAAAGAGAGATTCTCCGCCAGCCTGGGGTTTACTCGTTGCGTTAGGCTGATTAATCTGTGAACCCCAGGGGCCCGTCTGCCTCAACAGCTCTGTATTGTAAGCATGTACCATTCTGCATGGTTTTCACACGGGTGTCTGAGACTGAACTCATGACACCTGGTGAGACGCTATGCTATGCTCTTAAGCTACACTTTAACAGCATTTACCTGCATATTGAAAAGAAAGAAGCAAGCTAGTTCATACCAACTTTGTCTCTCCCCCGGCCTCACTCTCCAAGACTCTGCTGGCTCCAGACTCTCTTAAAGAGCTGACTTCCTGTTTTAGTTTGCCAGCCGACCACTCTAGTGGGAACGCTGCTTCAGTTTGGTTATGGCTCAAACTCAAGTGCACGCTGATATTTGCACACTTGTGTCCAAGTTGCTTTGGCGTGGGAGATTTGTCAAGTGCTCATACAGTGGCTACATTTTAAAAAAGGCAGAATGTGTTCTTTTGCTCTTGGCTTTTGGTTTGGTTCCTGGTTCAAGTCTGAGGATAACAAGCTGGAATTGGCCTGGCTGCTCCATTGGTTCAGAGGAGGGCTGGCACGCAGGACTCAGGATGCTTAGGGAAGCTGCGCTTCCTGGTTTTGAACCCCCCCCCCCCCCCACTCCAGGAAAGGAAAACTTCAAGGCAGAGGAGCCCAGATCCCAAGATTTGTTTTCGTTTTCCTTTGTGGTGTGTCTTATTTTGTGGCAATGTCTCCCTGCATGGTTTGGGCTGCTTCTTGAGATGCTTCTGATGCTCTTGCCTCAGCCTTCCAAACACTGAGCTTAGGACACATGGTCACTTCACCTGCTTAGTTTTCATTCTCCTTTAAAAATTTTATTTATTTTAGAAACTAAAAAACTTAGAAAGCCAAGATGTTGACTCTTGCTATCTGATGCATACCTATGGCCTGGGTGTCAGCTGCACTTGGTGTACAGTTTCCTGTGCCCCACATCTCAGGAACAAAGGACAGGACCAAGCCTCCATGAGAGAACCAGGGTGTTATAGTCATCTGGGGGCGAGACAAAGAGGCTGGATACAAGGAAGGTGCAGTATATTTTGATGTGCTTTGAATGGCTTCTCTTTTTATCTCTCTCTTTGCTCTTATCTTAAAAAAACAAAACAAACAAAACAGCTGTAAATAATTTCTTCCACATACTGCTGCCCAAATGCTTCAAATGAACAGTTTGAGAGTCCAAAGGGAGTTCATAGACTTTTGGGTATTTCAATAGTGTCTCAGGCCAGGTCCCAAAGAGAAGGTCTGTCATGCGGTCAAAGTGCTCTCTCTCATGAGGAAGTCCCCTTTCCATTTCTCTTGTACACAGGCAGTGCCAAGCAGAATATTTATTTGGCCTGGCATGTTTTAGATCCATTCATCTACTGCTTGAAGTTCTGAAGTTTGGCTGTCAGTAGCAATCAATGTCAGAGACTGAATTTATCTCTGGTTGCAGTCACTCAGAATTCTCAAACTTGTCTATGTCAGAATCCTCAAAGGCAAGCAGGTACCAGCTGGTGAGCAGCTGATGAGTCTGTGACCCCAAACAACACCCTTTAACTTTGTGAGGAAACAGTGTTGTTTGCTTGTTCTCCCAGCTTGAACGGATTTCACCCAGTGGAGTGTTTCCAGAGCTAGAAAATGTAAGCAAGCATAATTGATGTGCGGACTGTATACATTGTTACTTTTCTGTTGCCCCCGCTATAACACCACCTCCAAAAGCAACCTATAGAACAAAGTGTTTATTTTGGCTTATGGTTCCAGGAAGAGTCCATAATGGCAAGGTAGGCACAAAAGCAGGAGGGAGGAGCAGGAAGCTGCTGACCACAGTTTCAGCTGCACACAGAAGCAGAGAGCAAGTAAAGGAAGCCGGCTTACAGAGCCAGTCAAGGCCGTAAACCTTATGCTGTTCAGAGCTTCAAACCCCAGGGATGCACTTCTTAGATTCCTTACCCTCGCCAACAGCACCACCATCTGGGTACCACATGGTCAAATAAATGAGTCTGTGGGGAACATTTGAACCACCATACCTCGGCTCTCAAAAAATCGTTTTTTGATGAGACTGTGCTGTCTCTATGTACTGAAAGCAGAGAATAGAAAATTCAACTTTTGAACAGAACCATAAAGAAATATAATGAGTGTCTCAAATCAAAGGAGGTTTTCTGCTTCTATGTCACCTGACAAGTCCTTGTTTAAAACACTCCTAGAGGAAGACACTCTGCCCAGCCCTGTGTGAGTCCACGGAAGGGAATTCCCATGACTTGGTAAAAGGCTCCATGTCCTTAATGATGACTTGTAATCACAAAACGCATTCCCTGCTGATGGCTCTGGGTATTTTCTGAGACAGACAACGTTCTGTCTCCCAGGAGGCCCCTTGTTAGATAGGAGAACCACTTGCCTTTCCTGAACTGCCTCAAGGCACCCTCCAGATGCTGCATGATTATAAAGGCACGATACACATCTTCAAGGTCTCCAAACAATGTGCTCTGAGGACCCTTCCGCTGTGATTGGCAATGTGTGACCCTTCTGCATCATGGAGATGGCTGTTAACTGTTCATTTAGCCTGTGCTTTCATTTAGCTGCATCTGAAGATGGAGGGACAGGAGGTGCCTATAGTTGCTTTTCCCTGGAGTTGCTTCTTCTACATATTACAGCACGGTCTTTCACTGATGGCTGGGAGGGACTCTGTGAACACACAGAGAGCACACAGCATGAGGAGTAGTGGTAGGCCCCGTTCTCAGCTAGTTTCTGTCACACCCGAATAGGTGCTCTTTTCTCCCAAGGACGCTTTTTGTTGCCTTGTCAGTGAACATTTTTAACCTGTGGTCCATCAAGCAATGCTAATATGATGTTAGGGACTGGCTTTGGAGTGGAGCTGGAGATGCTGTAAACCCCATGTACAGAGTGTGTGCTTCTGTTCACTGTCCCCCTCTATGTACAGAGTGTGTGCTTCTGTTCACTGTCCCCCTCTATGTACAGAGTGTGTGCTTCTGTTCACTGTCCCCCTCTATGTACAGAGTGTGTGCTTCTGTTCACTGTCCCCCTCTATGTACAGAGTGTGTGCTTCTGTTCACTGTCCCCCTCTATGTACAGAGTGTGTGCTTCTGTTCACTGTCCCCCTCTATGTACAGTGTGTGCTTCTGTTCACTGTCCCCCTCTATGTACAGAGTGTGTGCTTCTGTTCACTGTCCCCCTCTATGTACAGAGTGTGTGCTTCTGTTCACTGTCCCCCTCTATGTACAGAGTGTGTGCTTCTGTTCACTGTCCCCCTATATGTACAGTGTGTGCTTCTGTTCACTGTCCCCCACTATGTACAGAGTGTGTGCTTCTGTTCACTGTCCCCCACTATGTACAGTGTGTGCTTCTGTTCACTGTCCCCCTCTATGTACAGTGTGTGTGCTTCTGTTCACTATGTACAGTGTGTGCTTCTGTTTACTGTCCCCTACTATGTACAGTGCGCATGTGTGTGCTTCTGTTCACTGTCCCCCACTATGTACAGTGTGTGCTTCTGTTCACTGTCCCCCACTATGTACAGTGTGTGTGCTTCTGTTCACTATGTACAGTGTGTGCTTCTGTTTACTGTCCCCTACTATGTACAGTGCGCATGTGTGTGCTTCTGTTCACTGTCCCCCACTATGTACAGTGTGTGCTTCTGTTCACTGTCCCCCACTATGTACAGTGTGTGTGCTTCTGTTCACTGTCCCCCACTATGTACAGTGTGTGCTTCTGTTCACTGTGCCCTACTTTCCCTGGGCTCAGAGATCATTCACAGATGCAAAGGTATCTGAGGTCTTAAAAGACTTGTTTACCTCAGGAATGCTCAAGGCACTTAGCGTGACAGTCTATGACTCTTAGCTATATTCTCCCTCTCTTTCTCTTTCCCTCCTTCCTTTCCTCCCTTCCATCAGCCTATGCTCTTCTAAATTTAAAAAAGTTATTGAGCTTGTTACTTTCTTGAAGGGGAGGCTCTGTGTGGGTCTATAAGAACTAGAAAGCCTTTACAGAAATGAACAAAAGGGAAAACCCAAACCTCTGGTGTGAGACCTAACTGTGAATCCAAGGTCTGTCACACATGTGTTTGCTCACATGCATCACTGTGCACACATGGGCAGCCCAGACAGAATGAAGTACTCTGAGAAGACCAAGGTTTTAGTATACGTGCATTGCCTACATGTGCTTGTCCAGCCCACGTGTGCAGTGCCTGCAGTTCCGAGGGCGTCAGACCCCTCAGAACTGGAGTTAAAGTGGGTTGTTTTGCTACCGTATGGGTGCTGAGATTTTAGCAGTGCTCTCTGGAGGAGCGGCCAGTGTCCTAAGGGCAGATCTAGTTTTGCAGCTCTCAAGACACTTGAGTTAAAATGGGCTGGAGAGCTGACTTGTCAGTTAACGGTACTTAATGTTCTTGTTGATGACCATTTGGTTCCAGCACTCACAATGGCCTGAAACTCCACTTCTGGTGGGTTCAACACTCTCTTTTGACCTCTGGTTTCAGTAGGATACCAACACATATATAATACATTAATAATTTAAATTATAAAACAAAAACCCAACCCAACCCAACAAAAGGGATGATATTTTCTAAGTGTTTAGTCTGAAGTCATGGACAGTTAGTATCAACTTCAGTTCCTTGTGTTTAGAGTCTGTCTTTCAAGTCCTTTAGACTTGCCAGGTATGGTGGTGCACACGTTGAACGCCAACACTCCAGAGGTGGAGGCCTGTGGATCTTTGAGTTAAAGGCCAGCTTAGTCTGCATGATAAGTTCCTGGCCAACCAGGGTGTGGTGTTTTGTTGTGAGTGGCTTTCATACATTAAATACTTGGTTTCCAGTTGGTGGAACTTTGGGAGGAAGGATTATGGGGTGTGGCTTTGTTGGAAATGATGTGTCACTGGGGGAGGTGGAGGGCTTGAGTTTCAATAGATTTGTGCCATTCCTAGAGTCCTCTCTGCCTCCTGCTTCAGTCCGAGATGCAAGAGCTCAGCTGTTCCTCAGCTGTGCCTTTGCCCCGCCATCATGGCGCTAACCCTCTGAAACCATCAGTCCAATCAAACTCTGTCTTTTCTAAGTGGCCTTGGTCATAGTGTCGAATCAGAGCAAAGGAGAGTAACTAACACACGGGGCTACCTAGTGATACCCCGTCTTTAGGAAAAAGCCCTTTAAATTATGAATTTGTTTTTAGATTTCCTGTTGGACGCACATTCTTAACTCTTTTCCCAAGTTAGCAATCTCCATGGCCTAATTAGTGAGACAATTGTTTACTGTGACTACAGACTTAGTCCTATGATTCCGCGTGTCTGTTCACGTACTTGGTGTGGGGAGTATTTCACCGTCCGTGTATGTATGTGCCTTTTTGGTGGGGAGGTACTAATGGCTGACCCACAGTTGCTAGGCGCCTGCTCTTCCACCACGGCACAGCGCAGGCGCATTCCGTACGCTTCACATGGTCACTGCTGGTTCTTCAGATGAGTCTTTCTTTGCACCCTATACTTACCCTTCAACTCACTGGAATCCCCGTTTCGGTCCCTGGAGGGTTAGGATTACAGGCGTAAGACATCATGCCTGGCTGTTATGTCTTATTTTCTCATTGTTTTTAAAGGTTTATTTTTCACAGTGAATTTATATTTATATTTTGATTAGTTTTTGAGAGTTTTGTATAATGTGTTTTGATTGTATTCTCTGCCCACCATTTCCCAGATTCACCTTGTTCTCCTACCCCATGTCTAGGTTACTTTTCTATTGCTGAGATAAAGCCCCATGGGCAAAGCAACTTGTAGAAGGAAGGGCTGGCTTAGTGTGCGTGCTCTCAACAGCCGGACGGCCTCGCCAGCCCCATTGCATCCTTCTTCATGGGGACATGTATTTTTATTCTACTTACAGATTTCCAGCAGTTAACTTAAAAATGTATTTTCAGCTTATCTGCTCCTTAACTACTTTGTCCTATTTTTCATTTTCTCTTTTATTTTCAGTAGTTCTTGAAGATTCTTTTTCTGTGATGATGTGTTATGGTTTCTGGGTTCTTATTTGTCTTTTACTCTTGAAGACAGCTTGGTTAGAATCTGAGTATTAATGAGGAATCTATATGTTCTTTTTAGGTAAAATGTCAATTTTTTCCTATTGTTTTTGATATTTGTTCATTAATAATGCTTTGTTTCACTCCAGCTACCTTGATTATAAATTCATTTACATATTTATATTTCAACATACTGCTATGCATATATACACATATACACATACATACACACACATATATGTACACTTGTATATCTGTCTATATCTATCTATCTATCTATCTATCTATCTATCTATCTATCTATCTCTATATCTGTGTGGCCTCAATTGCTTGACTGTCCTGGAATTCACTCTGTAGATCACTCTGAACCAAAGGTCTGCCTCCCTTTGCCTCCCAAATGCTGGGATTAAAGGCATGCACCACCACCACCTGATACTGATACTATGTTAAATGTTTTACATTAAATGCCATTATAGATTATCTTCCCACGTCAATTAATCTGCATCTGTCACATCGTTGACTACATTTGTTTGAGTGCAGCTGTGTGTGCTCACATGCTGCACACATGCTTAGAACAGGGCTGACACTGCCAGCCTGCCATTCAGGATGTCAGCCTGTGTGCTGAGGCAGCTCCTGTTGTCTTAGGGACACCTCTGCACATCTCTCAATTCCACACTCAGTCCCACAGTCAAAGCACTGACACTGTGGACATCAACAAAGCCACAAATCAGTAACTGTTTTCCCATTTTCTGGTGAGCTGCTTCTGAAGCACCTCTCTTACACCTCATAGATTATCTTCCTGTGGGTACTTGTTCCCTCCTGATGACATCCTGATACCTGCCTTCTCTAGGTTTACCCTTGCTTAGCTCCGGATTCACTCCTGACTAGAACGAAAATGTGTGTGGGATGCATTGAGTCCATTGCTGCTTGGGTCCTGGGATCCTCCGTTCACCAGTATACCCACTAGCACATTTGCTTGACACTAGTACATCTGCTTATGAGGCACATGGAGCATCAGACACACAGTTGAGGAGGCAACCTACCAAGCCAAGGTCAGCTTCAGTGCTCAGGGAACCTTCTGCTCTGGGGCAATGCCTAGCAGGGCTGTATTCCTGCAGCCCACTGGACCTTGAGCCTAACCCATGCTCCCTCAGTGTGGAGAGGGGCAGTGGAAGCTCAGTAGGGTTGCTGTCCTTTTAGATGTGTGTTCCTCATTGCAAACCTAACTTGATCTGTCTTAAAGAGGAAGACGACCTTACCAACCTCAGCCTTGGTGACTTCCTGGATATCTGAAGCACATATTTTACACTTAGGAGTGGTGTTTGCCAGGGCTCTGAAGGAGAAAAGAACCGATAGAATGAGCATATCTATATTATAGAGGAGATTTGCTAGGATCGCTGGCATGCTGGGGACTGGATAGTTCGATGATGGGCCTGCTGGAGAGGCTGAGGGTGTGGTGCCTGCTCAGTCGACGAAGCTGGATGCCTCAGCAGCCCTGTCGAGAGCCGAGGGCCTGAGACCTTCCTGGAGAGGCCCTGGTATTCTGTCCATGTCGGAAGGCTGACAAGGGGGCCACTCACTACGAGATGGCCTTTCCTGCCTCAGTTTATCCTCTCTGCAAACACCTCCAGTGACCGCCTTCTAATTGACTCTAACTCCTGCCAACTGACCACCGCAGGACTTGATTTGTACTTACGATTTAAAGAAAATGATTAAGAGCACTGAAAATTTGAAATACCAATTACTTTTTAGCTTTATGTTTTGATGAGTTCAAGATAACTTTATAGTAATATGAAAAGATTGAACTTTTCTTCCAATTCACATAAGTTACAAAGACTACTATATTGGAAGGTTTTTTCTTTTTTTTTCTTTTTTTTCTTTTTTTCTTTTTTTCTTTTTTTGCCAAGCACCTAAGATTTTTGCATTTCAAAGGGTGACTGAGACCGGTAGTGGGCAGCCACACCAGAGTAGTATCTGGCAAAATAGTGAAAAATTTAATTGAAGGGATTATTCCCTCTTTACACTAACACAATAAGGTAATGTCTCAGATTGACTAAGGTTAAAATAGTCACAGTGCATTATATTTTTATGAATTAATATTAAGTATTATATGAGTGAAGCAATTTATTGCCTGTGTTTGTGGTCTCAAGAGATAAATGGTTCTTAAAAGTGATGTGGTTCTGTTCTGTCTCTTCCTGTCAGTGTTCTCATTGGTGATCTTAGGATCTCCATCACTTCTGCAGAGCAGCACAGACCTGCAGACATGTAAGCAGACCCAGGAGCCTACCTGCACTAGGCCAATGCTCACAGCTGAGGAGAAGCCTAGAACAGAGTCTGAAGAGCAGGCAGTAGGGATAAAGCAACACACTGACAGTTTCCATAGCTTACTATGAAATTCCCATGCAGGCCAGGCATTTGTTTGTTCTTAAAGGTGCCCCACAATTCATCTGAAGCTCCATTGGCTAAAAGACACTGACATAGTGCCTACTTCCTGTGTCATGAGAGAAATGTATGTCTGGAAGGCATCTGGGGACATATGCTTTCCCTGACTTGTGCTTAGTGAGTGGTGGCCATTCCTGTGAAAGATATGGCCTTGGCAATGCTTGGTTGGGGACCTCACAGTCCAGGAGGCTTTGGGGCTCACTAGTTCAGATGAACAGGGCTCTCTAAACATCAAGGGGAGTATGAGGGAATTGTCTGGATGAAACCGGAGCTCAGGGTTTTAAAGTTTGACCAACATGGTTTGTATTGGAGGAAAGTATGTGTGTGTACATCTTGATGGAGTAACTCGAAAGCGTGGAGCAAGGACTTAAGGCTGAATTAATGTGACCCACAAATGCTAATAGAGACTCAGCGGCTAGGGAATTTTAAAAATTAGAGTGTGTTGTGTTGTGTGTAAGTGTGTGTGTGTGTTATGAGTGTGTCGGGTTTATGTAGTGGCCTGTGTGTGTGTGTGTGTGTGTGTGTGTGTGTGTGTGTGTTACATATGGGTGTGTTGGGTATCTTCCTCTTTCCATATCTGCCTTGTTGCCTTGAGACAGTTGGTCACTGAACCAACAACTCTATTTGGCTTCACTAGCTAGTCAGTGAGCTCACAGGGTCTGGGCTCCATCTAGTCATGTTCCTACTGTTAGGGTCACTGGAACAAGCAGCCATGCCCACTTCTGCTAATGGATTTTAAATCTGGTTAATGTTTTGTTACTGCCCTATGTTGAAATTTCACAGATCTTGAATGTGAATGGTCCGCCCAACTGTCTGCTTTAAATTTTGTCCATAAATCCTACTATATTTCATGGACAATTTTGTGGGAGGCAAGATGTTGTTTGTATGTCTGTATATCAGTGTGTCCATGCACTCAGATGTGAATGGCATGTATGAAGTTTATTGTGTTGCTGAGGTGGGGGCTTAGTAATGCAAATCAAACCCTGTACTTACTTGATGCCTTCCTCTTAAAATAACCTCACAAATGCCCATGAACAAATATAGAGCGATGGGTGCAGAGGAAGAGACTCTTAGATGAGGTGACTCTGGTCTTGAGCTGTCACTCACCCATCAGTTAGAGACTGAGTCATGTTTGATAATTTATCAACTATCTTTGATAAGAGGGAACCCCACCCATAGTATCTCAGAAGGTAGCAGGACCAGGAGAATTTCGCCGACATCCTCACAGCAGCCACGGCTTAGGACAGTCCCAATCTGCTATGATTGGTGTCTCTGTAAGGATAGGACACAGATGTGGGGAGTTGTGTTGACACAGGTGAAGAGAGGTCTGGACTCAGGGTGCTTAAGGATGTTGAAGCTACAGTGGCAGCTTCAACAACAAACATTGTGTTTACTATAGTTCTGAGATGTTGAGAGACTGAGAAACCAGCATGTACTGGTTCTTAGGATGTGCTTTCTTGGTTTTGTCCTTATGTGGCATGGTGTGTGTGTGTGTGTGTGTGTGTGTGTGTGTGTGTGTGCATGTACGTGCATATGTGTTTGTGTTTGTGTTTTTGTGTGTGTATGTGTGTGTTTATGTATGTATGTGTGTATGTGTATTTATGTGTGTATGTGTGTGTGTGCATGTACGTGCATATGTGTTTGTGTTTGTGTTTTTGTGTGTGTATGTGTGTGTATGTGTATGTGTTTATGTATGTATGTGTGTATTTGTATTTATGTGTGTATGTGTATGCATGTATATATGTATGTGTATGCATATATGTGTGTATGTATGTGTATGTGTTTGTGTATGTATGTGTATGTGTATGTATGTGTGTATGTGTGTGTATATGTATGTGTGTATGTATGTGTTTGTGTATGTATGTGTATGTGTTTGTGTATGTATGTGTGTGTATGTGTGTATGTGTGTGTAGAAGGCACATCCCAGAGCAGCTGCATCTCTTCCTGTTTTCAAAGGTCATTAATCTGGCCATTGTCACCCCACCCTCACTACCCCATCTAAACCAAGTAACTTCGCAAGGCCATCCAAATACCATCACACTGGGGTTTGGGTCTTCAGCAAAGGGAGTTAAAGGGCCACAAGCATGCAGACTATAGTTGTTGTGGGACATCACCAAGCTCAAAAGGAAGCTGCCAGAAGAAGCCATGACTCTGGGCTTGATCCAGAGCTCTGAGAAAAATTTACTTCTGTTGTTCAAGCCACTTGAGTCTCAGGCTTGAGACACAGGATAGCTAGAGGATTTGATCTCTCTAAGTTTTTAGTTTCTTACCAAAAAATAAATTATTTTAATTTTGAAACAAGGATCTATGCTGTAGAACTGAACTTTGTAGTTATCAATGAAGTAGCTGATTTGAATGACAAAAAGTGCCAAAAGCAATATAATATTCATTCATGGCAGCTGTTAAACTTTATTTTTTCAAAAGCTTGAGAGAAAATGCAGGTTGATTTAAATGTAAAGAAAAACAGAACTAAAACTCTGCCTTAAAACTGTTAAACAATGAGTAATATTTCTGAGGAAAATTTCAGTGTGATACTGTCACAGAGAGATGACTCCAAGAGAATTTCAAGTACAATGTGACCTTTCCCCCACCAAATTCAAGTTGCATCAACTTTCCAAAGATATATATATATATATATATATATATATATATATATATATATACACATATATACACACACATGTATACACACACACACACATACACACACATATATATTGCATAAATTAGGCTGCAATGCACTTGCTAAATACTTAAGGCTCAATTTAACAAGCAATTTCTGGATGCAGGAGGCGGCCAGCCCTGTAGCTGTCTCCTAATGCATGCATAAACTGTGTTGGTAATCAGAGCTGTGCAGGGAGTTCACTTTGCACCTCCTAGGGTGCCAATTTTCAGAAACCATGAGAGCCCAATAGAAGAGTCTCACCTAAGATTCATCTGTGACCTAAATGGCAGGGGAAGCCATTATCATTCATTTTACATGCACGGTTGGCCGGGGTTGTCAGCTGAGCACCTCTGGACTCCAGGGAAGGATTTTGCTGGCTTCGAGAGGCCCGAGAATTGAAATGGTCAACCAAGGTACTTCATTATCCTGATCAGAAAACACTTGGTAATTAAAACAGAAGGGTGCACGGGGTCGTGTGCAGGAGCCTGGACTCTCAGAGCCCGGTGGAGGGGCAGGTGATCAAGGACCACTAAACAAATAAACATCTCTACAACTAGAAGTCAATTAAATGAGTTGGGTGTGGCAGCACGTGCTTGTAACAAATCTCAGTTTGGGGATGCTGAGACAGGTGGATTCCTGTGAGTTTAAGGTTAGTCAGAAATGCATACAATCCTATCTTTAAAACAAAACATAACCCATCAGTTAAATGGTAAGGTATACAGAGTTGTGAGGCCAAAAGCTTTCAGAGACATGCAAAATCAGCCTGAGACTGAGGGAGATAATGGAAGAGGGAAATATGAACCAGAACTTGGAAGTAAAGAATGGAAAGAAAAGGACACGAGCACTCTGGCGTTCATCTGGGCAATAAAGGAACTATGGTTTAGAGAGGCTGTGCCTACACATAGGAAATTTCCAAGACTCCAGTGTCTTCCGGGATGTCTGGCATCCTGGACATCCCATGGGTCCACACAGTTGTCATACACTCATAGGACCCTGTTGCTTAATGTAGGTAGGTCTTCCTGTAACACACTCTGGGTACCTGAGGTTCCCCATGGGATGAGGTAGAAGTTCATGTGAGCCAAGATGGCGTCTTGCTTAGCATCGCTCCTCTCTGGGCAGCTTGTCTGGTTTATTCACATTCACTTACGAACGTCAGTGTCCTCGGGTGCTCTCTCAGTTAAGCCATTTGAAAACAATCCCCATCTCACGATCTGCTGTCTAAGGCACCACTATCTTCAGACATGTCCCTAGATGGCGGTTATTGCTCACAGGCTATCTGTGTGATAGAGGAGGGCATGTTCTATAGGATAGACTGGCTATCCGAATGCTGTGCCTAGAGACCAACATTGGCAGCAAGGATGATCTCACGCAAGTTACTACTGTGTTTTCACATGAGGAAGATGGGAGAGGACATATTATTGCCCATAGCCACACAAAGATTGCAAGTGACACCATTGGGATAGATAGCTGTGCTTGCCTTCACAGCTCCAACATCTAGTTTGTGATGATCAGAATGTGGAACTGGACAAGGAGGCTGTTCAACACGTTGCTAGGCTGTTTGCTGCATAACCATTGTTCTGTTTAGGTTGGAGGGATAACTGCATTAACAGAGGCATAGCTAGTAAGATGAGCCACCCTGCCTCCATCTTGGGCTTGAAAGCCATCTTAGAGTAAAGACAAATTAGGGTCATTCTGGTTTATGGTTAAATCCGTGTCTCAAGGATTGGGCTCTGCCCCATCTGTAATCTTAACTACAAATGGTTCTGTACTGCCTGTTCCAGGAAAGGACAACTATGCTTTTGTTTCATAAGCATCCTGCAGCCCTACCTTTGTTTTAAGAAGTTTATTATGACTGCCTATTGCTATAACTACCTTGTTGCGACCACCTTGTAGTCATCTCTTTGCCTTAGGAGGTCATTATGACTACCTTGTTACTCTTGCCTTCTTCGTGTCCAATGCTGATCTCTTGAACCCCTCCCTTAGGGGGAGGGTCTATAGGAATTAAAAAGCTCACTTTGATTGCTTGCTTTGATTAATTTGGTCATGATGATTCGGGCCAGTGTTCTTTCTTCCTGGATCGTTGGAACTGACAAGACCCCTCTGAAGAATGTCTAAGCATTAGAGAATGCCAAGGTGAGAGGCAGTGAGCACGTGGTCAGACAAGTGGAGAACTGTGGAGAGCAATCAGACTCCAAAAGAGTTGCAAGCTGGACTCTGCCCTAACCCAGTCAGGACTCATGCTCGCTATAACACTGGGAAGCAAGAAGGAGCTATGGCAGGTTCTTGAGCAGGGGAACAGAACCATACTATCCTTGGTATAGTTTAGATAAAATCTTGGAGGGTAGATACTCAGTAACAACAGGAAGTTGTTCAAAAGACTCCATTGGTCTGTTTGTCTTTCTGCCCCGGCTCTTGGTTTGCTCTCTAGCTTACCATTAGAACTGGTGACCTTCTTAGACCTGACCGTCCTCTCACCTTAGGGTGTCTGTCGTCTGGGCAGGTGGTCAATACCCTTGCTTAAGTCTTTGGCTTACTCTGGAAAAAAAAGGATCCTGCACTGAAATCAAAGTTCTTACTTTAGAACTCTGCTTTCCGAAGTATGTATACCCCTGTGGGGGCTCTCCCACCCTAGATCTGGTGCTGCTCTCTGTGGAGCATTCTAGATAGAGCGGATAGATGATAGGATGCACACCTGTTGCTAAGGCACACTTTCTGCTCAGGTAGACTTACCCTGCTGGTTAGCTACTGTGCATGGAGAAGGAAATGGAAAGGAGCTAGTGTCTGCCTCTTTTGTGCTCCTCAGAGGTCATGCTGCTCTGGGTTAAGGGGCCAGGCTTCTTATTCTGATAATGGGCCTTTGGGTCTCCTCTGCTTGAGTTTTAAACATCCTCTGAGCTTACATGCAGAGTCTTTGCAGAATTTTATCTTTGAAGAGACAAGATTAAGACTGATTGCTCTGAAGTGTATTTCAGGGAGAAAAAGGATAGGTAGAGATTACCTTTGGAGAAAGAGTAGGGAGGAAGGAGAGGGGAGAAGGGAGGGGTGTGTGTGTGTGTGTGTGTGTGTGTGTGTATGAGAGAGAGAGAGAGAGAGAGAGAGAGAGAGAGAGAGAGAGAGAGAGAGAGAGAGAGAGAGAGAGAGGAGAGAGAGAGAACACCATGGTGTAGGCCTGGAGGGAGAAAAATCTAAACAAAAGTGTGGCCATGTCTTTGAAAAGTAAAGCACAAGTTCTTTGGAATCAGGAAGGAGTCTGTTTCCATCCTCTGGAAAGAGTTGCCTCAGGATTTTCTTGAGAAGCAATGAGGAAGAAACAGCCACTTAGGGAAGTGTATCTTGCCCTGTGAAACTGGCTTCTGAATGAAGGCAATTACCTGGGTTAGACACTGATATTTAAAAAATATGAATATGATTTATTTCTGTAATGTTCCTGCAGTGAGAAGCACCCAGAATTATGTGGACCTGGGTTCCAATCCCAGTGGTCGTGGAGCCGTTGCCTGAGTTTAGCCCCTGAAGTCCAGGTCCCATGTCCTCTCCTGGATGCTGTCCTAGGGAGACTGCACCTCTGCCAGTCTCTATACACTGGCCAGACCTCAGGGCTGCTGGGTCTGTAGCTCACTGAGATGCGCCCCAGACACACATCTGCCTCCTCTGTCTAGTGTTCTTAGCCACATTCTCTCAAGGAACATGCCACTTGCCTCAGCCGTGACAGTCCCTGAGTGTGTGTCTCCTTGAGATTCCCACTGTCAGTTCTCTTGGCCCACAGCGCCTGGCGTGCAGGCATTGGAACATGGCTACCACACAGAATATTCTTTTGGCTTCAGTTCTTACAAAGCTTCTAGAATTTTGAGAAGATCGAGTCTTCCCTCCTTTCCTTCCTTCCCTCTCATTTCACTCCTAATTTTATTTATTTATTGACTTATGTTTTGGGAATTTTCAAGATCAGATTCTCTTGTAACCCAAACTGGCCTCAAACTCCCACTGGGGCTAAGAATGGGCTCAACTTTGCTTCTATCCCCTAATTACTAGGGTTCCAAGCCTCTACCAGTCCCAGCTTCCCTCTGTCAAATGAGGGTGTAACAGCACCTTCTATTTTTTAAACACTGAGGGAATCACATCCCCTGGAACTGGAGTTACAGATGGTTGTGAGCCACCATGTGGGTGCTGGGAATTGAACGCAGGTCCTCAGCAAGAGCAGCCAGTGCTCTTAACCGCTGAGTCAGCTCTCCAGCCCAAGGCTGTTTTCTCACTGGTACTGGGCATGCAGCTGGGGTTAGATGCTGCTGTTCACAGGTATGAAGCTATTAAAGCATAAATGAATGAAAACGGCCTTCTTCTGAGCAGGGTACAGTCTGTGGTGCTTGGTCAGCACCTGATGCTCACATTCTTGTCTCTGTTGAATTGTCAGCAGAGAGACACTGCTTTTACTATAAAATCTATTACAACTTCTATCATTAAAGGAGATTTTAAATTTTCATTTAAACGCCACTGTATACTGTTGAAAATTTGGAAAATATTGAGTCTATCTTTGCAAGCAGTTCTGTTGGGAGGTGCCCTTGCAGCAAGATTATAGGGTGACAGTCTTCCGTAGACTGTGCCTGTATGCTAGGACAGGTCTGCAGACATGGGCTCCTTGGCCTGGACGAGAGTATGGACATGTCCACCCTGCTTTACAGAATGTAAACAACGGAAGGCTTAGGTGTGGGACCCTATGCTCCAGTCTGAGCTGAATTGTTCCTTAATGTGGCTCTGAGTCCAATGGTGTGACCACTCCTAGAGCCACCATCTGGTTTCACACTCTCTTGGTTACTGGTCAACCCCTGCTTTTCATGAAGTTTCTCTAGTGTCTGTTTCTGTTAAGCCTGTGGCGTCGGCAAAGTCATGCCCACATCTGGGCCATCACATCTACACCACCACTTCTACAAATGCCTTCTTTCATTTTAAAATTTCAGTTATGGGGCCCCAGCTTGGTGTCACTAACCTTATGGTAGACTGGTGGCTGGGTGACATGGCCCAAGTCTTGGCTGTTCACCTCCCCAAGTAAGGAGCATGATATATTGTTTTTTTGAGTCACAAAAAAGTTTTTTCCTGTAATGCAGCTTCTAGACTGGCTCCTCTTCTCCTCCCCATCTTGGTTTTCTTGAGGCCATAATGTGCCCACCCCTCCCCAACCATTTCCAGATTCATTTTCTGAAGTCAGATGAAACAGACCTTGAACTCAACCACATGATTCTCTGATATTTGCAAAGAATCTCTCCTTCTTGGACACATCATTCTCAGCCCCCCTCCCCTTTTGGTATCCAAATCTAAATGCTATCGTGGCAACACCTTTTGGGATTCTGCATTTGTTCCCATTTTCTGCATCTCATACCTGATGCTAAGCTGTAATCATTTGTGAACATATCTGCCTCCTCCCAGAAGACCACGGGACTGGGTAAGACTCTGATCCCCATACCCAGCACATAGTAGGTGTGCAATATGGGTTGGAAGGCCACACTAGTACTTACAGAAGAATGCTTTCATGCCTGTGAAATGAAGTGACCTCTGGGCTACTGAGATTTTGTGCTTTTTGCTCAAAATATTAAAGTGGAAGGGGAAACCTTGCCTGACCTGTTGGAATGCACAGCGAAAGACTGCACTGTTCATCCGGTTCTTGCCGCCATATGGCTTTCTCTTCACAGACTGCTCTGTTGAGAATACTTTCGCAGGTAATTTCCTAATGATTGTCCTGGGATAAACAAATTTATCAGACTTGTTTGGCTAATGTATTCAAGGAGGATCTCAGGGGAAAAGTTTAATCATCGAAGAAGCCAGCCGTCATCTGCCATTAGGGGAAGGGTCCAGGACTGACGGGGGTGCTGAGCTGCGGTTGCTATGACTGCACATACTTTCCTATCCTTTTGTGAGGTCAACTGCAGCTCCCAAGCTGATTGGCTAAAATGAGATCACCCCGCTGGCCAACCGTGGGGAGTTAATTTCATCAGAAAGAGAAGGACAGTGGGAAACCCTGCCACCATGCTACAGAGGAATTTTCCTCAGCGGTCCACAGCATCCAAGTTTGCTTTTACTAAATTGATATGTTCTGTCTAATGAAGCGATGTGAGGAGACAGCCGGTGGTATTTTGTATATCCATGGGAACTCTAGCCTGGTTTTGTCAGAAAACTGACTCTCAGAGTTAACCTTTATTTTCCTGTAATGCATCCACCTAGTCAAATGCTGTCGTCACATGCACTTATATAATTGGAGATGGGTGACAGGAAGGTACAAAGGAGCTGGCACAGTGGCAGGTATCTGCTTGCAAGGGCTTCAGTCCGAGGGAAATAATGGGTCTAGAAACCTCACCACAGAAGTACTGCTGTCTGGACTGGATGCATCTGTGTGGTGGAATGAGGAGTCTCATGTTGTATGGAGTCTCCCTAGAGGTTTACACGATCACCCTGGCCCTTCACTTGACGTAGCCTTTGTTCTAGGAATTAATCCCACAGCTCCACTGGTTACATTTTAGTTCCGCACAGGGAAGATACAGGGTCTGAGAACAAGGGGCATGACATTCTGCAGGCTTCACTGGAGGCGATGCTGGGTGGGTGAATTTAAGGTGCCACCAGCATAGATGCCTAAACATGAGCTAATCAAGGACGACACCAGTAGACACACTAAGGTACATGGGGGAAAAGCCCAGGGGGCCTGAACAAAGACTTATAAAAACTCAGGAATGCTGAGGTGTGGAGAGACATAGTCTTTACCAGGAGAGAGCACACCAATTGGTTATCCAAGACCAAAGATTAGCCCTGCCAACAATATATACAAGTAACATTATCCAGACTGAGGGGGTTTTATTTATGTATTTAAGAATGTACACATGCACACACACATGCACACACATGTGCATGCATGCATACACTCGTGTTTAGAATGCATGTTCACATGCACACATACATATAACAACATTAACAACAAAAATGAGGCCATGAATTTGAAGGAGCAAGGAGGAATATATGAGAGGGTTTGGAGAGAGGAAAGGGAAGGGAGGAATAATGTAATTACAATCTCCCAAATTCCTTTTCAAAAACACAGAAAGACAAGGTGGCAAGTGGAAGCCGAGGAAGCCCAACTCAGGGCTTGTTCTTACTGGAGTCTAAACGTTAAATTTGACTGAAGGAGTCAAAGAAGAGTTGAGTTTTGGATACTTTATATGCTCTCCAACTGTATGGTTTTCTAATTATTATTCTTTAAAATTCAAATCATTTGCTGAGGAATACCAGGCTATAGGCTGATGGCCCAGCTCCTGATCCTACACATTCCTGGGACCAGGTTGTGGATTTGGGACCTGTGTGCATGGAAGAGAACAAGGAATTCAGCTCGTACACCTTGCTAGGGAAACCTGTCAGGCAGTAAGCTACAGGTGTCTTTGGAGAAGAGAGAAAGGATCACAGGCTTTCGAATGATTCCGTCTGGGTCTTTGTCACAGCCAAGAAGGACAGAGTAGACACAGACAAGGCAGTGTGGCCTCAGCATCCTGTGTGTGTCACGGTATTGATCCATCGGTTGGATGCTTGTCCTGCTTCAAGCTCAGCACTCGCTTGCCTCCCTGGAGTCTGCTGTGAGACCAGGTATCTTAGTATTTCTTATTATCACAACCTACAGAGAATTCATACCAGGTAGAAACTGGAGAGCCAGGGGTCAACCCATTTCCCTGTTGATATTTTCTACATAGTGTGGACATGCTGGGCAGAGCTGTTCTCGCAGAAGCCTTCTTTGCTACTTTGTTCACTTGTTATGTGGTTACATAAATGTGATCATCTCAATGGCATTTCAAGTGATGACACTCAGACTTAGCACTCCACTCTCTCTGAAGCCTACTCATTTCAAGTTCGGGTAATATTTTCTGTGATGACGCTTCTCCCTGGGTCAGTTAGAGGGTTCTCATAGTGTCAATTCCTAACGGCTAAAGAGGATGCCTTACAGAGCTGTGTTGTGTAGAATATAAGGGTGCCTGGCTAATTACACACCCACACTGGGAGGCCATAGGATGTCAAAATAAAACCAGAGAACATGGTTCTCTGGGATAACAACAGGCTTCCTGCTCCTCCTCCTTTTTCTTTTCTCCTCCTTCCTCTTCCTCCTCTCTCCACTTCTCTCTCCTTCCTCTTCCTCCTCTTCTCCACTTCCTCCTCCTCCTCCTCCTCTTCTTTGATCTGTGGGTGGACATGGGATCCTTGCCTCTCTTACCACGTGCTTTGTCACTGAACTATGGTCCATTTCATGGTGATCCTGTGGAACACTGGATTCCAGGCATGACATGACCACTGCTTCCTTGAACTCTCAGCTCCTGTGATTACCCAAAAGAGCCCAGCTCCTGCCCAGCCACACAGAAGCAGTTAACAGCTGCTGGGGAGAAGATAATTTTCTTTGATGGTGTAGCCAGCCACTTAGCAAGTTGCCCATGCTCTGGGAGGTAACTAACCTCTGTTAAACTCATTGGTTCTCAAGTTACCCTTGGGTAGAATCATCTCTCTGTTTTGTCATTGGTTCCCTATCTAGGGCAAGTAAAAGCTTGCTTATCTGTCCTGCGAAGTTCACACAATACTTGCTTTTCTTACTTGCTCGTTCGTTTATTCATTGGCTAAAAATATTGAACACTTCTTACCCTTGGGAGATTTATGTACATGGGTATTTGTGTTGTTATCTCAATAGGATGGCTATTTTAAAAATTGGTAACGAGGTTCCCGTGTCTTAGCTACTTTTCTACTGTTTAAAAAAATACTACGATCAAGGAAACTTATAAAAGAAAGCATCTAATTTAGAGGCTCACAGTTCAGAATAGTTGAAGTCTATGAACCATTATGGTGGGGAGAATGGCAGTAGGCAGGCATGGTGCTAGATCAAGTAGCTGAGAGCTTACATCTGATCTGCAAGCAGGAGACAGAGATATAAATAAACACACGTACACACATTCACAAGCATTCATGCACACACACACAGATGCACACACTCACACACACACACACACACACACACACACACACACACACACACACACACCCATAACGGCACGGGCTTTTAAAACTTCAAAGCCTACCCCAATTTATACATCTCCTCAACAAGGCTTCACTCCACCAACTGGGGATCAATCACTCAAACGTACGAGCCACTGTCATTCAAACAACCATGCCCCAGAAAGTGCACCCTCACAAACCCATCGATCGGTCTACTGCTGGGATTTTCACATAACAGCATTTCAGAAAGTCCCTCACCAGGCTGCTGACCTTGGTGAGAACTTTGCACTGTAACAGAGAGGCTCCGAGCCCATCTTTCCATGGTTTGTCATCTTAACTCTTCATATTGGGCTCTGTGTTGTGGTGGGCAGCATCACATTTAGCTCATGTTTCTTGGAAAGAGTATGCGGCTGTGGGAACAGATGTTGAAACTTCAATTTTGGTAGCATGACAAAAAAAAAAAAAACCCAGCTTGTTCCAAAGGTTATTATCTGGTCATGCATGCTAAGTATTTAATTCATTGCTCAGCACAAGGATACTATTTATTATTCTCTCTCTCTCTCTCTCTCTCTCTCTCTCTCTCACACACACACACACACACACTCTCTCTCTCTCTGTGTGTGTGTGCGTGTGTGTATGTGGTGTGTGTATGTGGTGTGTATACATGCATATCATGGCATATAAGGAAAGCTCAGAGGAGGACTTTCAGCAATCAATTCTTCTCTTCCATGTATGGCTTGTAAAGCTCAGTCTTATGCTTGACCAAGGTATCTTTACCTGTGAACCTACCTTGCCAGCTCAGAGACACCATTTATATTGTCATTATTAAATTTGGTAAAGCAAGATTTCCTCCTAACCTTCATTGAGGAGGGAAAGGCTCAGCACCGTGGATGAAAGACGCAGTAGACCTATTTTTAGGTCTGGGTCACAGCTACCCAGTGCAGAGGAAGAAGCAGAAGAAAGAGGCCAAAGGGAGCTCAGGGTTAACTGCATGGGGCTGCAGAGCAGAGGAAGTCCTGGGTGGGAAGCGTACTTCAGTGGAAGAACTAAAGCGATATTAGCAAGCCAGGGCTCAGAGACCGTGGAAAAAGGCTGCCTAAAACTCAGGCTTCACACATCGCCTTCTACCATGGCAGGAAAAGCAGTGCTGCTAGAAATGGGGACCCATGGAAAGACAGATGTGGGGTAACAGCAAAAGTGGAGATTGAAGTTTATCAATCACACAGAGTGGGCCACACTGTTGTCAACACATAAGACAGCACAAGGGGCTGGGGCTTGAACCCTGCTGTGGTCCAGTGACTGAGGACCAAGATCCCAGCCTCCCCATTTCTCACAAGGTCTAGGATGGTCAGATGTCATGGAGATTGTGCTACAGATAGGTGAGAGCAGCCCTGGCCCCTGGATGTGGGGCACTCACTTGAGCAAGCTCCTTCTTCCCATTGGTTCCAGTTTCCATGCTATAGGGTGAGGGTATCAGGCAGGGAGCACGTGGTGAGCTGTCAACTCTCCACGCCTACAATAATACTCCATGAAGATTGTTGGTGCCACTGACATGTCTGGTGAAACAGTGAAGGACACACTTTCCAGCTATATCTTCTCTGGACAAGGGACAGTCAAAACTCCCCATTTCTTCTGTGTTGTAGCTGATCAGAAGACTCTGACTGGATTTCACGCATACAGTTGTTTATCTCCTCAAATGAAGCTATTCATAGCAAAGACATGCTTCTTTCTTCTCCCCTTTGGTTTCCTTAGTTCTGAAAGTATCCATGGAGAGGGACTAGGGTGATGCTTGCTGCCCTTAGGTGCCCATTTCCCAGTCGCTGATGGTTGGCTGTGCTCCATTTTCTGCAACATCTTTTATGGACAAACACTTATGAACTGTTTTACACTTTCAACCACAGATTTAATGATGTGCATTGAAGATTCTTTTTTATATATTCAGTGAATGAATTTCTCTAGTGTATATCTGTATGATATTTCGTTCTATGTTTAAATCATTATTTAAATCTCAAATGTTAAATACTGATGTTGTTTTCACCATGTGTGGTTAAAATGGTCTTTCAGTGAATAAATGTATCTGTAGATATTTTACATGTGTGTGCTAAAACTCCCAATAGTGGAATTTTTTGGCCAGGAATATGTATATTTGAAATTTTGGATGGATACTTTCAATACCTTCTTGAAGGTGACATAGTTCCTGCTACCGTGCATACTCACTCCTTAGCACAGCACGTTTCTTGTTGGAAGTCAGACTTAGCAGAGGATCCGTTTTGTCATTGGGAGGTCAAATCTGTCCACTCATAAGTACAACATGTTTGTCCCCTAACCATGTCCTCAGTGTGCCTTCCTGCCTCACACTTTGTCCTTGAGACAGCTGAGTGTGTGTGTGTGTGTGTGTGAGAGAGAGAGAGAGAGAGAGAGAGAGAGAGAGAGAGAGAGAGAGAGAGAGGAAGGAGGAGGAGGAGGAGGGGGAAGAGGGTGAGGAAGAGGAAGAAGAGGAGAAGAGGGAGGAGGAGGAAGAGAAGAGGGAGGAGGAGGAGGAGGAGGAGGAGGAGGAGGAGGAGGAGGAGTGGTAGGTAGCTCCCTAAATTTGAAAATGCTGGCTGGTCTCAGTTGAGTTCATTCCATTGCTTAACATTTGTCTCATGAAAACATACCTGAGTGCTGTCAATCTTTGTACATATTATGAATTATTTCTTCCCTAAGCAGATTTGCCACACAGGAAGTCAGGGAGAGCGGTGTGGAGAGGGGAGGGGAGAAAATGACTTTGGTGTGGAGGAAATATGAACTCCGTCCTGCTTAGCAGTTTTAGCCACTCTGCCTTCAGAGAGATTCCTCTGAAGTGGAGTCTCACCCAGCTGCTTTCCTGCTTCGTGGATTTCTAAGGTCTTCCAGGATTTCAGGGTGAGTGTGGCTTTGGATTCCAACTTTTCACAGCCTGACTCTTCTGTGTTCAGAGCTCCCTCTCCCTAGTCCTGCCTCTCAGAGCCACAGCCGTAGTAGCTGTCTGTGAGTGGGACTTTGTCATCCCCTAGTTGGCACATGTCCCCAGCTTGAATAGCTTTTCTACTGTCTCTGGGACAACTTCCTAGCATTTTTCTTGATCTTAGTTCCCTAAGATTCACACTGCATCCCTGGCATTGTAACTGCCCTTAAAGGCCAACGCCAATGCCATCTTAGTTCCCATAGCATCTTGTTTATGGGCTTTCTCCTTTTCTGGCTTGCTTTAAAAAAGCCTCTAATGCAAAATAGCAGCTGACAGACATTTACACACACACACGCACACACACGCACACACACATGACACATGACACACAACACACACACGACACATAGAACACACAACACATAGACAAACATATAGTCATATGCACAACACACCCACACTGTATTAGTTACATTTCTATTGCTGTGATAAGCAACTTGACCAAAAACAGCTTGAGGAGGAAAGGGTTAATTTTACCTTTTATACACACACACACACACACACACACACACACACACACACATCCCTATGCATGCATGCACACATGCACATGTACATTCAAAACATACGTACCCATACAGACACATTCTCACATATGTACACCCATGTACTGCACACCCCCAGCACTCTCAGATGCCAGCCTTTTGGCTCACAGTTAAAGACACAGCTCAATCCTGTTGTTTTTGGTGGCCATTTGGAAGTAAGGAGTCAGCAGGCTGCATGCCTCTGCTTTGATTAGGTGGCACCGATGTTACTGAATGACTCACTCTCTTGAGTGATGGGAGTTGTGCTGAATTGGGCTAGGTTATTGCATAAATGAGGTCATGGGCATTCAGAAGTGGCTGCTCCTTGGTCACTTATTATAAAGGTGGCCCTGTGCGTATGGCAAAGGTTGACATCAGCGGCCAGCACAGATGTGGGTGTGGATGGCTTCAGCACCACTGCTACCCAGTAGCTGGGATGCACCATCGCACGCCAACTCTCCAGCCAGCTTTTCTCAGGTTCCCTGCCCTTGAATTCAGGTGTACTTTATGTGGCTTTCACCTGAAACTCAAGCAGCTAGAGCTCTCAACACCCCGAGTTAGCAAAATTTGGTTAATCTCCCCAACATTTGCTTTATCTCAGCCGCAGGGACACACTCCCTGCCATTTTGGTAGTAGGCGAGTATGTTCTCTTTAACATCAGTGAAATTTCTCTGTATTATCATTTGTGTGTGCGTGTGCGTGCGTCTGCGTGTGTGTGTGTTAGGATGCTTGCAGGATCCATGTTAGTTAAATTAACGTATATTATCCAGACTACTTAATTTTGAACCTGGCTAGATGAAGCCAGGTTGCAGCTAAGTAGGATCCAGGGGGTTCAGGTGCCTGGGCATGGGGCTCAGCATTGGGCTGGTTGCCACCATGTTGGGGAGACAGGAGAAGGAGTGTTCAATGAGCCTAGAAACACTGCAACTCGTGTGCCTGGCCAAGAGTGTTTCTGTGTCACAAAGAGCTCTACAAGCCAGTTAAACACATTGTAGACCCTGTAGCAGGCAAGCAAAGGGTGTGAACAGGCTGTGTAGAGAGAAAGAGAACAGACTGTGACGTTTGGTAAAAATGTACATTGGTGTTATAGCGCGATTCCATTTCCTCATCGCATCGGCTCTGGAAACTGCTCTTACCCAACTGGGATGACATCTATAGAGAGAAATCTGGTATCTATCCAAATAAAAGGGGCCTGTCGTGGGCCTAGTAGACTGTCTTCTAGCAAGGCATGGCACATGTGAATTCTCAGAAGTACAGACTGACCAGACCGAGGGTCTGGAGCACTGTCTGTGGTGTGGCATTTGCAGGTCATGGGAGAGTTCCTTACTGACCAGGCAGTGGAACGACAAAGCCCGAAGTAGCTACACACCAGGACAAGAGACACTTTTAAAACAATCAAAGTGTGGAAAGCATGCTTAGTTGTTTTACTTGTGTTTTAACAGGGCAAACTAGGCTTTAACAATGTCTCCTGTTGTGTACATATGTAGGTGCCGAGAGGCCATGCAGTATTTGCCAGTGAGGAGAACGAGGCAGCAGAGAGAGAAGCCTCCCACTTCATGCAAATTTGATTTTTTTTTTGGGAGGGGGGTTGAATCAGTCATTCCGTCCCACCGACTGACAGAGCCGCTGACTTCAAGTTGATAGGTACACTGTGAATTCACCTAGAATCACTTTGTCCCATGATCCCCTACTCTGTCTTTTGACACCCACCGAGATCTGCACAAATCCAATGCCTCTAGAAGATCATGAGCCCCTCGTGAGCTCCTTGTGTCTAGAATCAAGAGCCCGCCCCAGAGTGAGATGGCTTTGAGGGAACTGGCTGAGTTTGAATCCTGTTTGGGTCGCTTGCAGGCTACTCTAACTCAGCCGACTTTCCTACATGTGGAACCCCCGCTTCCCCACTTGCGAGATGGAAGATTGTTCCAGCATGGCTTGATCTTGGGGGCTTTCATGTACAATGGCATATCTAGTTTTTAGAAACCCAGCGTATTAGCCAACATCTTTCCTGTGGCCCTCAGCTAAGCTTTAACAGAGCCAGGTAAAGCTGGCTAAGCTTACCCCTGTCTGTATTTCACTATGACCCCCCAAGAAAGGCTCTGCCTGCTGTTTTCTGATATCTATCTCCTAGGCATCAGTCCATAGGACGGTCCCTTCTGTCCTCACATGCACACCCAGCCTAGTCCCGAGGCAGCTCCTCTTTCGTGGCCAGACCTTGCGATGCTTTTTCAGGTGATTTCTCTCGCATTGAGGGATGGAGAATAAGTTTGATATCGGAATTTGGATCAGCAGGGACCTGGTAATAATCACTTGCCTAGAAGGAAGATTTGTGTCGAGTACCCAGGACTATGTGAGGCATTTTTGCCTTCCCCATCTTAACTCCGCACTCCTGTAGCTGTGGCAGATTCCAGAGCCCTAAGCTGACTTCATCCCGGTGAAGCAAGGACAATTTACAGTCACAGGCATATAAAACGTGCCTGTATTTCTCATGGTGTTTACTTAAGCAAGCATCGGGACCTGTAACCAAGTGACTTCAAAGGCTCGGGGTTGGGTGGTTTACAGTCCGTCTGAGGAGTGACAGGAGGCTCAGGTTTTTGTGTACTCACATACTTTAACGGGGGAAGATTCATACAGAGTGGATCGCTTAGTTGCTATGGGGAGAGAATTTTTTTTTAAAAATGTTCCTCTTTAAAGTCAAAGATAAATCACTCTCGAGGTGGAGTGGAAGCAGAAGGGGGAAGGAGCCCAGACCTCGGAGGCTGGGTTTCCCCAGACATTATTACTGCTTGTGTGCCTACAGCCCAGAACAGCTGGTGAGTGCGCGAAACCGGAGAAAGGGCTCTTTCCTTTAATCCAACCTGCTGCTTTCCTGGGCCCGTTTTACTGTAATTCTGGGAGGCCAAGGGACAAAGGCTGTTGACTGATACGTGCAATTACCTCCTTTAATACTGCTCTCAACTGTCGGCCCTGACTGACAAAAGTGGATGAGGTTTAGTTAAGGTCTGAGAAAATGCTCCATTAATAAAAGCCATTCCTGTCCTGATGCAGTCACCCTCCTTCAGACCTTTTCATCCATTTTCTAGAAAGATAAGGTCTGCTGATGCAGAGTTAAGAAGTGATGCTCAGCCTGGACATTGGAGACACCGTGGCCACCTCGTAGAAATTCTCCACGACATATGTGGTTGGCTTGTGCCTGCTTCGAGGGTGATGAGTTTGGATCACTGGGCAGGGTTTTCCCAAGAGCCAGAGGTGGTTTTTCAAAAGTTGAGCCGGGTGTTTCTTGGTGTCTATCCTCCATTGGCTTCTTGCAAGTAAAAAGGAGCAGGGGCCAGTTTTCTTCTTGATGTGCTTCTCCAGACCTCGGGCCTCCATGCCCTGGTTATTCCCATGTTGAACAAGCTGTCAATGTAAACCTTCTCCTACCCAGAAGGCAGCGGAGAGTCTGGACAGAAGCAGAAGCAGGAATGGATGAAACAAGAAGGTTGCTGTGTGGCCACCAGCTCCACCTGCCCAGACCAGACTGCAGACAAGGCTCTGGAAGGACAGACAACACACTAATGACAAGTGTCCTTTGGAAAGCTGGAACAGACTCTGCCCTAATAAATGAGTGGCCTGTGGCTGGGATGGCATCCCTGTTTGACAAGCCTGCATTCTTGGCCTCCATGCGCACAGACCAACTGGAGGCCAGTGTGTCACCATGACTTGATAGCTGTGGCCAACAGACCCCCACAGGCTCTTTGGCTGTGCCAGGTGTGGGAAGCCAGCGGGGCCTGCAGGCTGTGACTTGTCCTCATGCCCAGATGAAGGTTTAACAGTACAGGAGAAAGACACTTCCTCTTCAAGTTCAATGTAGCTCATCTCTGTCATGTTTCCATAGTGCCACACTCAGTTTTGATTGTGTAGTATGCCACTGATGACACCTTCATGCTATTTGCTGCAGCAACCCCATGGCAAAGGTTACTAGGGGGTCAGAACAGACACCAAGGGCCCTGAGGGACTGAATTTGTTTAGAGTCGCAGAACCAGGACACAGCACATGCTTTTCTTTCAAGTTTCTGCAGACGTGAGGAGACTGTCTTCCCCTAGAGGAAAGACGCCTCTACCTTGCTCCGCCTTTGCTCTCATAGGGGCCTTGGGGGACTGATAACCAGGTCTGTGTGGCAACCACACTGGCACTTCCAGCTGCTCGGCTGTGCTGAGAGATGCACAGCTGGGGAAGCCCGCATCTCCTTGCCTCAGAAGAGAATTGGGCAAAGTGGGGAGGCAGGTGAGTGCTCAGAGCAGAATGGCCATAGCCTGGACAGGTCAGGGATAGCATTCTGGAAGAGGAAGCAGGTTCCCTTGCCTGAACCCCAAGTGTCCATATGTGAAGTTAAGTATCAGTGTTTTCATTTCAGAAAACAGAGAAACCTGTTTGTTCTTAACCAGGGTTTGCAAAGGCAGGCGAGAAGAGAGGGCTCAGCCCTCCTTTGAGACATAGCCATTCCGGAAGAAAGGGATGTCATGTGGAAAGCCACCAGAGCCTGCTGCAAGGGAGGCTTCTTCATGGAATCACCTTTGTGACAGTCTGTTGCCCCTTACCTGGTACCATTCAGAACTTGTCACAGGCAGGAGGACTTCCAGACCAAAGGGTTCCCTGCCTTAGCACTTCATGCACAGAGAGACCCTTGTGTTGTGTTTAGCAAGGGATAGCTCTTAGGGAGAGAGTGTCCAGTGGTGTAGACAGCTGCGTCCGTGGGTGGCATGGACTGGTGATGTAGTCAGACACATCAGTGGGCCCTGGCGCTGCGATGTGGTCCAATATGAAGAGAAGATGTTGGGGTACAGACAGCAGTGATGAGGGGTTCACTTGCGGTCACTGTGATTCAGTGTGCCTCATGTCACTGACAGCACACATAGCAAATGGGACCTCTGTAACAATGCTGTGAGCTGAGACAGGCTCAGAGTCACATTTGACCTAGACTGAAATTTTGGAGCTAGTCCCTCTCTGTGAACGTCAGGTCATATCAGTGGAGTCCATTACGCTCTGCCTTGCCCTGGAAATAGGCCTGCTGTGGATACCATGCTCCCATTCGGCTTCTATAAAAACAGGAAACTTCTACCAAGGGAGCAACATAGGGACAGCCCTATACCTGTCTGCACCTCCTACCCCATTGCACACAGATCCAACACCTTCTGTTTAAATGAAACAAAGGTATTGACCCCACCTTCCCCAATAAGCAGATATCTCTAGGAGCAAGACTTAGTGTCCACATTTTCCCACTAAAAATTAAATGACATTTATGCTCAAATGAAGACTTTATAGACAGTCTAGAAGAAAAAGTTTCTATATTCCTCCACTGACCTCCAGTCTTTCTTCCTAAAGGCATATGAGCTCTCTCTTTCTCTCTCTCCCCCCTCCCTCCCTCTCTCTTCCTCCCTCCCTCCCTCTCTCTCTCTCCCCCTCTCTCTCCCCCCTCCCTCCCTCTCTCTTCCTCCCTCCCTCTCTCTCCCCCCTCCCTCCCTCCCTCTCCCCCTCCCTCCCTCCCTCTTCCTCTCTCTCTCTCTCTCTCTCTCTCTCTCTCTCTCTCTCTCTCTGTGTGTCTGTCTATCTGTGATGTGTGTGGATGTATATATGTGTGTGGATATATATATGTGTGTGGATGTGATGTATATGAGTGTTTGTATGTGATGTATATGTGTGTTTGTATGTGATGTATATGTGTGTTTGTATGTGATGTATATGTGTATGTGTTTGATGTGTCTGTGTGTCTGTGATGTATATGTCTGTGTGTCTGTGATGTATATGTCTGTGTGTGTGATGTACATGTCTGTGTGTCTGTGATGTATATGTGTGTGTATGTGATATATATATGTATGTGTGTAGGTATTCACACAAATGGTTAAAATTAAAAGCCAGGTAATGGCACTTGGTATTGTTATTTATTGCTTTCTGTCTATTTTTCCCGAGATGGTGGTGGCACACAAGCCCAGATCTTCTCCGGTGTCTGCTCCTCTCAGCCCTGGAATTGCTGGTGTGGCCATGCCTAGCTTTTCATATAGATGCTCAGATTGTCATGTTTTCACAGCAATATTCTTACCCCCTGAGCCATCTCCCTGTCCCCCGTCTGAGTCTCTTAATCTCAGAGGAGAAATGGGGTGTACTGTTGGACAGGGGCCCTGCTGTCAATCTGAGGGATGTGTCTTCTGTGAGATGTCAGAGTGGGGAGGGGCAGGAAAACCTGGGTACTGAGGAGCAGCTGAGGGCACTAGGTAGATGTCAGAGCCCAGTGTAGAGCTGGAAAAGCATAAGACTGAGGACTGAAGGTCAATGGTCAGAGCTCCCCCCCCCCCCCCCCCCCCGGGTTGGGAAGGGAATGTTCCTCCTGAATGACTCGCAGAGGTGGCCTCTCTTCTGGTGGACAGGATAAACTGGTGCTGACAGTGGGAGAGCAGCATTTCTGACTCTGTTGAGGAAACTTCCTTCAATGCTTTGAAAACAGCAGGCAGAACAACAGCCCTTGCAGTGTGCCCTGGGACAAGGGCTTGCAGTGTGCCCTGGGGCACAGGGCTCAATACTCAGCAGGAATGCTCATCATCCTGTGGGAAGCAGACTGGGTAACATCAGGCTTGGGAAGTGCTGATCCCCAGCAGGGAAGGGGGGGCCCGGTGTGCTGGCAGAGGGCAGATTTGAGCTAGGCAAACTCAAAAGTTAGGACTCAAAGTTAGGACTTCTTTATCTATAGATGGGACTTTCCTAAACTTTTGGCCTCTAAGTTCTGGAGAGGGGACCAGAGTGATGTGTTACAGACAGAATTTGGAGACCTGTAAGATTTTGTTGCCTTTAGCAAACCTCTGTTTATAATTTGACACCTGCTTGTTTTCTAGAGTCCTCATGGATCCACAGGAGAAGAGTGACAGGCCGCATTCCTCCACCAGACAACACTTTCTCTTGGAGACTCAGCCTCGGCTGAGTTAGACAGCAGACTTTATGAGATTCCCTCCTCTGGGGACTCACAGGCACCGGCATGCCTTCCTCAGCCACACATTTATGAAGATGAGTGTTTGAGAAAATCCATCATGGCGCCAGTCATCAGTTCGCTTGACAAGGCTAGCCCAGACTGGGATCTAGAGAGACTCTTGGCTGAATGAATGGCTGTTTCTACAGCAGGAACACCTGTGACATGTCTTAGTTTTAGAGCTGTCAACCCAATTCCATTTTTGATCTCTGTTGCGTATGAGAGTGAGTGTTGGCACTGTGAGGAAAAGGTTGAGATTTTTGTCTTCTCCCTTCTGTTTCCCATCTGTTTCTCTCCCAAACAATGGTGGTGATATCTGAACACCAAGCGTTCTTTTAGTGCAGGGCTGAGAATCTCATTTTTCAGATGGGCTGAGTGAAGAACCAAGATATTCCTCATGGACTGGAGATCATGGAGCTCAGGGCTTCGGAGTGTTTTGTATACTTGTGTTCCATGTCTCCAAGGAGTAGCCCTTGCTCTGGTACAGTCCCTTGCTGTATACAGTGACCCTGCACTCCTCCCCAGGCACAAACTCATGAGTGTGTATGGCATAGCTATGTCCGTCTCTGTCTACCTGGACAGGAACCTCACAGTCTAAGTGCCAGACACCACATGTTCCACATTTTCACCTGTCCTTCTTGCTTGATCCGAAGGCCTAGATCCTCTCTCTTTTTTTTTTCCCCCTTCAGACATTTCACAAATGCTACTGCTTCAAGATATTCCTGAAGTTCCAGGGTTTTGTGGGACTTGTTAGTTCTGTTGAGCAATGGGAGGCAGGGCAGAAAATCTTAAGCTTGAGGTTGGGCACAGTCCTGTGAAATCCTAAGATGTGCTCACAACCCTGAGGGGTAGTGTTCATGGGATGCTTCAAGTTCAACGCAGCGTCTGCAGCTACTCACGTCTTTCTAGTGAGCCATTGGACTGCTGCTGCTGCTCCTGCTGCTGAGATGTAAGCCCAGATCTCCAAAAGAGAAGCAAGGGCCTTTTTATTTTCTCTCATGCTGCTGTGTTGTTTTCTGATCATCAAGAAAAGAATCAGATCACCCTCAAAAGGGAAGGTTAAGGCGATGCACCAAAGTCTGGCTCCCAGGATAAAAGCTTCAGCATGGGGCACTGTAAACAGAAGAGCCTGCAGGTCTCTAAAGACCTGTGTTAATGCTCTGCGGAGAGGCCTCTAGGAGCTCCCTGCTCATCCAGATACCAGGAATCTCACTGCTTGGGTCTCCTTGTTGTGTATCCCACCTTGTGTCCTGGGTCTCCAGGCCCACAAGCCCTTTAGAAGGGGAACGATCCTGCGAGCAGGGGCAGTGTCTGTTAAAGGTAAAGATGTGACCCCTTTGACCAAGTAAGCCAAGTAAGAGGATTTAGAGGGGACCCCTTCAGTGCCCAAGAATGTGCAAAGACCTCACAGGGACTTGAGGGGTCTAGGCAAAGTGGAAGGACCAGAAAGGGTTCAGAACCTGTATTCAGAAGAGAAAGGCTGGAAGGTATACTGTGGGCACTGGGGCTGTGCTAGGGGATGTCACAAAATACACTGAGGAAATGAAGCTGAGGGCAGCATGTGGCTGGGATTAGATGTGATAGTCCCCCTCTGTGTCCCATGGTGCTTCAGTCCATCCACCGCAGACTCAGACCTCTACCTTTGGATGTATTTCCTCGTCTTTGAGACTAAAGTTGGAGACCCAGGAGACCCTCCCTTTTTCATGACATTTTAGGCACAGGGCCTGGAGCTTGGGTGGGCACTCTCACGTGATATCAGTCTTTCTGGAAGTGCCATTTCTACTGCTTCATTCCCACCCTGGTCACTCAGTTTTGTCCCTCTTCATTCGTGTTTTAAGGGCTCCCCAGTGTGGGAGAGCATTCTCTTGTTGCCTCCTAATTCTAGCATACAGTAAGCATTCAGTACATTTTGATGGTGGAATGTCTCCGGTCTAGCATTCATGTGTTTTTCAGGCAGTGAAGAGTCAGTGGAGTATGACTCCAGGAAGAGTAGAGGGCAATTCTCCTGGTTGTGTTTCTAAGGCTTGATTCAGGTTTATTTTTAGATCATGTGGTGCTCTAACCATTTACCGTGGTGCTCAGCTCAGCATCCTGCAGTCTCTAGGGCCCGCCTGCCCTGGCATTGTATTTTCTCCCTTCGCCACGTTCTTCCCCTTGGGAGTTTTGCCCTCTATAGTAAGACAATAGAATATGTGACTGGCACTATCCAATGAGTCATCACAACCTTAGTGTGATTCTTCTCACTGCCACACTCCACTTGAGCTGCTTTTCCGAAAGAGTAAGCTGGAGCCCGAACAAGGCATTGCTGAAGTTGTCGGGCTCTGGTTGTATGTGTACATCCCACATCTTTTGTATCTGGCCACTCATCTGAACCTCTGCGACAGCTGCATGTATTTGCAGGGAGGGATAGAAGCAGAGCATGGGTGAGGGGATAGGAGTCAGAGGAGCAATGGGTGCACAGTACACACACGTGCGTGGGGGCCCAGCCACGCGGTGGTAAGAGCAGAGAGCTTCAGGAGAGCTGATCCAGGTGGGAGCCATGGTCTGAGCCCTTGTTTCACAGTTCCCTTTGAAGAGTGCGGGTCACTGAAGACCAAACGGACACTGAGGCTGTGCAGTGAGGTGGGCAGGGAGTCCCTCCGGGCCTTACTTAGCATCTGTGCATCTTGGAGCTGAGCTTTAGGACTACATTCCTTTACTCTCCAAACACAGTAGGTCACGTTTTCATCTTTGTCCATTTCTTTTGTTGGCACAAGCACCAGGGTGTACCCAAAGCCCTAAACCATTTTCAGTGGCGCGCTCTGAAGGTGCAGCTTCCATTTTAGACTCTGAAAGCCATTTAGAAGCCATTCCCACTGGACAAACTCCCACCCACATCAAGGTACAAAGTATCTGCACCACAGGAAGGGTGAGTACACTCTGGATGTGGTAGCGAGGTGGGAGTATTGTGTCATTTAGCGCATCTGACTGTGTGTAACCATAGAGTGCGACAGAGGCAAAGGTTGGCCCTCAACACTGCTGCCCACAAGAAGTTCACAGTCTAGTGCACTTGACAGGTGTGCTGCAGTCGCATCCTGCAGGTGTGTGTTTGACACGTGCTGGCTCGGGGAGGTCAGCGTCTGCGCACTTTCAATAGAGCATGGCGGATGAATGGTGATGTTTCCCAGAGTGGACTGCTGAGAAGTGGGCATACTGAGGAGGTGGGGCAAACCATATGATGGACAGAAAACAGCTGGAGTGTGAAAGCCACGTATGCCAATAGAGTCTGTTAGTTTAGGCTCTGGTTGTGTTAGTATGCGTCCAGCTTCGAGGACAGGAACCAAGACCCATCTAGCTTAAACACATGAGTGTGCTCCAAGGGGGCCAGGAACAGATTTCAGCAGCTCAGCTCTATCATTGAGGACCCAGTGCTGTCCAGTGCTTTAATGATCCTGGCCTCTAGTAGTTCCTCTTCCTAACAGATTGTGCCAAGGTTATAAGGCAAGCATGAGGTACTTGACTGCTTGCTTCACTGGGATCTTTTCCCTCAGTAAGGAAAATCTTGAAGAAACCTGACACCAGTCAGACTCAACCTTGGGCCTCAGTGACAGAGGTACAAGTACGTGCCATATCCCACTCACTGGAAGGGGCTTGCATGCACTGTGTCTCAGCCTTGTCTTGGGTTAAGCCTAGAATATACGGCCTGTTTCATCTGAGCTCTTGTCCAGGTAGAGAGTGCTAGAATAGAAGTGGGTCTCTGACAGAAAGCAGGAATCAGGAACTGTGTATGGGTTGTTGCTGGGTAAACTGTTTGCTGGGGTAGATGGACAGTCTTACAGAGGACTAAGCCACAGGGGCTAGGATCAGCCCGTTGTGTCAAAAGAAAAAGCCCCGTTGCCTGTGTAGGGCTTGGTTTTGTGAGTCAAGCTGGAAACAAATGATGTCATGAGAATTCAAGCATCCTCACGATAGGGCCAGGTGTTTCTTGGCAAATGGGGACACTTTAGGACAGCAATACAGAGTAGGGATTTCCCACTTACATTTGCTGAGCCCCTCCTCATGGCCTGTGGCAAGCCCAGAGTTTTTGGGGAGACTTCTTGAGGGAACTACGCCACAGTCTACTCTGAGGGACTTCGGTGAAAAGAATGTTAGGTGGGGCTGGGAGTGGCTTTGAAAGTTGTATGTTCAAGACATTCATTTTACAAATGAGGAAATGGGACCCAGTTAGTTGGAATGAGATGTTGAGCCTGGGCTCACTCTTGCTCCTCAGGTGGGTACCCAGGTCTCTGTAGTGAGTGCTAGAGGACCTTTGGACCTCTTTTCCTGGACACAAACTGTATTATTGAGCTCAAAAGAAATTCTAGACATTAAAAGGCAAGCAATGAACCCAGCTCCTTGTGTCTTAGTATAAATAAGGCCTTTCCCTCTTTCCCTTTGAATCAGACTTTTAAGAGGAAGAGGCCTGAAACCTGCTGAATCTGGGGTACAGGGGAGGAAAGGAGGTAGTCCTTGGCATTTGTAAACCTCTCCTCATCTTCCTCCTCCACTTCTTGTTCTTGTTCTTCTGGTGTTTTGTTTGGTTGGTTGGTTGGTTTTGTTTTTGTTTTTTGTTTTTGTTTCATTTTGTTTTGTTTTGGCATCTCTGAAGACTCCAAGGCCAAGCAGACTCCAGTCAGGCTGAGGTCACTAAGCACAAACAGGGGCAGCTGCCACAGTGTATGTTCCGGGAGAGACTCTCCTGCTGCACTTTTCTTGATGTGTCACACTTCCATTTACAGCCACCCTTCACTCCTTCCCTGGCCTCCTGTGGACCATGTTGCTTTCCTATGAGTAGGCAGATAGCGTGGTGAATGCAAGCCCGATGACTTGCATTTGTAGACAGAGCATTCATTCCATGGAACAGAAGGCACCAAATAAGCGAATAAACAGAAGAGAAGACTGTTGGTAAAACACGAGGATGAGGGCTGAGCACAAAGCACTTTCTGACACAACACCATGTGTAATCACCCCGAATCTCTTTATTCCTTCTTGGCTTTTGACAATATTCTTAAATTGTGTGTGTATGCATGTGTGCATGTGAGTGTGTATGTATGTGTGTGTGTGTGTGTGTGTGTGTGTGTGTTTCTGGTATGTCATAAAACTATTAATGTTGCATGTAGAAGGCATGAGGAGGGTGAGCTAAGTATGTATTGATGACAGCATCCTTGCCATCGCCTCACAGATGATCCGTTTCCATAGAACAGTGAAAAGAGGAAGGTTGTGCACATACGTGTGTGTCTCTGTGAGACTATCTTAGCCTGGAGAAACATGGAGAGAAATGTAGCGATTCTATGGAATGTGCATCAGCACTGTGTATAATGTTGCTGCTGTGGGCCTGGATGGGAGCAGCTGTAGGCAGAGATGGGATGAGTCAGAAAAGGGAAGGTAAAACCAATGGAAGGCAATACTTCTAGGACAGAACCTGACAGCTCAGCAGTTGGGAGCACTGGCTGCTCTTGCAGAGGACTGGTGTGTGGTTCCCATCGCCCATGTGACTGGACACAAACATCTGTGACTCCAGTTCCAGGAGATCTGACCCCCTCCTCCTCATGCACCGCACAAACGTGGTCCACAGACATGCGACAGGCAAAACACCCGCATGGGTAAAATGACACATTAAACACAAGAAAACAAAACCAAGATGGGAACTGGTCCCCGTGTTCCCAAGAGGATGCTGATGTTGGCTGTTCGTCTATACAGCTCCGTCACCGAGGAGCCTTGAGTGAGGGTGTGCTATAGTGCCTTAAATGGAAGGTGCTGGCTCCCTAGAGATGCCGACCCCTTTCATTTTCTTCTCACCTTTGTCGTTTCTCATCTACTGCTTGTATTCTCCTGCCATCTTCATGTCAGTAATGGCTGAATTATAATTGAAAGTGTGTATATAATGTGCGTAATTATATACACAATCATAGTAAGGTTAGTTTGAAATTACACAGTTTATTGTGATGTATAAATATCCACCTGAAAAACTCTATTTCCATCTTGTGATATAAAGGACGCTTCTGTTCTGGAGAGAGAACTTTGAACAAGTCGTTGTCAGCTGACATTTTAAATTCACAGCTCACAGACCCTTCCAAAAACCAGGACTGCAGCTCTGGTTCTCCAGAACACAGACTTGGTGCTTTGTGCTAGGGAACAAACAGAGAGAGGTCCCCTCCAGCCTCTCCAATGGTGACAGAAAACCAGTAGTGAGTGTTAAGTGCCTTCCGTGGTCCAGGTACTGTTATCACAGTAGAGCAGTAAGTACAGTTTTGTGTCCATTCTGAAGAGCAAGAAACTGAGGCTCAAGAGTAGTATGTAACCTACTTGGTGTGAAATCTGCTGACGCAAGTTTTGAGCTATTTGATGCCATAGCCCCCTTTGCCATTAAAAAAAGAAAATCTTTTATACTTAAGCCACTTAAAAAGAGAAAATTGTTTTTTCTTTAGTATTTTCAAGTTTATTCTTTTACAATTTCATACATGTGTGCAATGTATTTTGACCGTAACTTCTCTCCCCTCTCTCTCTGCTCACTCCTTCTGTATCACTTTTTTCCAACAAGCCTGCCTCCGTCTTTGTTTTTCCTTTTATGACCCATTGGGTTTAATGTTGGTTGTTGCATGACCACAGGTATGGAGTTACTTATTGGAGCATGAGTAGCTTAGTGTTGGCTACGCCACTGAGGTAAAATGATATTTTCCTCCTCCAGCAGCCATTGGCTGCCTGTATCTCTTCCCATTCACGAGAGTGTTGCTGTGACTTCATGAGTACAGGAGCCGTGTCATGGCGAGGAGACAGTCCCACACATCTCCTGCCCTCCCAGAAACTGCACAAAGTTCCGGGAGCCTTGAAGGGGTTACCATAGGCATCCTTGTTAGGGCTGTGTGCTGAACAGTGTTCTCACTCAGTATTCTAGTCAGACATGAGTCTATGGTAAGCACTGCTTACCACAAAAAAAAAAAAAATAAAAAAATAAAAAAGATGCTCTTGACCAATGTTGAGAGCAAGCACTGACCTACACAGAGAGAGTTAGGGTTTTACTGCTGTGAAAGAGACACCATGACCAAGGCAACTCTTATAAAGGACGTTTAAATGGGACTGGCCTACAGGTTCACAGGTTCAGTCCATTATCGTCACGGCAGGAAGCATGGCAGCATCCAGGCAGGCATGGTGCTGGAGGAGCCGAGAGTTTTCTATCTTGATCTGCAGGCAGCAGGAGACACTATGTTCCAGACTGGGTGGAGCTTGAGCATATGAGACTTCAAAGCCCACCCTCACAGTGCCACACTTCCTCCAACGAGGCCACTCCTCCTAATAGTGCCACTTCCCATGGGCCAAACATTCAAACATATGAGTCTATGGGGGCTAAATGTATTTAAACCAGCACACAGACTAAACTTATTTCCCTAAGGACAGTATCCTTTTGTGCAGTAGCAAGGATTAGGAAAACTTTCCAGTTGAAAGGAACAGTCATGCTGTATGGTCCATAATTAAAAAGGAGGCAGTGCTCTACACCATTCTGGGACAAGCAAGACTATGTGGAGTCTGCCTCAAGACCCCACCCCCCAAAAAAAGGTAAGGTGGACTGGGCTCTCAACCAAGTCTGGATCTCCCAGGAGTAAAAAGTTTGTTCTTAGAAGCACACTTTTCTGATATACAAGTGTTCTCTGACTTCCAGGGCTGTGCATCCTGGAAGCTCTTGGTCACATTAGTGACTAATTGATGTGTTGACTTCAACCATTTTAGCAGGACAGAACAGAAGGCTGATTGTTTCTGCTGAGTCAAGCCGGAAATTTAATTACCCTTTGATCTCTCCCTGCAAAGGAAATCACACAGAAGACCTTATCACAGTTTTATTACCAAATGTAGGATACATTTGATACGTATATTATTGTAATCTGGTATTTGACATTGCTGTGTATGTGGCCACAATTCTGTTTCATAGATCATTCACAATGTATTCAAAATTTGGATTGGGTGCTGGAGAGGTGGCTCAACACGTAAGAGCACTGTTTGTTCTTCCAGAGGACCCAGGTTCAATTCCCAGAGCCCACATTGCGGCCCATAACTGTAACTCCAGTTCCAGTTGATCTGACACCCTCTTCTAGTCTCCGCATGCGCCAGGCACACAAGTGGTGTTCACACATGCAGGCAAAACACTCATATACATAAAAACCCAAAATATTTATCTGGGCATGTTGATACATTTAATCTTAGCACTCAAGAGACAGAGACAGATCTCTGAGTTCACAGCCAGCCTGGTCTACGTATCTAGTTCCATGTCAACCTAGGATTATACAGTGAGATCTTGGGATTGCCATGAGTGGGCTAGAAAAGTATAATAGTATGAGAGGAAGGGACAGAGAGGGAAAGGGGGAGAGGGAGACAGAGAGGGAGGGGGGAGGAAGAGAGGGAGAGAGAGAAACTAAACACCACCCTAAACCAATCAACCAAAGAGTGAATACACAAGTGTTGCTCAGCTAGACAACCTGCTGTATGGTTCCAAGTTGCCATGTCAAGCCCGTAAGCACTGGTCTCTGACTTCCAGTGCTCATAACCTACTTGCCCCTCTTCTGAATGCTCCCTGAGCTTTGGAGAGGGAATCATTAGATGTCTCCTTTTTGGTTGTATACTCAGCACTCAGGACTGAGTTATGACTCTGTATTGACTAGTCAGACACATCTCTGTCGAAGGTTGACAGAAACCCTAGTCTAAGGGCATACATAAATATTTAGAAGGTAGTATGACTGCATGTCTATTTAGCAAAAGTCCCATTAATACATTTTACATTCAAATACATGAATACATAATATACTAATAAAATATAGCAATACATTTCCTCATTAGGACCTGTATCTCTCCAGCCATATGCTTTGACTCGGTTATATAGTGCTAGACATAAATTCCTTCCCATGGAGCAGGCCTCAAATTCAATCAGAAAGTGATGGTTTTCTCACTAAACAGTCTTGACACGATTGCAACTGTGACCATATCTTGCCTGGAAGGTCAGTGTTTGTCTTAGTTATTTTCCTATTGTGGTGAGATACCATGATTAAGGCCACTTCTAAAAGTCTTTAATTGGGGGCTTGCTTGCAGTCTTAGAGAGTGAGTTCATGACCAGCATATTGGGAAGCACGGTAGCAAGCAGGTGGCTTGGCATTCGAGCAGTAACTGAGAGCTTACATCTTGATCCATAAATTGGAGGCAGAGAACAAGAAAGACAGGGCCTTGTGTGGCCTTTTGAAACCCCAAAGATCACCCCCACCAAGGTTACACCTCCCCCAACAAGACCACAGTTTCTAATCCCTTCTAAACAGTCCACCAACTGGGGACTAGTCATTCAAACACACAAGAGCCATTCTCATTCAGCTCCCTACAGTTACTGCAGCACTTGGGGTACATAACCCAGCAAAGACAGCTAATGACTTCTTTTTCCCCAGCAGTGCTTTTCCACACTGAGCTCGAATTCCAGCTCAGTTCTAGCTGGATCTTTCTGGGTCTCATAGCCAAAGAGAGTGGCATCTTCAGCATCTGGTGGGCAGCGAGGAGCAATGGCAACAGTCTGTACTGCTTGGAAGACATCTGGGCCTCCCCCAGGGCATTCTTTACAAGTGATAGATGTGTAGCACACATTAAAATAGCATAGGTGTCTTACTGTTTCCAGTGGTGCTGGAGACACAGCGTCTGCAGAGCAGCGGCCAGGGCAGGCCTCCTGTCTGCAGACCACAACAAAGCTCTTCCTCCACAGAGCCTCAAGTGTTGACTGGAGCGATGTTTCTCATCAGAGTTACAATCACATCGTGAGATTTGTTTCTAGCATTCTCGTTTTATCAAAACAAAGGGGGACCCCACTAGTGTCTCTGAATTTGGAAAACTTAGACTTGCAACAGCAGGTTTTCCCACAATAATGACTGAAGCAGGACCCGGGCCCCCACCCCAGCTTGAGTTATTTATGGTCATTAAAATGTGGGCAGTGGTGGGAGAAGTTTTCACACACTGGCCATGGTGCAGGGCTTCTCTCCTGTGAGGAGGTGCTGGTATGTGCTGCTGCCTGCTGACTAAGGTTCTTCTATGTTCCCAGAGATGCTCTCTCCAGTGGAGATGCCTGGGTGAGCTCAGCCTGGTGTGCTGACCACGGCTTCTCATACTGTGTCCTCAGCGGGGGTTCATCTTGGTGTGCATTTCCCTCACGGAGAAATAAATGAAGGCTTGGCGGTCTCAGATGCAAGTTTCAGAGCGTTCTGCCCTCAAGCTGAGAGGCCACCCATCAGACACGTGTGTGGCTTCTGGGGGAGTGTCTGCTGTGCTCAGAAATGAGTGGACGCACATACGTGCTCAGTGTTAAGGATGTGGTGGTGGTGGTGGTGATGGCACAAGCTTCACAAACACTTCTCCCTGCATACATCTCTGCCTGCATTCCTTCTCTCTTTCACATAAAACGTTCGGCTCTAGGTCCTATAGCATACCTTCCTGTTGAAGGCGCTTGATCTTTGCTTTATGACATAGCCACAGTCAGAAACCCACTTTGTCCTGGGATGGTTACAAAGCAACAAGCTTATCCCAAGTCTTGGTCTGGGCCAGTACTAGAGAGTCTTGGAAGCATCCTGTGCAGAGAAAGACAACAGTTTTTTTTTTTTTTTTTCGGAGCTGGGGACCGAACCCAGGACCTTGCGCTTGCTAGGCAAGTGCTCTACCCCTGAGCTAAATCCCCAACCCCCAGAAAGACAACAGCTTAAGTCAGTTTTAGGATAAGTGTGCCTGTGATTATTCACACTCCCAACACAAGAGTCAACTTTTTCACCGCGTGTAGGTGATGGTCGAACACTGAATACAGTGGCGCAAATAAAACCAGAGCTACGCAGAAACTACACAATTCTAAAATAAAACATGTATCTAGACTTTTATAAACATTTTCAAAATACCTGTGCCTTTGAATGGCGTGATCTAAAGGAGTTATTGTGCTTGTGGTGAGGTCTGTGTGTACAATGTGTTAACTAAAGGGACATGGTTTTTTCCCCCCAGAGTCCTGGGAATCACTGTGTGCACTAAATTGCCTTGTGGGAAGGGAGGCCTCTGGGGTGTTCTCTGAGAGTCTTCCTCGCTCATCTCTGAGAAACAAGCCCCCACATCTTTTATGTCTTCCAGTCTTACTTCCATACCTCAGCTATGGAAAACCAACATGACCATAGCCTCCCACCCACCTCATCTTTTAGCGCCTCAGCCCTTCTCAGTCCACAGTTAGAGCCTGGCTCCTTCGCTTCTGACTGCGCCGCAGAGCAGAAATTAACTCAAGTTGTTAGAGGAGGAAGAACTAAATTGTAGCAGAAAAAAAAATAGGCTGTCAAAAATCAAAGGAGGAGGAGGGTGTTCTAATTTTGGGCACTGCAAATACTCTGTTGCCTTGAAGTTTCTTGGTGCCTGAATACTCCGTGGCCTCATGGCCTTCGCTCCAGGCCCCTGAGATTAATCAGCTTTGAAGGAAGGTAGACCATCTTCAAACAACAAAACAGGAAGTAGGACACCCCAAATCTGGGGACAGTCGCTGTGAGACAGGGACCTGACAGACAGCACATTCGAATTTTGTAAGGTCAGGGAAGAAAACGTTTCTATTCAGGGCTTCTTTGGTAATGAGAGAGAGAAGGCTGCTTGTGTCGAATGGAGGAGGAGAGAAAGTCAATAGCAATTCTTTGCTTACATTAATGGGTAAGATATATGGACTCAGAGGGAAGGCTCATCAAAAAGTAGCTTTTAGAGGGGGACAATTTTTCTAAAGTTGTGGCCTTGGTGAGAGGCGAAGGGGAAGTTTTGGCTTTGTTTCCAACTGTCAACCATGCCTGTCTCACATATGGGACAGTTGTTTCGAAGACCACGCTTGTTGGTGAACGAGGATTTGACCACAGTGTCGCCTTTGTGAGGACTTTGCTGTCTAGATGCTGAGAACGTGGTCATTAAAATGACAATATTCTGGCTTCAGCCCTTGGGTTCGCAGGGGGGGGGGTTTCTCATCCTTTCTGCTGTCTTTGCCTCTCAAGTTTAAGGTGGGTGGGTGTTCAGCCTGAGCCCGCTTGATTCCTAAATTTGCAGGCTCCATGTCCACAATTCATCTTCAGGACGGTGGCCTGTGACATTATACAGTGGGATTGCTCCTTCCTCTCACCTCCAACGTTACCCACAAGTCCGAAAAGAAAACCTAGAATGGCGTGTGGCAGGGGCTTGTCTAGGGAAGACTATCGGACTCTCGGCTTGGTGGCTGTTGCTGCTTTCGTCCTTCTCTTCCTCCTCCTCTCCCTCCTCCTCCTCTTTCTCCTTCCTCTTTCTCTTCCTCTTCCTCCTCCTCCCCCTCCTTCTTCTCCCACACTTCCTCCCCCTTTCCTCTTCCTCTTCTTCCTCCTTCCTCTTCCTCCTCCTCCTCCTCCTCCTTTTCTACCTCTAGACCGAGATTTTCCGGTCTCGCGCTTCCTTCCAGCCGAGATGCTGGCTATACCTACCACCTTGCTCAACAGTTTTCGTCTACTTTTAACAAAATCTGGAGGAAAATGTGAACTGGCAGCTTGAGCTTCCCTCATGAAACTACAACCCTTCATAGCCACTGCCAACCCGAGATCCCCTTGCTTTGTGAAAGCTCTACGTTTTGGGAAAGGAAACATGATTCTTACATCAGAATAGAGGCTGAGCTTGAAGGAACTCCGAGAAACACATTCCCCAATTGGGTGGGATCAGATCACAGGGGAAAGCCTGCGGGCCCCACCCACAATGGAATTTACAGTGAGCTGGAGTGGGAAGAGCACAGGCCTTTGAATCAGATGGAACCTTGCTTTCCTTATTTAGGGGCTGTCACATTTTGGAGATGTTGATTAACGAGTTGCTCCCACATTTTCGTGTGTATTAGCTCGTCATCCTCAGGGCTGTAAGACAGACAGATCCAGGACTCTGGGACTAATATTTCTAATTTTGCCTTGGATGGGGGTGAAAAGTGCATTTCTCCCTTTCCACTTAATGGGTGCCAATGTCATACTGTTCTAGGGGTACTGTTCTAGGGGTACTGTTCTAGGGGTACTGTAACAGTTATGCTCAGTTGGTATTGAGCACTCACAATGTGCCTGCCAGGTAAGGTGTTATATGATTTCCAATGACCAGTTCATTCAGGAACTTCCCAAGAAAGGACCTGCTGGCCAATAAGAGTGGAGATAGAATTTGGATATAGGTTTTCTGTGTGTCTGTCTGTCTGTCTGTCTGTCTCCCTCTGTGTGTGTGTGTGTGTGTGTGTGTGTGTGTGTGTGTGTGTAGTGTTTGTGCATACTCATGGATGGATGGATGGGAATGTGCCTAGCACTGCATCCGTTCGGGTTAGAGGATACCTTGGGTGTAGGTGTCCATCACATTTGAAACAGGTTCTCTTAGTTGTCTGTTGTTGCATATTTCAGATGATCTGTAAACTTCCAGGAATTCTCCTGCCTCTGGGATTCTCCCATCTCACACTAGAAACAACATGAGCACCGCTTTGGGCTAGCATGCCTGCCTTTACATGGATTCTTGGGATCCAACCTTAGGTTGCACATGCCTGTTATTGACTGAGACGCCTCCCGAGAGCCTCAAAGTTTTTCAATGTTTTTGGTCATATGCACCCAAGCCGTTGGCCTTTGGGGCCTCTTTCCTTCCTCTGCCTAATGGAAGTGCTCAGGATGGGACGGGACAGTCATGGGATAGGCAGTGTGGAAAGACACAGTGTACAGGGTCAAGCATGTCTCGGCTCACCACCAATTTCTCGAGAAGAAACCAGTGCATGGTTCAGCATGATTTCTCATAGCTCAGCTCCAAAGCAAGTGAGGTCTTGCACGTGCTCCCACAGGGCTTTGGCCAACCAGAGGGAACGGCTATGTCTAAGCTTTGCATTGCATCAGAACTTGAAATCACAAAGGGGCAAAGGTAGCCCGTGTCTTCAAACTACCAAGACAGCAAGAAAGAGAAAGGAGAAGAGAAAAAAGGTAAGGAAACCCTGGTCCATAGCTGAGCCATTTTGTCAAAACAAAAGCCTGTGGCATGCTGTGTGTGGAAGCCCTGGTGTACAGTTGTATCAGATCACCCTCAATTTCTTCAGAAGAAACCAGAGCCCTCTGCTTATAGCCTAGCCCTCAACTAGTCTCAAACCAACTTTGAACTAAATAATCTCCTGGCTCAATGCTTTAAGATGTGTGATTACGAACAAAAATAATCCATTTGAAGATAAGATTCTGGGATTGGAAACAATGCCTCACACTTACATAAGGCTTTCTTTTTCTTTTCTGTTTAGTTGAGACAGTCTCTTTACATAACTGGACTGTTCAGGAACTCTCTATGTAGACTGGGCTGGCTTCAAACTCAATCAATCTGTCTCTGCCTCCCGAGGACTGAGATTAATCTGTCTCTGCCTGACTCCAAGTAAGGCTTTCTGCTTAGTCTTTCTGGTCATTTTCATTTGTATCCTGGGGGGACATTAATCATACAGTTTGAGAAAAAAAATACAATGAAACTTTTATAAACTTCTGATACGTAGAAGGGGGGTCTTTTCTTCTTCCCAAAGGAAACACATGAAAATTGAATGTTTATGGTTGACACTGGTACGGTTCCTGTTTTGTGGACTCTAATTCTCCCCTTGAGAAGGCAGCATGAATGGTTAAAGGTGGTGTGTGTATGTGTGTGTGTGTGTGTGTGTGTGTGTGTGTGTGTGAAATGGGATGTGATGTTTGCTTCTGTGACTGATCATAGAGAAGTGTGCCCACCTAGACACAAACAATCACTTGTTTCCAGAAGCCATTACTATCCTGAAAGAAGACTCAGGAGAAATCCAGAAAAGGAAACATTAAGAACACTGGTCCCTTTGCAACAGGAGCCATACATTGGGCCTACCACAGATGTTCAGAGTGAACAATTTTAGCACTTAGTACAGAGGTTCTGAACCTCTGGCTCGTGATTCCTTGAATGACCCTTTCACAGCAGTCACATATCAGATATACTGGCTATCAGGTATTTACATTATAATTCCTAACAGTAGCAAAATTGCAGTTATGAAGTAGCAATGAAATAATCATGTGGCTGGGGGGGTCATCACAACATGCGGAACTGCATTAAAGGGTTGCCGCAGCATTAGGAAGCTTGAGAGCTGCCCTAGTTCAATGTGTTTTGCAGCCACATTCCTTGTTTCCAAGAGATGCTATATAAGGATTATTAGGACACCTTTGACTACAGCTTGCTGCTCTGAGATGATTGTGGAAATCAAAACATGACTGTGTCCAGTAATGTTTAAACTCTAAAGTCGATTCAACATCTCGGACTTCAGCTGACAGTACAGAGGTAGATCTGCGTGCCTGTGGACATGCTGCCTGGCTCATTTCCCATTGGCTGCGGACCTTCCACCCTCTCTCTCCGCAGAGCTCCTACTGCTGACGGCACACTTGTTGGTTCAGTGTTCATGTCTAGTGGTTGAACTGGGTCGGTCCCCTTCCTTCTCCCCACCTCTCTCCCCACTGCAACAGATCTCACAGGTGTCTGGTCAGACCTGTCAGGTGGGTCTCTTTGCCTGTCATTTGGGAAGCCTGTGGTCTTACCTGGGCATGGCTGATTGCACAAATCGGAACGGGGGTTCGTTTGACTCACAGGTGTGAGCCATCAGTGCAGATCAGCACTAATCCATCAGCTATTAGGAGCAAGAAGTTGCCACAGATGGGGTAGGAAGAGGAAAAGCTTAGAGCCACCCGTGTGTCCGAGAGGCAGTCAGTAGTTTACAGGGCTGACAGATTTTTCTTTTTTCCATTTTTGCAGAGTGTGGTCTTGGAGGCCTTTTTAACGTGACAATTCTTTATTAAGTCTCCTTTGTTCACAGTGATAGGAGACAAAAAGAAACTGATCCCAGTCCAAGGCAGCTCACAACTTCAGGGTGTCCCAGTAACACAAAACTCGAGGGGTGGGTTCCTACACGAGCACATTCCCGGCTCTATCATTTATTATCTGTGACCTTGGGTTGGGCCCTTGTTTACACTGAGCTTTATAGCCTCGTCCACCACACAGGCCAATTACACTGTGAGGAGGCAGTATCAAATGCATCTTTGCCCTGACTGTTAGGGGGCAGCTCAAGCTAGGGGGAATACAGTGAGAAGAAGCCACGCCCCCTTCCGTCCCGGTGGTCCCAGAAGCTTTCAGGAGGGCAAGGGGTGACTAACTTGAGCCTTGAAGATGGACAGGATCTGAAGCCCATGACACAAAGAAAGGCTGTTGTGAGGCCAGGAAAAATGTATTTGGGTTGTTGTGACAGACCAGAGATGAAAGGCCTGGAAAGCCTGGCTTTTCAAGGTCTGTGCTCTGTCAGGAGTTTGCCCGTTACCAACAAATTCTGAGAACCGACAGTCCCCGGAAGCTGTCTCTCGAGGGCCTTCTTGTAATTACCATCACCGTGAGCCAGCTGTCCTAAAAAGGCTGCCGTGTGTGAGACCACATACCTTTCCATCCTGCCAGAAAGTCTGGCGATTCAGCGTCCAGTCCAGCCCTCTGTCAAAGTGTGCATCAGCAGGATCTAGTGGGCCCAGGAACATTTTTATCTCCCATTGCATTTAATAATGTAAACACGGAGGAGGTGATTCCGAGTGTGGGCAGCCTGCCAAGAGCTGCTAGCGAGCTGTCACATCAGCATCAGGGTGGCATGTCAATGAGTCTCAGTGGATGACAGAAAAACTGATGACCACATTGTCAGACAGAGAGTAACTGATGAGACCATGGCTGTCCTCTATGAATGAAGGGACCCAGGAGAATCCTCTCTCCTTCCCAGACTCCTAGTGGCCACAGACATAAAACTAGACTGTGATGTTGTTAGTGAAATCCAGAAGTCTTATAATTTCTCTTTTCCTCAGGCAACTAGTCTCATGTGAAAATTCCCAAACAGGACCACAGTGTGGACCCTCACTGGTGGCTGGGCACCACGTCAGATAACTCCTTCCTGCTGTGCCTGGAGTGGACACCCATGGGTGTGTAGAGTGAGTTCAAGTTCAGTGGAGTTTAGGGTGGCTGAGATTCCCTCCAACTTCAACTATGATTCAGATTTGACTTTCAGCTTTCCCTTAACTTAGAAAAAAAAAATAAAGTTAGAAAATCACCGTGTCTCCTGCCTACCATCTTCCACTCTTTTTTTGTACAATGATTTTAGTTCACATTTTATTTTAACATACCAACACTAAATACCGGGTGCTCAGAGAGACGGGGCATTGAGATAACACTTGGGTGATCTTTTTATTCAGACAGGAAGCCACGCTGTGGTACTGAAGAGCTTGTACTAAGAACCTTGCCTGTTACTGGGACATCAGTGGGAAGTCACATAAGGGGAGATTTTCTCAGCCACAGGGGAAGTCTCCTGGGAAGTGACCCATATCTAGTGAAGATTCTTCAAATGAGAGGAGCAACAGTCACACAAAGGCCAATTCCCTGTCACCAGTGTCCCCAAGACTTGAGGAAATAGAGCAGAGCTGTTAGATTTTGACATACTTAAGAACACCCCATTCCATTCCCATTCCAGTGCTAGGGCACCAAATTCCCTGCTGGGGATGACAGAGTTTGGAAACCAGGGCTCTTACAGCATTAGCTACCCTTTGATAAATGACCTCCCATGAAGGAGTCACATTGAAAGCAAGATACTAGTGTATGCCATACAGAGTGAGTGTGCCACAGACCTATAAACCACACCTTGCATCTAGTCACCGTGGTGTTCCTAGAGCACTCACGGCCATGGTGTGCTTTATCCCAGAGGAGCAGCTATACAGGCAGAGGTCTCCACAACCTTCTTGGGCCACTCAGGCTTCCTATGGTCAGCTGCAGAGCCCCTGTGGCCTGCAAGAAGGCACAGTGGTCTCTGTAGGTCTTGTCCTGGAAGACTTGGCTTCAGAAAGTCAAGCCCATTAGTAATTTCAAGAGAGTTTTACGTGAAAATCCACACTAATTTAAAATCTGTCACTAAGTAAATAGTGAATGACAGTGGCTACATCTTCATGCATCTTCACTCATTGCTCTATACATTTTAGAAGAAGAATAGCAAAGAAACCATAATAATAAAAGTCAGAAGGAAGCAAAATTTTTTATTGTGGCTTTATCAGAAGGGATCGATTGTATCATAGCTCAAATGCCTAAAGTTCGCCAACCTCCAGTTTCTTCTTATCAACAGTCAGTTTTGAAACCCAGTGTTGGTGCACATGCCTGTGATCCAGCACTGAGGCAGCAGACACAGGAGTATCCCTGGGCCTCACAGACCAGAGTGCAGAGCCCACCTGGTACGCCCCCCAGGCCAAGCACCTAGGCAGATTGTGTCTTCGCCCACAGTACACATGGGCATGGGCCTCCAGGGAGGCATCTAATGCTTCTGTGAATGGAAGTAAGAAGTCATTCTGAACGTAAATGATTGCTAATCAAGTCATGATCACAAAGCTGTTCCCTTGGGGTAGCTCAGCCATTTCAGAGGCAATTTCAGCATAGTTGTATATGTGTGTGTGTGTGTAAATGTATGATATGTCTGTGTGTATGTGTGTTTATGTATGTGTGTATGTGAATATGTTGTATATGTATGTGTTGTGTATGTATATGTGTGTATGTGTGTTGTATATGTATATATGCATATATGTATGTGTGTCTGTGTACATATATGTATGTGTGTGTATGTCTGTGTGTCCGTGTGTATGTGTATGTGTCATCTATGTATATGTGTGTATATGTTATATACGTATGTGTATATGTATGTATGTCGGTGTATATGTGTTGTATATGTATATAGTGTATATGTATGTGTATCTGTGTGTCTATGTGTATATGTATGTATATGTATGTGTGTGTATGTCTGTGTGTGTGTGTGTGTGTGTGTGTGTGTGTGTGTGTGTGTGTGTGCTGGGTACTGGAGTCACAGCCTTGCTCATCTTAGGCAAGTAAGCCCTGGACCATAGTGGTCTCCTGTCTTCTTGACCACTCTCCTGGCAATGATTTTTTTAAAAAAATAAGCTTGTATTTTAAAAAAGTACAGGAAAAAGTTGGTAGGTATAGTTTCCGTTGGTGGGTTTGGTTGTTGATTTTGCTCACACTCAGGTGACTAGCAATTAAGGAATTTCTGTGGTTTCTTTCCTGATCTAACAGCTCACTGCCGAAGAAAGCAGTTCTGATCAGCTTGAGTCAACAAGGGCTGTGCCAACACTTGAGCGCTGAAACCTTTCAGATACAGAAGCGAGGCTGAAGTCGTAGCACGGAAGTGCTCCTTCCTGTGCTCCTCCTGGTCCCTTGGTCCTTTTTTGCTTACAGAGAGGCAGCTTTTGTGGGAACAAAAGGATCTTCCTGCGTGCTAACTTCATGTGAGCCAGAAATAAGGCCCAAACCCTGCTGTGGCGACCCATTTACAACAAAGTTGCAAAGTCCTTCACGTACAAACCCAACACTGTTGTCACAAAGCTGACCCCACTTCTCTAAGCATTAATTTCTTTTCAAGCATCATCATACCGAAGGCAATCCTTTTTATAAGCCACATTCTAAGATGAGAAACTCAGCGACGTCACATTATTTGGTCAAGGTGTAGAAGGCAACCCTCCTTCAAGAGTGATGCTGTGCAGAGTGAGCATCCAGCAGGCACCAGTGAGCAGCCTCAGTGTGGCCAAGGTACCTCCCGTTGCTGTTTGTGGTCTGCAACACTGGCTTCGGCCCAGGAGGCTTCCTTTATCCATATGTAGTGTTGGTCGCTGCTGTTTGTCACCAGTTGGGCTCAGTGGATGACGTGACTCTCTGTCTTGAGAATCCTCTGTGGGACATGGCGACACCCATGTCTGCTGGCCAGAACAATGTGGGAGAGCCTTTGGCTTGTGAATATCTGGAGGCTGGAGCATAACCAACTTCACCCAGAGCCTAGGGTCGCCACTGGGGAAAAGGACATCCTCCTGAGGTAGCTCACAAGCAGAAAATACGGAGCAGAGAAGGTGATACCCCTGGTGTTGGTCACTGATGTGTGGGGTGGAGTCGGGAAGTGTGCGGGTTCTGAGGCTTCTCAGCAGAAACGCCAGAGTGAAAGAGGCACCCAGGCATTGGTCATCAGTAACAAAGGCAACACGCCACACTGCAGGCTCTACAGTTCCCAGAGCAGCTTTCCTTTCTGGAGACTTTGAGAGCCAGAAAGCACACACATTTTGCAGTTGACACACAGTCCAGACACCAGGATGAGGACCCAGGCCTCCTCTGATGTCCTCACCACATCACCTCATCGTTTGCCGCACAGCTTTGGCCTCGTTACTTTATGATACAATGACCTAAAAGGAGATCCATTGAGTTTTGAAGATCTTCCTGGTTTGTCCACAGGATTTCCTGACTGCCAGCTCTATGGCAGGCATTCTGAGAGGTGCTGCTGTGGAACTGTGATAACACCTAAGCCAGGCTGTGACTCAGGAGGTAAAGGCATTAGGGTGTTGCACTGGCCTACTCTTGAGAGAGGTGGAGGGCTGATTAGGGAACCCTGGGGGAACAGTGTCTCAGCTAAACCATAAAGACAGCTATGGCAAGCCATATGGAAGGATGGAGTGGAGGGCGGGCCGAGGAGGAAGCAGTGGTTGTTACCTAAAGGAATAGGAAGCTCCAGAAAGAGATCAACATGTGAGAAAGCTACAGAGAGTTGAACACAGACAAGGACTGCGTTGTGGACCTAGCAGGGGAGTGAGATAAAGGCTCTGGCTTTGGCTGTGTGCCGAGGACATGGGGGATGTGGATAGGGTTTTGCAAAGAAGTCACTCCGTTTACTGATTGGAGAATGGTAAGGGTTAGGGGACACAGGACAGGCAGCTGACTGTGACCTCTTTTGCCTCTGAAGAACCAGGAGGCGATGGCTTGAATTTGGGCAGTGGCAGAGGAAGGACTATACATCTTAGCACTTGGAATCATTTTTTACTCAATTTAATTAAAAATAGTTTTGAGACAGCATCTCCCTCCATTGCTCAGGCTGGTTTGTAACTCACTGTGAAGTTCAGACTGACCTCAGACTTATAATCTACCCTTCTCTTGAGTATTAGGTTACCAGTGGACTTGGGGGTTTTGGAGCTGTTAAAGCAGCAAGCTTACAAACATGATTTTACTCCAGGGAAATGAAACTGCCATCCATTCAGAACAATTGGCTTTATCTCTCCACTTAAGGCTCATTTAATTATTTTCATCAGATTTGCTGGACCTAGTATTTACTGAACAATTAACAGGAGCTGGGTGTGCTTAGATGACCCAGGTGTGCCGTTCTCATTAGTTTAAGTTGTTTGACACACAGTCCTGGTTTCCTTTCTGTTGCTGTGATAAAATACCCCCCCCCCAAAAAAAAAAAAACAAGCAGTTTAGCCGAGAGAGGATTTGTTTTAGCTCCCAATTTTAGGTTAAAGTCCATTGCCTGTGTTTTAGGGTTATATTGCCATAGCCATGACAACTCTTATAAATGAACACATTTAACTGGGGTTGGCTTATAGTTAAGAGGCTTATTTCACTGTTATCATGTTTGGAAGCATGGTGGCACACAAGTAGACAGGGTGCTGGAGAATGAGAGGAGAGTTCTACGTCTGGATCAGCAGGGAGCAGGAAGAGACAAAGAGCCACTGGGTCTGGCTTGAGCTTCTGAAAACTCAAAGCCCACCCCTCAGTGACACACTTCCTCCAACAAGGCCACACCTACTTTAGCAAGGTCACATGTCCTAATCCTTTCAAATAATGCTAGTCCCTATGAGTTTATAAGGGCCATTTTCTTTCAAACAATCATAGCACGGAAGGTAAATCATTGGCCACATCACAGCCATACTCAGGAGCAGAGAGAACTGGGAATGCACACTCACTTGCTTGGCTTGCCTGCCTATGCCCAGCTTGACTTCTCTACTCTTATACAGTGAAGACACTCTTTCTAGGCACCTAGGGAATTGTACCACCCACAGTGGACTGGGCCATCCCACAGCAATTAAGACAACTCCCCAAAGACTTTCTCACAGGCCAACCCAATGAAGATATTTCCTCATGGAGACTCTCTTGCCAGGTGATTTGCGTTTGTGCCAAGTTGACAATCAATGGTGACATTACCTGAGTCACTTACTTTGTTCTTCCCAGAACTGGGAATTGCCAGCCAAGTGCTTTAACTACTGAGCTACACTCTACTTTTTTTTTTTTTTAAAGAAACAAATCATAGATAATTGTCCTATTTTTTGTTTTTATGACATCTGAGAAGAAGTCAAGAGCTATGTTGAACAAATCACCTCACCACATGACAAAACTGCAACATTACTGGAAAAATACATTCCATACATTTTGTAGGACTTGCTCAAATTTTAAAATTAGGGCAACTCTCCATCTTACAGATGCAAACCAGGAAATGTATGGACTCATGCCGAGAATTACAAAAATTCAGGCCAGCATGCAAGGCATGTTTATTAATTAATTCAGCTACATTCTGATGAAGTCTGATGTGTGAGAACACTCTATTTGTTTGTGGAATTAAAAACCTGAACCCTCCTCTCTTATCAGCAGGCTGGGCATATTCCTCGCCCAGGTATCTGCTTCTCGAGCCACTGCTAGGCTGCAGCAACGGGTAACAGCTCTGCCCGATAAAGGAAATTCTAATTTAGTGCTCACGTTAATTATCAGCAATATTAAATGAATATACTGGAGCTATTTACATGTGTCATTCATCGTTGCTGTGCGCTAAGGAAGTGATTATAATTGTTCTTATTAGTTTATCACATTTCTTGCTTCTGCAACAAAAATTTGTTCTCTCTCACTCGCTTTGTTTTGGGAATTTCTTAATACTGAAGAGGGTCCCCGATATTTTGAAGTAGCGTACAACACGGCATTTCCTAGCTCATTAGCTGCACTCTATTTGACATTCCTTTGTGCTGCTTTGTTTCTACGCACACGAAAACCAGATTAAAAATGAGAAGTCGTGCAGCTGGACAGGCTCCTTCACTGATTATAGCCAAAGAGATTGCCATTGGGAATGGCAGATTGCATGCCCGGGAGATCTGAGAAAGTTTAGATTCCTCCCGATTTCTGCTTGTCATTGTTAGGAGCTGAAACAAGAAAACAGGAGCGGACCTTTGTTTGCTGAACCTTGTTAATTAGCATCCAATGCTGAGGAAACATCCAGGTGACTTGATTCATGACCTCCTCCCCCCTTTGAAAGATTGAAGCATTTTACTTTCTTCCATCGAAATGAAAACTTTTGTATCTAATACATGGAATCTTGCTGTAGAGAGAAATCTGATTGACTTAACACGTTAAATTTTGCTACAGCAGCAAAAGCTCCCAGGACTGACTTCTATAGAAAAAAGGGGTCAGTCTGGAGAAATGGGAGGTTTTCAGAAACAGATTGTTTGCGGTTACCAGACATCTCAATGCTTAAACCATTTCACCTTCTGCACTGCCTACAACCCAAGGCCAAGTCAATGTCCCCCTTTCTGAAATCCCTTTCCCTTTCTCTCTTTTGCTTCTGTCTCTGCACCATCACGCTATTGTGTGTTGTGGTCACCCATCTTTATCAAACTCCCACCCTCCACCTGTCCCCTAAGTCACTGAGATCTGGGAGCCCTTCACCTCCATATGCCAAAGCCTCAAGTTACATGTCATGGACAGCCAGCTGCCTCTCATTACGCCCTGAAAGCCATTTGGAAAGAGACCATTTCCCTTGGAACAAGGCAAACATTCAAAGTTTGGTCTCTGGGTTGCATCATTTTGCATCTTTATGAGCCTCCGAGGTCTGGAAGTGCTTCAAATCCTTCATGAGAGCTGGGCAGGGATGCTCACTGTCCTGGGTCTGTGTCTCCCACCCAGAGACCAGGCACAAGGTGTGGGACTGCAGTCAGGTCTGGCAGCCCAGGCAGAGCCCTTTGGGGGTCTGTCCTCAGGGCTGCCATTGACTGTTGTCTCCACCACTCCCTCTTCCTTATGGGTTTTTTTTTTTCTTTTTGGTGTGTAGCTGAGCTAGTCATTGGCTCTTAAGCCAAATGTTTTCTTGACTCTCAGCACGTTCTGCACCCTTCCCTCTCAGCACAAAAAGCCAGCTGCTTTTAGCCCAGCCACACACTTTCGCTAATATCATTATTGTTCATTTCCTAACTGTTTATTTACTGGATTACTTTTCTTTCTTTACTGACAGAAAGACTTACTAAACACACACACACACACACACACACACACACACATTTTCATTCAGAATGCTTACTACTTAATGTTTCTAGAAAGTTCCCTCTTTTTAGAAGATAGAGGTGTTTCTGTAATTGATTCCCTACATCAAATGATTACTTCTAATTTAATTTTGGGTCCAAAGGGAAAACGAAGATACGATTTAAACCCTCGAATGAAACTCGGGACGTTGTTTCAGGAGTGACGTTTTCAAGGCAACACTGTAGCTTGTTTTAGGGTGAAACTCGAAGCATTACCTCTGGGTTCACCCACATTGCTCTGCTTGAGGAAGGTGTCTCAGCTTGCGCTCCTGCTAGTCTGAATGAGCACAGTGTTGCTTTGCTCTTCTTCACAGGACAGACCCTACAGACAATGCAGACGCTTTGCTCCTGTCTGTCATTGTCCAATCTTTTGTCCAGTCCTTTCCAAAATCCACTCATCTCTCATCCATTTTTCTGTAAGCTCCACTGTAGCAGTAGTCAACTATACTGATTTGGCTCCTGGCAGGTTGAATGTGAATGTGTGTGCACCCGCCCAGGAACTATCACACACACACACACACACACACACACACACACACACACACACACACACACACACACATGTTAATTTTAATATACCTTGACTCACTCAAAGAAAGGCTGGGCAGTTCTAATTCTCTGCCCAGCTAGCATACATTTCCCTTCAGTGCTCCTGGCTCAACACCGTCTAAATCTATGTTTTAGCTTTGCTGCCCTGTCACCTTCTGGGCAGCCCTTTTGGGAGCTGCATTCCTTCTCATCTACATTTCGGATGCTTTTCCTTCTGCAGCTCTAAATCTGACCTGTCTCCCTCCACTCATGGAGATTCTCTTTCCCCTTTCTTTCTCTCAGTTCCTAGCCTGAGCAAATCTAAAAGTCCAGAGTCAGTCTATCTGTCCAGCTGTTGGCCATTGACTCTTTATTCATTGATCAAAAACTAACTGGAGACAAGAACCTTCATTGCTTAGACACACAGATTCCAGATTAATTCAAAACATTAAAATCAATTCCCAACATTCCAAAGCCTATTTTTAAAGCATTCGGGTGTGCGTGGGTGCATGCATGTGTGTGTGTGGGACACCTGCCTTTGATACATCTACCTCCTTTGAGTCTTGCCATATTTGAACACCGATATTTAGGACTTATAGAGAGAATTAGAAAAACTCTCACAGCATTCTAAGATGCATATTTCAAGGTTGTTCATCAAACCATGACCCACTGACCTCTTACACCAGACACAGACTTACTTATTATTTACTCATGTGTTTGTGTGACCAGTATCTGAATTAGTATCAAAATAAAGGGAAAGAACAGTGTTAAAGTGAGTGTTCTAGAAGTAAATTGGTCTCTATCTTCTTCTTCTCTTCTTCTTCTTCTTCTTCTTCTTCTTCTTCTTCTTCTTCTTCTTCTTCTTCTTCTTCTTCTTCTTCTTCTTCTCCTTCTCCTTCTCCTTCTCCTTCTCCTTCTCCTTCGATTTTATTTATTTACTTATTTATTTATGTAAGTACAGTGTAATTGTGTTCACATGCACCAGAAGAGGGCATCATATCTCACTACAGATGGTTGTGAGCCACCATGTGGTTGCTAAGATTTGAACTCATGACCTCTGGAAGAGTGGTCATGCTCTTAACCACTGAGCCATCTCTCCAGCCCCCGTCTATCTTCTTTTACCTGCTCAGAACCAGTCTAGTCTGTTCCATGACATGTGCCAGGTCAGGCAAATCTTTCTCTTATATTTGAAGAATTCTGTTTTGGCAGCCCTCCCACTTTCCATATTCTGCCTGGAGGAACTGATCTTGTCTCTGGTTTTAAATGACACCACTAAGCTCATGACATCCAAATGTGTATGTAATTCTCTTTGACCTCTTTTGCCTTAAGCTCAGACATCCTGACCAAATGCCCAACAACATCTCACCATGCCAGGACAGCAAAACATACCGCAACTTGGCATGTGACTCTTGGTTTCCACACTGACATCACAAGCTACTGCATCTTCCCACGTTCTGATGACTGCATTCCAACTTCTCTTCTTTTATCAGCAGGAACCCAGAGTCATTCTGCTTCCCTCTTCCCACTCCTCCCATCTGTGGTCAGATGATGCTGATCCACCATCCCACATGTACTCAGAGTCTGAACACTCTTCATCCCCTATGGTACTGTCACAGGGGTCCAGACCTCCCTCCCACCTGGCCAGTTCCTATGAGCTTCTTGTCATCCTTATCCTGCAGCCGGCTACAACACTATGATGTCTCCTTCCTTCCTTCCTTCCTTCCTTCCTTCCTTCCTTCCTTCCTTCCTTCCTTCCTTCTCTCTTTCATTCTAAACAGCTGCCTGATCCACTGCTCATAGCCTCACAGAGCTGCCTTGGAACAAAACTTTCACAGCCTTCCAAGACCTACAGAAGATCTGAAGGATGCCTCATGGGTGTCTCCCGCCATCTTGTCTTTACTAGGGAGCCCCAGTATCTCCACACTTCAAGTGCCCTTTCTTCTGCCTGGCGTATTCTTCCCCAATGTATCTGCTTGACATTCCCCATCATATCTCTCAGGTCTCTGATCACATACCACCTAATTCAAGAAGATGTCCTTGTTTAAGCTAGCACCCTCTGCCCCTTTCTACTCCTACAGCCTGATAGACACTACCCCTCTTTCCCCTTATCTTTTCTCTTCCTCATGTGTAGCTGATCCTGACCCTGAACTCTCATGCAGCCCAAGATGATCTCGAACTTCCAGTCCTCCTGCCTCTGCCTTCTGAGGACTGGGATCTCGAGTGTGTACCACCATGCTTAGCTTAGGTCCTGTAGGGATCTAATTCCAAGACAGACAGACACTTTACCAACTGAGCCTTATCCTCAGACACTTTACCTACTGAGCCTTATCCTCAGCCCCTAATGAACTTTTCTTTAACGTGAATATGCTACCTAGAGTTGTATTTCCTACCTATTTTACAGTTATTTCCTGTGGGATCTTGTCTGAGTTACCTTTCTTGAAGCACACTCTCTATTCATTACGGTCCTCAGGGCTTACAAGGTTGTAACACAAAATATCTGTTGGACATCTCTGCTTAATCCACATTCCTTCTTTTGAGAGCACTTTGAATCAAGGCTGAGAAACCATTTTGAAAACTTTCCATGGCTTAACAGGACTCAGATCTGGTGACATTAAAATAGGCAGTTAGTTCTGCATTTTTTGTTGTTGTTGTTGTTAGGAAGTGACTCTCAAGTGTTGTTCTATTCTCTTACTATAACTCCCTCTCCATATTGACTGAGCCGAGGGACCCCAGTCTCATCCCGAGTCTACACATGTGTAATTACTGAGGTGCTTTGCGTTAGCGTCACTGACAATCTCTGGATGTGAGCATTTTTCAGAATACTCCTCACAGCGTTTCTTCATGTTATTTTTGACTGATAAGTTAGGTTTCACCATGTTAATCTGGCTATATGGGCATTAAAATCTGTTTTTTCCTTAGCTTGGTATCATTAGCCATGCTTATGAAGGTGATCGAATTTATTACACACAGAATTTAGTATATGCATTAAATGTGGGCATGTTCACCAGCAGAAGTAAAAATAGAACAGAATGTAGCTCTGTGCCAGCAGACTGAGGCGAGGTGATTGGCACATTAATTAAAGGTGACCTCGGCACTCTTAACACTAACCTCCTGATTTCCTCCAGTGTTCCAGGTGGGAAAAAATTATTCTTCAATATTCGTAAGAATGAGCTTGGATAAAAGACACAAATGAAACCCAGACCAAGTACAAAAACATAGGCTCCTTCTTCTGGCTGCTCTGCGAGCACAGTCTCCGTCTGAGAGGCGATAGCTATCTCGACAGCCATTCCCCCGCTCAGACTTCGAATTACAGTAATTATGACAATTTGTGCCAATAGCCATGAGGTGGGATTTTTGATGTGGTTAAAAATAACATCTGTAAAACCCAATAAAAATTACATTCTGCTAATTTTCTGATAAGATACTGTTTTAACTATCTGTGTCTTTGGCTGCTGCCAGTTTTCAATTAGAGCATTCCTTTAAAAAAATTTTTTTTAACCCATTTTGTATACGGGATTCAATCCTGCCAGAGGCAATACATTTGTTTTAACACTTATAATTAATTGTTTTGTGTGAATTTTGCCCTTCAAACTGATAGCAATCTTTGACGCTTTATTAACGAGCCAATTCCTAAATCTCAGCACCGAGCGCCCTATCCACCTGCTGGACCAGAGCAGAGCCACAAAGACAAAAGTGAAGGCTGGGATGACCGGAGTGTGGGTGTCTGCGGCCCAGCTAGCTTGGGGACCACCTGCTCACCACAGTGAGCAGCTGCGGCTGAGGTTGCCCATAGGAGACTCCATCATAGAGCTTTGTGCGTTCACGCAGAGTCTTCCCAAAAACATCTCCTCCTGATTCTGTGCGTGTTTGAATTGTTTCCATTTTTTCCATCCTAAGTAGAAATATTTTGTTTCTACTTTTATCCCCAAATGATTTTTTAATGTAATGCTTTCATATATAAGTCATACAGACATTGACTTCCTTGCAACACTTTCTTGTTTGTATATACTTACTGAACCCTGATCATAGCCTCCTACCACATGCCACCCTCTCCTCCCTTCCCCAAGCCTTTTCATCTTCTCTGGTCATCTCCAGCCTAATATTATGTCTCTTTCCACCCCTCCAACACCCCATAGATTTCCCCAAAGGAGAGAAAATGCACAAGTGTGGCTCATTTCGCTTAATCATGGACCGCAGTTCCACTCACCTGTCACCAAATGAAAGACTTTGCCTTTCTTTATGGTCGAATAACAATCCATTTTCTTTATCCAACGGTTTGTTGGTGGACATCTAGGCTGATTTTATACTTTCCTTATTATGACTAGAGCATGGTATCTCTATTGTGTATAGATTTGATTCCTTTAGCCACACACCCAAAGGTGATACAGCTGGGTTCCCTGGTGTTGGTAGTAAGGGTGGGGCTCCACAGTGGCTGCCTGCTTTACACCCCAAGCAGCTAGGCAGACACCTCTCTCTGCTGACTCTGCTAATGGAAACTGCACTGGAACGTTCGGGATAGTTCTCAGCCTCATGGTCTGCTAGGCAGCAGGTAAGTTAGCTATGGCTTTATTTGATGGTTATTGTAATTACCAGCAGGACAAACGTCTCTCAGGCCGGTGACCTATATATTTTTTTCTTTTTATAGTTAACTTTTAAAGTGTCCCTTACTAATTGTATTAGATTTCTGTAGTGGCACTGCAGAACTGATGGCTCAAAATACAAACTTGCCCTTTGTCTAGAAGGGGTCTCTTTGCGTCCACCATCTGTGGAAAAACTGCTGCCAAGGTACTGACTTTCCTAAGAACTCCTACCTGGAAGTCCATAGCGTTTGATGTTGAACCCTGGGAAGCTGTAGAAAACACAAAGGCCAAAATACAGGATAAGGAAGAAATTGCTTCTGGTCAGCTAAAGCCGCTCTCACTGGCAGGTAGGCAGCCTTTCCGTCTCTGTGAGACTACATGGTGGTCTGAGGAGGGGAAGAACATCTTACGTGTTGAGAATAAGAGAAAGTAGATTACGTTCTGACCTGGAACATTACAAGGTGGTGAAAATGGCGGACAGAAGTTCCTTGGCGACAGTTCAGATGAACGGGCTGCTGGGTTTTGCTTGGGCAGTCATGCAGACAGACTTGTGAGTAGAAAGAATACTATACAGGGATGACTTCTAGTGGTTGTAATCTATCAATGTCCAAAGTGCCTAGGTGAGACAGGACTGGTCTTCAACCTTGGATCTTCCCATTTCTGTCTCCCAAGTGCTGGGATAACAGGCCTTTGTCGCCATGCCCAGCCAAGGGTCTTAGCAATCAGTTTCCCTGGAGATTGCTTTTCAAGATTTAGAGATGGTAATGTCTGCGGTCCCCCTAGACCAGCCTTGCGACACCACAGTGAAGAAGGCACCTGGATCCTCTCTGGCTCTCCACTGAGTAAACTGGGGAAAGCCCCTGGGCTGGCTGGCCTTGTCTACACTGTAATGGAGACAAGGTGCAAAACGGATGTTCTGTTACCACTTGACATGGAGGAGCTCCTCAGGCCACTCCTGTCTTCAAACACCATTTCTCCGTGGCATCGGGCCAATCACTCCCGCTGCACCGCAGCTTTCTACTTGGTAGAACGGGAGCTGTTATGGTGTGATTAATTTGTCTCCTGAGGGGGGTGTTTATATTAATTAACAACTGTTAAGGGCTTTGGAGATGAAAAGTGCTAAATACTGATGCCATGATTACCCATGAAACAGTGCCATAGAGTAACTGCTCCACCAGAAATATGGCTAACCTTGACTCTCACACACACTGCGACGGGGCCGAGGGCCAGCCTCTGTGGAGGGGATTTTAGGTATGAATGAGCCAAGGCTTAAACTGTCCGAATTCATTCTGAAATATGGTTTGAAACCCAACACTCCTTGACCTGTGTTTCACCGAGACAGTGCTTTTAGGGAGGTATATTTCCCTCAAATATAATTCAATTGCCTTTACCTCAGATCCCTCTAGGACTACCGGATTTTTTAAATTTTATTTTTAATTCCTCTTTCGAGAGCATGCTCTGTGTAGATAGCATATGTGTCACCATTTTTGATAAGGACATATTGCTTTGCTGTTTGAGGCAAACAGAACTCTTTAGTGGGACATAAGCAGCCCTTGCTTTGAGTCAGTGACTATTTAAGGATATTAATTTAATTCCTTCAATAGGCCTAAAAAATCACACACATTCGCACACACTCACACACAAACACACACACACACACATGCACTCACGCATGCATACATGCATGCACACACATGTGCAACAGGATGATACATCCTTGCTAGACTATGTGCTCACTGAGGCTGACGCTTTTACTCCTGATGGTGTTGGTGCCTATTAATTTGTGACTGTATGAGCTCATGTCTCTTTCTGCCTCTCCTTAAACCAACATGGTGTGGTCAACATTTGCTGCTGTGGTTTGTTTGTTTGTTTATTTATTTATTTTAAGAACATTTTTCTCTCTCTCTCTGCTCTTTCTCAAATCAAAGGATAGAATCTCTTTAACATTCTTTGCATTAGGACCCTGAAAATAATTTAACATATTTCATCTACGGTATCTTCCTGGAAATCTGATCTTGCATTTTAAGAATTCATTGATAATATCTAATTCTTTTATATCTTTTTTAAAATTCTTTTATATCTTAAGACAATTTGAAAACCTCGATAATTTTCTCAAATTTTATTTTTCTACACATATGCCACTTTGTTTTTTTTTTTTAAATTAAAGGTTGAGGCAGCTGCCCTTATTAGAAAATATCTTCTCTCTGTTGCACATCGGCACTCTAAGCTGATGGGCCTGTCAGAGGAGGGATTATGGGAAATCTCAGACTTAAACTAGTTCTCATTTCTACAGCAGTCAGTGGAATATGTAGTACTCATGTCTGAGAGATACCACGGTGCAATGAAAAGCATGGAAAGTTGGAGTAGGAAACCTGATGTACACACTTACCTGGCAGCTTCTTGTTGGTGAACCTCAACATATCCATAATCATACTCAGCCTGTGAACACTGATAGCTTCATCACAGACTGCAAATATTAAATGCCCGTGGTTTGTGAGCACTGGACCATGTGTGCTGTGTCTTTCTTTGCTGGCCAAGGGAATCCAGTTGTGTTTCCTGCTACTGGGCCATTTTTCACTTGATTCCCCAGACTCCTGCCTGTGTCAGTTCTTTTTCCAGGAATGATTCATTATTGGGTAATTTTCACCAGTTCCAGTGGCTCTGGTTTTCTCACACTGTACGTCACAACATTCCTACCAGAAGATCATTTTTGAAAAAGAATTTAATCTTAAGGGACAAAAGCTTTATTCCTGATAGTCTCTTAGTGAGGCACAAGTGACATTAATGGAAATGCTTGACTATTTATACCTTTAAAAAGGCGCCCAGAACGGCAGCTGGAGGGTATTCTGTATGTCACAGTTTATGTGGCAATTCAACTTCATAGAACTTATTTACAGGCTTCCAAGGAGTACTTCCTTCAGTCAAAGACCAGGAAATCCTCAGATAACCTTTTAGACAGAGAAAGGAACGGGGAAAGATCACCTCTTTCTGGCATGGGAGCCCAGATAAATATTTGGAGAGGATGGTCTCTGCGTGCACACCGCAGGACATGGGCCAGCCTAGCTGCACATTTTGGCAAGCTCCCAGGTTGACTTCATTACCCAGGATCACCAAAGACAGCTTCAGATGCAAGCACACATGGTAGCCCCAGGTGTTGAGAACTAGGCCTGCAAGATGCTCCCAAGAACATCCCTTGAACTAACTTTCTAGTGCCCAGACTCCTCATTCGACCCCCTGCTTTCAGCAACTCCGTCATGCCTTTGAGTCCCTCTGCATCAAGCGCCTTTTAGCTGCACCTTCTCACACTCCCAGATATCAGAGCTCTCTGCTGCCAGACAGAACTGACAGCCCTTCCATCCTGAGGGCAACTCTTGGTGGCAACTTCATGGCAAAACTCCATATGCATTAATTAATTGAGAGAGGAAAGGCAAGCAGCTAATTAAGATCTCTGCAGGTTTAGATTATAGCCTGTATATGTATGTATATGTATGTGTGTATATGTATGTGTATGTATATATATATGTATATATGTGTGTGTATGTGTGTATGTGTGTACGTGTGTATATGTATGTGTATGTATATATATGTGTGTGTATATGTATGTATGTGTATGTATATGTATGTGTGTGTGTGTCTGTCTTTCTGTATGTTTGAATGTATGTCTAGTCTTGCAAGGTCAACATATTCACCTGCTCAGGACACAAGTTGAAATACCCCCTGAGAAGGCCTTGCTAGACACCATGCGGACATCCAAGGAAGTAGATCAGAGGTCAAGGCCCTTACATGGCACCCAGTACTCCATCCCCATTAGTAGCCCCCAATGGCAAACCCAATGTAATAAGCAACCAAAAGTTAGTTTGCAGAATGCCATCATTTTCTTAGGTGAAATAATAAAATAAAATGCCAGAAATAAGTTCTTATTCACATGCATCATTGTGGAATGGCCCTGTCCTCTGTGTTCTACTTAACATGGGATGACCATCCACAGTCCAGGCTAGAGCTTCCCATGCTCTGTCCCCGACGACATGCTGTGTGTTCTGTCCACAAAAGGGAGACACTTCTGGAGTCGTGTCTTCATTTGTGTCCCTCCAAGTCACATCTGCTGCCCCTGGAATTCTAGGCTGACACATCCATGCTAGGTCTTCTGGAACATGCTCTACAACTCTGCCCATGGCCCTGCCTCTGTTTAGATGCCAGCCTGGGCTAACATTGGCCCAAGTTGCAACTTATCACTAATGTTTCTCATGAACCCAACTCAAAGAGCGGCAACCTAAGCTGCACTTTAGGATCTGCTGGTGCTGTCAATGGTACAGGTCCCCATCAGCCCCTGCAATATCTGTAGCCATATTTGTCTTGCTCGCTCAGTGAGCAGCTGCTGAATTGGCCTCGATAGCTACTCCTGCATTGGGGAATAATACCTTTCGGACAGTCAGTGATCCAAGGTCTCCGATTGACCCAAGGAAGCTAGATGTCCCCAAGGACATCTTCTCAGAGACCCTATCAGCCATTTTCTATCTCCATGGGTAGTTGGAGGCAGCCCAGATGAGTGTGCTTGGGGTGGGACAGAGTAATAGGAACAACAGTTTACAGGAAAACAATAGATTCCAATGGAGTTCGTGAACTTGTACGAGGACAAGCAGGGCCTGACTCTGGCCAAGAGAAGGCTGAACTTAGTCTTGGTTGCTTGGAATATAGAAGGCTGTGATGGGGCAGGTTGAGGACTCCACTCAGCACTGGGAAGGGTATTGCCAACATTCCTTTTCTTGAATATAATGCTACTCTTCCCCCTGCTTCCACCACTTTTTGTATATTTCCATTGCTAACTAGGTTCCAGAAGCATGTGCCAGACTATTAACACTGGTCAATCTCAGGATGGAAGTTTCATTCATTTAAAACACTACACATTGTTTTAAAATATTATTTTATTCTTTACATGTATATTTACTTGCCATGTGCATGCCTGGTGCCTACTGAGGCCAGGAAAATGTGTCAGATCCCCTGACACCAGATACAGATGCTTGTGAACCACTCTGCGGGTGCTGGGACAGGAACCTGATCCTATGTAAGAACGTGCAGTGCTCTTAACTGATGAGACACCCCTTCAGTCCTTCACAACTTCACATGCTTTTGAAAATGTTAATTTTTGCCTTACTTTGGGAATTTAAAAAAAGTTAATCAATGCATTTTTCTTCCTCTATGATTTTCCTTCTTCAAGCCTGAAGAGAAGACGTCGATCCCTCAAGACGGCTCTGTCTTCCGAGGCACATGGTGCTCGAGGCAGCATTCCCACTCGTACATGTGTGACAAGTGTCGGGCGATATTGACATTGCCAGTTATCCAGAGCAACCCCGAGACACTTGAATCTCATTGGCCCGAGTGGCAAGCCCTGTTTGTTGCCTCCTGTCAAGTGTTTGACCACTCTCTTCAAATTATCTGCACCTGTTACCTAACACTAAAGCAGATAAGAGTCCCACTCTGGCTACGCCATAGGACTCTGACTTCTTCTGAGCCTGTGATTCACTTGGCTTCCTCTGAGGCCTGATGATGACAACAGCGGTGGGATGAGGGGTGCAGAGGATAAGACGAGACAGCAATTTTCTTTCCAAAGAGTCAAGGCATGTTCCCATTGACCTGGGTGTCACATGAGTTTTCTTTTTCCACTCAAAGGACCATGCCACCTCAATAAGTAAGATTGTTTTAGTTGCTGACTAGAAACCCAACTGTTTGTAGATTAAAATGGCCTACCTAAAAATCACTTGTCACTGTTCTATTTTCCAGAGCTCACTAAGATGGAGAATCAGCTTCACACACATCTCGTGCTTGTCCCAGGACCATGCTATTCTACAGAACACAGAATGGTATTTCATGAAATTAGAAGAACTCAATGTGCATTTAAGAAGTCAAACGGGTCTAAGACTGCAGCCCCAAACCACTCCTAGACAAGAAAAATTAAATCGTAACCTCTACTTGAACCAGTCCCCCTCCCCTCCTTATTCCTAAGGTAGGAAGGGAACTAATCCAGCATGGCTCGGTCTGTTTCCATGTATCTGGCATGACTGTCTCATGCAAATGCCTCGAAGCCAAGTCAACAGACGCTGGTTTATTGGCTGAACAGAGGATAAAGCAGCCATTGGAGGATCAGCTTGGAAACACAGGGCAAATACACGGAAGGGGCAAGCCATAGCTTGTAGCAAAGAAAATGCAGAAAACGCCAGCATTACAGGTTTGACTAAGGTGTGGTCTGGAGTAAGCCCCAGTAATTACCCAAGATTCCACAGCCAGTAGCTGAAAAATGAGTTTCTTCATGGACTTAACCCTTTCTTCCACCGTAGTCAGCTTCTCACAGGAAGCACACCACAGCTGGGTTTAGATGGGGCTGGGAGAATTTCGTTCGGGTCTTGTCTCAAAGTTTAAGTCAAGTTCTATACAAGTGAAGTCTCAGTTTCCCCAATCTGGATGTGGGCGGCTATCATCATGACCCCAAGAGGAACCCCGTAGCTCTCTCTGCCCCTCCAGTTTTCATGACCGGGAAATACTTCTTTCTCACTGAAACCCTAAGAAGTATACCTAAGTTATTGATGGCATCACTGTGATTCAGAAGGCCTGTAATATGTTAAGTTTGCTTCATTTTTGTTAAGTAATGAGAAAATGGTTAACAGAGAAGATCCCAACACTTACTTTATTTATTTATTTATTTAATTTATTTTGGTTTAAATTGCATCCAAAAGGAACACAGTAGCACATCAGGAACAACAGCAACATAACACAACACCCCTTTGTTTTAACTACTCTTGAAAATGACCTTTTCTCTCCCCTCTCCATGTCTTGGATTTCCATGTCATAAACACCCCGTCTCCTGGATGTATTTCGGTGTTTTCTTTTCAGAGAATTTTTTCTCTGCCTCCAGTTCGGGACCTCAGGCTGAGGTTGACTGTGCCCCTGTCTGTTACTGTGGAAGCAAAGAGAGCACTTTGCTTTCGTCACGTGACCAGCCCTTCCTCCCACGCAACCACGTTCAGCCAGTGGCACATCAAATCTTGGAAGTGGAAAACAATTTTAGAACAATTGGGCCTAGCCTCTCACTTTTTGAGCTGTGTTAGAGATAAACTTAGTAGAAGAGATGTAGACCCATGGGAAAGTCCTGAACAGCGAAGGTGTTTCCCATGTACTCTGTGCCCAGCGTCTGCAATAGTCTACATGAATTCCTGGGTGCATTTGGTCTAACCAGGGAAGCACACTGGTACAGTGTTATCGGTTAAGCACTGTACTCTCCTGGGATCTCTAGCTTTTAGTTGTGTTTATTTATTTATTTTTTTCTGTCTCAGAACCGTGTCTGACACACACAGCTATCCAGTCATCATCTCCTTCTTGGCTCTGTGTTTGGGAGTGTCTCAGGTTTTTCCATGGCTTTTGATACTCTTGACAGCTTTGTGAAGTGTTGTACAGGTATCTTGTAGAACACGCATCGATTTGTATTTGTCTCTTCCTTTCTTGGGCTTCTGCTTGTGTTGTGTACATTGGGGAGGAAGACCTTCCAGGTGAAGTGTCTTTCTTATGCATCATATTCATATCAATATAATGATTAATTAATTGTAATGCAATAGAGATGTCATTAATCTGACTGAACGTGACCCCCCCCCCCAAAGTTTCCCTGTCTTAGAAGCAAATAAGTAACCATCACCCACAGTCAGGGAATAGGGAAGGAAGCTCTGAGTAGAGGGAGTATTTACATAAACCATTGAGGATTTTTTCTGATATTAGAAAATGTGGCTATTTCTTCTGCCCATTTGTTTATCCAACTTTGTTTATTAACGTGGCTGTGCTGATATGCTATTACACTGGAATTCCCATGTATCTTAGGGTTTTACTGCTGTGAACAGAGACCATGACCAAGGCAAGTCTTATAAAGAATAACATTTAATTGGGGCTGGCTTACAGGTTCAGAGGTTCAGTCCATTATCATCAAGGTGGGAGCATGGCAGCATCTAGGCAGGCATGATGTAGGAGGAGCTGAGAGTTCTACATCTTCATCTGAAGGCTGCTAGTGGAAGACTGGTTTCTAGGAAGCTAGGACAAGGGTCTTACAGCCAAAGTCCACAGTGACACACCTACTCCAACAGGGCCCCACTTTCTAATAGTGCCACTCCCTGGGCTAAGCATATATATATATATATATATACACACACACACACACACACACACACACACACACACACATATATATATATATGTCCCATCACACCGTACAACTACTTCTTTTGTTGTTCAATGGCTCTATCTTGGGCCCTGGGTACCAAGACACCACATTCATTTGTGTCATAAGCATGTCCTTTTTTTCTAACATTAAAAGGCTGATCTTATACATTTTGTGCCCTAGTCTCAGAATCATTATGGGTCCTAGGTCCTTTGATTAAAACATGACATCTCAAGCCAAGATCTGGGAACTGGGAACCTGATTGTCCCTGGGGTATCGCTAGACCCTTTAGTAAAGAGAACCAGACACGTGTGTCTCCAGCGACTCATGCACAGATCCATAGCTAATTGTTTAAAAGACTTACTTATTTTTAGTTAATGGGTTCCAGTACTTTGCCTGCATGTATGTCAGTACTTTGCCACATACATGCCTGGTGCCTGCAGAGACCAGAAGAGGGCATCAGATCCCGTGGAACTCCGGCGATAGATGGCTGTGAGCTGTCATGTGAGTGCTGGGAGCCAAACCCAGCTCCTCCACAAGATCACTCCACTGTCTCAATGGCTGCGCCATCCCCACCCCCCACCCCGTCCTTTAGCTTCGTAAGTTACCATACACAGTGATGGGTCTCCCTGTGACATTGTTTGTACACAAATGTTACTGTCCTCCATTCTTCTTCGCATGAATCCGCACACACTGACCTCTCTAGGTCCGTTCCGTTGTGTAGGGTCTGTTCTACCTTTCCTCTCAGCCTCACTGTGCACTTCCGTGTCAGTGTGAGGGCTTTGGTTCCACCACACTTTGTCCACTGACTCGTTTGTTCCGTCTCAGGGCGCAGACACTTCATAGTTGTCAGCTTCTGCCTCTGTGAGAAACGCGTTCCCAAGAGTCAACACAGCACAGCACTGTTTGCTTAGTCTCCGAGTTTTCACCCCAAGTGCTGGTGTTCAGAGTTCCTGCTTATCACCTTTCCCCCACTGCCTCATTTGTATTGTTTTTCCTGGAATGTAGAAACACCTGCTCGGCATATCTGCTGAGTGCAAGTGAACAGTACTCAAGTTCAAGGGGGATCCAGAGTTTCCCTGTCCTTAAAAAAAGAAACGTATACAGGATTGAACCCAGGCTCTCACGAATGCTAAGCAAGCACCCGGCCCAGGCCACCCCCAGTCTGTTGGCCCCCTTTATTGATTTTCTATCTAGATTCAACATGTAAAAGAAACATAGCGTGTGCCCTTCTGAGTCTAGCTTATTTTGCCCAGCACAATGATTTCCAGTTCCGTGCACAGTCCGCAGATATTGATCTCATTTCTTATAAATACTCAGGGCACATGTACCGCACTTTCTCTATCCCTTCCTCTGCTTAGCGACAACTCGACTGCTTTTATCTCTACTTTGCAAAGAGCGGCCATGGACACCGATGTGCATGCGTTTCTGCAGAATATCGATGGGGCTTCTGGGGCACAGTGAAAGCTGGTCGGTGTGGCAGTGGTTCCACTGTCAGGGTTTAAAGACACCTGGAGCCTCTTTCACAAATTAAGGGAAGTCCCAGATTGCATGGTGTAAGGGCAGTCGGGTTGGGAATCTCTTGCTGAGAGATACTTCTCATTTGGCAGAAGCTCCCTGGAAATCATGAAGGCGAGGAGGGATTCAGTGACTTCGTGTGATGCCTCCCCCTGCCCTTCCTACCTGGAGAGCCCTGTAAAGAGACAGCAAAGTGCAAGCACACTGTTGTAAGCAGCAAACCTGTGACGTCAGAGAGCATGGTCCAGAGACAATTTGTGCAGATGTGCATTCTGTGGCCTCACAGGAAGGCTGGGAAGCTTTCCATGGCTTTAGCACTTTCCTCTGAGGAACATTCCAGAGGCTGTCTCCGCAAGCCCACACAATGGGGCCAAGGGCTGGGCTCACGTGGCCATTTTCATGGGCTTCTCTGAGGGACCGCATGCAGAGAGGGCATGAGACATTGGAGAGGGGACAGCCTGGCTTGGTAGTGGTGGTTGTGTTAGGCAATGCTAGGCTGGCAGCATAGGTTCAAAATCACTGAATGACAGATGACCTGCCTTTTCTAAGGCAAGTTCAGGTTCAGTATTATTCAGTGTGTGAATGAATAAGCATGTGCCGGCTCCACTATGTAGATACGCAAGTGGCATTAAGGCAGACCCAGTGAGGATATGTTGTCCTTGAGGGGCCTGGTCTGACATCTTGCTTCCAATGCACCCCTTGACCTCCCACCGACAATGTCCTTAGGGAAGCTTGCAATTAGAGCATGTTCAAGTACTTTAATATAAAATTTAATGTAAAGGGTTTCCTGAGACATGTGGTTTTCGTCTAGGAGCCATTTTGATCTTGATAAAGATTTAGCAGTTGACTTTGGAAGGGGACAACTGTATCCCGCTACTCTACTCCCCTCCCCACCTCTCCATGTCATATTTTGAAAGAGAATAGAATTTACTATGTCGTTTTTGTGTTGTTGTTTTTTATTTAATTGATTGTTTTTAATTACAGGATCTCATTTATTACCCAGGCTAGTCTCCAACTCTCTCCTAAGTTTGTGTGTGTGTGTGTGTGTGTGTGTGTGTGTGTGTGTGTGTGTGTGTGTGAATATGAGTGTTCACGCACACATGTGTGGCATTGCACATGTGTGGAGTCCGGAAGATTCCTTTGGGAGTCATGTCTAGCCTTCAGCTGCATGGGTTCTAGGGACTGGACTCAGGTCCAGCTCTGACGCAGGCACTTTCACCAACCGCGTCAACACACGGGACTCTTTCTACTTTCTGAGAACCTAGTATGAGAGATGCCTTAGTTACTCTCTTCCGGTTAAAACAGTTTAGCAAAAGCAGCTACAGAGAGGCAGGTTTAGTATACTTCAGTTCCAGGCTACAGCCCTTGACGGGGGAGGACACTGTATTCACAGTCAAAATCGGGGAGCCACGAATGAATAGCCCCCCTTCCCCATTTTCTGTTTTACTCAGTCTAGAATTCTCTGGCCAGGAAATGGTCCCCCTGGAAATGAAGATGGGGCTTCCTCTTTGAGCTAACATGACGCAGATCTACTCTGCAGGCTTGCCTGGAGTCCATCTCCTAAGCGATTCCAGACCTTGTGAAATTGCAGACAGTGCTGACCATCGCTGCAGGCATTCACCACCAGGATGCCAGTTTGGCCTCTTTCCTTTACAAGGATTCTCTGTGAGAGGAGGCTTGAGAGGGAGGAGGTCCTTCTGAGCATCTCAGAGGCATTGTCATCTGCTCTACCTTTACCCCCAATTCATCTGTTTTTTTTTTTTTTGTTTTGTTTTTTGTTTTTTTGTTTTTTTGGTCAGGATGCCAGGCACTTGGGACAGGTGGCAAGGAAGGGAAGCAGGTGAGAGACTTGCCATTGCCTCTGACACCTGGAGGATTAGTTATGTTATTGTGTAATCAATTTTCTCCACATGCCATGCTTTAAACACATGGATTGTCTCAACTCCTGTAAGTCAGATCTCAGGAGTAGCTTCAAAGTGCTTCTGGTTTAGGATCTGTTGCAAGTCTGTATGGTGGTCAAGACTATAGTCCTCAAGTCCTCAGAAGCTAGGCTGGGGCTGCCTCAGGGGCTACAGGCAGGCAGCTTCAGAGTCTCCCATGCCCATCTCTTCTCAGAGATGCTTGGGTTTCCTCATTAAATGGTGGTCAGCATCCCCTAGCGGATCTGACCAAGATCCTTCCTTGGGGATACGTCCTTGGAACACCCTGCCCCAAATCCCCAATTCCCACCATTCAGTGTGGAAGGAGAACACTCAAAGATATGAATGTGGGAGCCTGGCCCCTGTTTGGGTTCTGTGTTCACAAAGTTGATATAGTTTTTCTCAAATCCCAGGGTTACCAGGAGGCCATCTCACAGTGACCATAGAAGCTAAGTGCAAAAGGGCACAAAGACAGAGCTCATCCTTGTGAATATTTTTTTTTCTTTTTTCTTTTTTTCGGAGCTGGGGATTGAACCCAGGGCCTTGCGCTTGCTAGGCAAGCGCTCTACCACTGAGCTAAATCCCCAACCCCCCTTGTTAATATTATCCAACTTTATTGTGGAGAAAATGTTCATGAAGCCACAGCAGGCTCCAGTGAAGGGGAGTGAATGAGACAGATGTGGTTTTGCCTTTAGGAGCCACCAAGAAACGTGATAACCGTGAGATCAAATTAGAAAGTCCAGCGTTGGTGAGGAATCTTTAAGAAAATCCGAGCATTCTTTGACTGAGAGAATTCAACTCTGGTGCCTACAAAATGTCTTCTTAAGATTCCATTTTTTCAGTTAAGATCTTGGAAATGAGAGGGAGACAGGTGCACAGGTAGAGTCCAGGCAGTACTCCAATAGGTTTTTGATGCTATAACGTTTTGTGAAACTAAGATTTCTGGAAGCCCAGAGGTTCAGTGCCCTCCTGAACTGCAGGGGTCAGAGCTTGCCTTCAGGAGTTGTTTTCCAGAAAAATTAAAAAATTCCTTTGTTTTAAGTATTTTATTACTTCTCGGTTAGATCAAGAGTGACAGATTTTTTCCAGTTGTCAGCCTTGCTGAGTGACATTAACCCGAGTTTAGAGAAACGAGTCCCTCCTAACTTGGGGGCATTCACCACATCTTGGCTGCAGTACTTCTGCTCCCAGTCCTATGTGGCCTTGGCATGAGTCCTGTGACTGACTCACCAAAAGCAGAGGAAGTTTCTACTCATGTATTTTGTCAAGTTCCCTACCACCATGCCCCAGCCTCTGACAAAAGACAGGTTTGACACACAAAGGCCTCACACCCTAAAAGTCCTAAAAGAAGTTCACGACCTCCCCTGAATTCACATTCAGTGTTCTCTTCCTGTGATTCTCAGCTGTGATGTCTACAGGGAATGATTGTCCTGTAGACATGACTGCGAGACACTGTGGAAAACTCTGCTAATTAAGGTTGAAGTCTGTCATTGACCGGAAAGCCTTCTGGGGCTCTGCACGATATGGAGGACTCCCTTCATTGGCAGGGCTTCCCCTTCTCTCATCTTGTGTGGGGAATACTAAACCCTCTGCCTGCAGAATGTCACGTAGCCTTAGTTAGATTACAGGTTCAACTTCCTTTCTCCTGCTAAGAACCTGCTCACCTAGCACCTGAGATTTCCTGAAATGCTTCCCCATCCTAATGAGGCACTTCTGGTACTCTAAGTCTTCAGCCAATGGCCTTTGCCCATCCTCAATGTTTCTACCCCTCCCCCCCAAATTATATAAACCTCGAATCACCCCAAGTAAGGTTGATCTGACTCTCTGCAGCTGTTTGATCACTCACTGTATGTACTCGCAGGGCTTCTGGACCCCCACCCCCTTCATCATCTCTGCTCCCATTGCCTTTGTGGACCAATATCTGCCTACGGAGGGAAGGAAGAGCCATAAGACATAGTTTGGCAAGGGCCTTCTAGGCCACAAAATGCACCTCTGCACAAATTGCCTCTAGGTCATGCTCTCTGCTGATAGGACTGTGTGCTACCGTTGATTAAGTTCTCCCATCCCCACCTCAACTTCCAGGGTTCCCAAACAACCCTGGTTATCCCATAGCCAGAAGAGACACTAAATGAACTGTCTCCACTTTGCTACTTTCTGGATTTAGAACTTTGGCAGCTCCTTCTCACCAAGATTCACAATCTTTCAAAGAAAAATAAAGGAGATGCTTCCTCTGCATGCTCAGGATTCAGTAAGACAATGGCATTTGTGCATGTGTGTTCCTGTTCATGTGTGTGCATGTGACTGTGAGGCCGGAGGACAACCTCAGCTGTCTGGCTCACACGATGCCCAGATTGTGTTTTCAACCCGGGTCTGCCACTGGCCTGAGACTCTGCAATTGGCTGGGCTGACTGAGCAGTGGGCCTTAGGGATCCTCCTGCTTCTGCCTCCATAGGCTGGGATTACAAGTGCATACCACTGCACCTAGCATTTCACACTGCTTCTGAGGACTGAACCTAGATACTCATGCTTGCAGGGTAAAGGCTTTACCAACTAACTGAGCTCTCTCTCCAGGTGCTAAACATGGCAAAGAGGACAAAGTATGTGTATATATATATGTGTGTGTGTGTATATATATATATATGTATATATGTGTGTGTGTGTATGTATGTGTGTGTATATATATATGTGTGTGTGTATGTATGTGTGTGTATATATATGTATATATGTGTGTGTATATATATATGTATATATATGTGTGTGTGTGTATATATGTATATATATATGAGCGTGTGTATGTATGTGTGTGTATATATATGTGTGTGTATGTATTTGTGTGTGTATATATATGTGTGTGTATGTATGCGTGTGTATATATATGTATATATATGAGTGTGTGTGTATATATATGTGTGTATATATATATATATATATATATATATACACATATATGTCTTACCATTCCTTTTCTTCATGTGGTTGGAGGACATTTCTTTGTCAGCAAATCCACCCAGCAAGGACTTGGAGCACAGCCTCACAGCTGCCCTCCGAGGTATAACTTGGGAACTATGATGCTCTCTCTGTATTGGAACATTCAATGCCACTGCTCCAGAATGGATATAGATCTGAGCTGGTTATAAATCCACATTAGGCAAAAAATCTCCACAGCAACAAGTTAGTTGGTCTTACATTTTTTGCAAAATCATTTTAGTTGAGTGACAGCTTTCCCGTGAGCCATTGAATTGGCCTAGACATTGTTTTTAGAGCCCATTAGTTAAAGAATTTGTGTTATGTAAAACTGACCGTAGAGATCTGGGAATGGTTGAGCTGATTGGAAACTGTACGTTCAATGTAAGTTATCAGTCTGGTTTAGACAAATTAAAGACCTCGTCAGCTCCCGGTGCTTGATATGAAAGCACCTAGGCTCACACAATAGGTCACACTTAAGTGACTTTCTACTTAAGAATGAAACTGTCCTTGTGCCATGCCTGCATTGGTGCGAGGGGACAATAAGAGGCAGCTCCCCTAACTGAGCTTTTCTTAAAGGAGCTGACCAGGTCACAGAATGGAGTCACCATGCATGAAAAAAGAAAAAAAAATACAAAAATAATTTGACCTCCTAAAAGAATCAATTTTTCCTTGAAGTGGAGCAAGACACTAACAAGTGCTCCTGTGAGCTTCTTTGCTACTGAGTCGCCCTGTGAAGGCCTTGCTTCTGCACGAGGCATTGGTCACTGGGTTTTAGTGTGTGCCGATTCTCTTGTCTATTCTAATGGCATGGAGTTTCTGGCAGGGTACACCTGGGACCAAGGGGCTGAACTCACTCCGAGACTGTGCATTTGCATGTGACAGGTGGCCTTCAGGACACTGAGGATTTAAACACCACACACGCCTGGAAGAAATAGAGTATAAGTTCTATCTGAGGTTCCCTAACTAAGGGAACACTTGCTTCCCTGTGGCCAAGTTTCAATCTTGTATTATTTGTTTGAAAAATGACACTTTAGCAAGTATTCATGGGGAAAGAAAAGAGAAGAAACTGGGCTGGAAGCATCAGTTTCCTGTGAGTACGCCGATGTCCCGCTTGACTGACGTGGCAGTGCACGAGGCTTCATTTTCATTGCGAGGCAGCATCAACCTGCTGTCATAGTCTCTGGCGAACAGGCTTTTTACGTCCTTCCTAGCCGAAAATGACTTGGTTGCGTCAAAACGACGACTTCTCTAAGTGCTATTTGGGATGCAGGAGGGGAATGGGGCATGAGCATAGGACAGGGCATTGGAAGTAGATAAGATCAAAGCACGTTATATGCATGTGTGGGGGTATTATAATGAAAGCCCTTAGGTGGTCTAGTGTATAAACACTAGGAAATTTTATAAAGACTTAGAATGAGCTGTTTTACACGAGACCTACCACACAAAATGATACAGTGACTCCTAGGGTCATCCTGCAGCCCAGGTAGGGTGGGTGATGAAGACATACCAGTCTGGATAGATGTGTGCCATTTTATACAGAATAAGCAAGGAGGTGCTTACTTCAACATTCCAGTATGCAAACTGGAGTGACTGCCATCCAGGCTGGTCCGTCTCTCCCCTGATTAGGGTTGAGCCTGGCTTGTGAGAGAAACTAGAGGAAGTAAGCATGCCAGACAGCCAGGCACATGCGTAAAGTGAAAAGAAACTTGGGCAGCCACAGCAAGGTAGAAGCGACTGGGAACAGTCCAGGACTCCGTCTCCCATTCGGTGTTCACCTTCCAGCCACCTGCTGTCTGGGCAAAATCCCACCCGGAGAGGGGACTCTGATCCCATTTCCCTCACTTTACTTATGTTCCATCTGAAAAAAAATCCAGATATTCTCAGGAAAGATATTTTGAATCTAACAACTTTAGATGAACCCAATCTCACCTTGCAAATTAAGAAACCAAAACCAAAACCAAAAATGTACGTGACTTCATGTCTTTCATAGAAGGTCTGAATGCCAGAGGGTACAGAAAGCAGGGATCAAATGATTACTATCAAGGCCAGAACTTCAACAAAACATTTGTTCTGAAAAGCACAGACTGTTATGACAAAAGTCTAGACAGCGATAATGACTCTTAATGTTAAAAAGAAAAAAAAAAGACTGTAAGAGAAAAGAAATGGAGAAGGGAAGGAAGGGAGGGAAAAGGTAAGGGAGGGAGGGGTGGAGGAGAAAAGAGGGAGGAAGGAGAGATAGGAGAGAGGAAGGAAGGAAGGATGAAGAAAACAAAGAAGGGAGGGTGGAAGTGAAGAAGGGAGGGAGGAAGGGAGGAGGAGAAGAGGAGAGAGACAGGGAGGGAGGGAGGGAAGGGCTGACTGTACTTTGAGCTGCATACTTTCAGTCCGTTTATACAGAGCACGCACTGGGAGAATCCAGCTGGCAGGCAGAGATGTAACACAATACACTCGGATGCCCTCACAAGTCAGGAGCTTTGGGGGCAGCATACTGGAGGGTGAAGGAAATTAACCAGGATTTGATTGCTGTTTATGAGAAGTCAGGTGTGAGAGGCACACACCGATCTTTGAAAACAGACTGGATTTGCTTAAAAGCAAATGGTTTTTGTTAGGGGGCTTATTTTACTCATGTCCAAAATATGAAATTACACCATTAAAGGAAGTGGTAAAATCTACATCACTCCAAAGCCTTGGGGATATATCCACGTGTTCCCACACGTTCAACAGCTATGAAAAGTGTGATTCTCATTTCTACCTGCTAATCGAGTACTTGGAGGCATTCAGGGGGGGCTTATCCTCTTACTTTTGATTTCTGAGCAATTTCAGAAGACACATTCTATTGCAAAATAAACTCAAATGCTTATAATTCCAGAAATTCATGTTACAACCAACGCTTTATGTGGTTTTTACCCATGGTGTGAGGGAAGCAGTCATTTCCACATTCGTGGTCTCATTTAAGGTTTTTCTGGGTGAGGGATTAAGAAAATACTTAATGATTTTGTGCATCTCATTTGTATAACTTTCTAAAAAGGTAATGGGGGAAGTTCTGAGAATTGAGAGAAAAGGGACTCTGGCCTGAAAATTTGAAAATTTACTTTGATTCTCAGTTCTGTGACTTTTCCTCCCTCTTTTCCTCCCTCCCTCTCTCCATCCCTCCCCCACTTCTTTCCTCCCTCCTTCTCTGTCTCTCTCTGTCTCTCTGTCTCTGTCTCTCTGACTCTCCCTCTCTCCCTATCTCCCTCTTTCTCCTTCCGTGGTGCCAGTGACCAATCACAGGGTCAGGCCAGTGTCCACCTCAGAACTGCATGCCCTGGTTCTCGCCTTCCTTCCCTTTTGACCTCACAATTCTAAGTGGGCATTGTTAAACAAGATGGGGAGACCCATCCCTGCAAGGTCCCACGGAAGCATAATATCGTCAGAGCAGAAACCGGCCTTTACATGTTTGTAGTACTCTTTGAAAAGTTTAAGTGCAATAAAATCTTTTCACTCTTTCAATATATAAAACATATTAATTACTTCAGCTCTTAGAAGGAACAAAGCATTAAATCACTTTTTATTAAGTTACTTTTTAATAGATGTATTTTATACTTACAAAAATCACAAAATTTACATACACTAGACATACTTATTAGCTTTGATACGCATGCACATATGGTGTTCATGTTATTTCAGCCCATCTTTACCAGGGAATTAGCCTCACAGGAGCGTCCAACTTCACAAGAAACACAATTAGAAGTTGTAAGGGCACGGAGACACAAAGTAAGAAAAACTCTCACATAATGAATAGCAGTCATTTCTTATTGCGCTCCTAAGCATAACCTCTGAGTCCTCCCAAGAGAAAGCCCGAGAAGCGGCTACAGCTTCAGACTCTTTTATAAGCAGTGTTAGAGAACAGTTAGACCCTCTGACAATTTTATACAAACAACTTACTGACGTCAGAGATTATACTATCCCTTGCATAGTTAACGACTTCCTGGGTTTTTCGGGATGAGTGGAAGGAAGGGTCTAGAAAGTTAGAGCAATGGGGACCGTAGGCAGCTGGCCCCAATGCTCCTGCCTTCCTCCTCCTCCTCCGACAGGACAGGGGTCATCCATGCTTACTGAGACAACCCTGATATGAACAACGGAAGGCTTTCATTACGCTTTCCAAAGTTGTAGCAACACATTCCATGGGCTTGCATTTGTGTCATCTAGACTTTGAGTTCAGCCCACGCAATTGTCATGAATCAAACAGCTACCTAAGGGTGAGTTTAGTTTTCTTGCTACTCACGCTTTCTGGCTGTCATTTCCTTGAGAGATAAAGTAAAAATATGCATTTCTATTTATCTGGGGACTTTGCCATGGATGCATGCTGTGAAGACAACCTGTGATTCTCCAAGAAACTTCTTCCCACATAGACACATCAGCACCAAAGCACTTACTCAACCCAGTGATCATGGGATTATCTCAGCTCCCAATAACTAGAGTTCCTTGCAGTGTATTTGCATTAGCGTTTTCGTGTTCATAAAATATTAGTGTTGTCATTCAAGGAGTAGAGCACGTGAGTAGCAGACGAAACAAAACTCAGCTTCAAGACCTCAGTCCGAATGGGGTTCTAGTTTGTTTGCCTTACCTTCTGGAAACACAGGAGCTTTCCACAGTACTGTTCCTGGGTTGCTTTGTCTTGACCTTGACATTTGACCCCTGAGGTCATAACTTGCATTTAGCTATGCGAGCACTTTACAGCTGAGCCGTTTCCCAGGCCTGAGAGCATCTTTGAACACGACATCCCTCAACACATCTCGTTCTCACGTTGCAGCGATAGAACTGACGTGGAGAGCTCTGTGCCAGGGTCATGGGCAGCCTGCTAACACCACCGGGATACTTGCCACAGAGTCTGGGAATGGGGAAGCCATTCTTTAAAAGCCAAAGTTTCCAAAGGAGTTTCACATGCTCATTCACTAATTTCATTTTCTGCGTGGAAGTATTTTGGCTCCATGTAGGCCTCTCTATGCACCACCTACATGGGCACCAGATGCCCTGGAGCTGGAATTATAGACAGTGTTAAGCCACCCTGTGAGTGCTAAGAGCTAAACCTGGGTCCCCTGCATGTTCATCCAGTGCTCTGAACTGCCAAGCCATCTCTCTAGAGGCCCACCCCCCCCCAAACAGTTTCAGAATCTTGAATTTAACATTAAAAAGTGTGAAATTTGGGTGGGGAAAATATATGTGCAGCTCAAGATAGAGAGCAAGTCCTAAGCATTTGCCTGTGACGTCCGAGGTGAGACTGATTTCATGCATGGGACATGGAGTAACTGAGGACTCAGTGTGCACCTGGAGCCAGGCTGGAAAGAGGGAGGGACAGTGAGGAGTAAACTATACCTGTCCTTAAAGTTCATTCACATTCTCTTGCCACATCTCAAAGGTGGGCATCCGACTCTCCAGTATGAGGAAAATACATCATCATCCTACTAGGGCACAAAACACAGGGTTTGGCTGTCTCAAAGTCTGACGCAGAAAGACCTTTTACACCTTGAATATGGTGGTACGTGATGGTGAGACAGTACTCTGACTGCTAAAGCAGGAAGGTCAGAGCTTCAAGGCCAGCCTGGGATAGTTAGTGAAACCTTGTCTCAAGTAAAGGATGAGGGAGATGGAGGAAGGAAAATGTTACTGTCGCTAACACCTTCACGTGATAGAGGCATCTGAGGGTCCACTACCAACTTTCCCTCTTTTGTTAAATTGGTATTCATGTCTCTTTAAAAAATATTTTGGAAATGTCTGCTAAAATTTATGACTCAATAACACTAGTTTTAATCGTCTTGACCCCCCTCATTTTATTTTACTCATTTTTCCAACAACAATAGAAAAATCAGCCCGAGGAAATGGTGGTTTTGTTGGAATGGTTGACTGTGGGGCTCCAGGGAAGTTACAGAAGGAATTTTTGTCTTTCAGTTCTTGTCTGAACCACAAGCCCTGAAAAACCAAGAGTAAGCAATAGATTCGAAGCTCTGGGAGTTTACAGGGGTGGATATTACCAACTCCAAATTACAGTTTTCATTTTTCTACACTTGTTTGTGGGGTGGGGGTGGAGGTAGGGGGACTGATTTTAATGTAAGTGACTAGTAAAGTGTTTTACTAAAGCATGAAAAATAAATGCCTTTCCTTTTGAATTTTATGGAAAATAATGGCTTAAGGTTTAAATTTAGCTGTACATGGGGATGGGAGAAGGAACAAGGACAAACGGAAAAGTAACCCACTGTACGGGAGCTTTGAAAAGCGAAACAGGTTTCTAGATGCATCCGGGGATTTGTGAAACCATCTTAAATATATTCCAGAGATTGAACCATAGCTAAACAAAACAGAATTCACTCAATGTTGTCTGTGGTATGGAGTAGTTTTTCCAGTCTCGTCACTAAAGACATTATAAAGGTCACACTACTCAGGAAGGCCTAAGAATGCCCACCAAGGTGAGCCCCAGAATGATCACAATTGCTTCCTTTGCGAGCATAGGTACAGCTATCAGAAGGCAGTGGACATTTGCCACTGGTCACAGTGATCTCTGAGGTGGATGGATGCTACTCTACATTTCAAAGAAAACCAGGCAGGGCCTTAGAATGTGGAACAAAGGCAGGCTCCCCAAACACTAACAGAAGTGCATATGTTCTCCCGTGGGCAGTGTACCAAGCAAGACCCCCGGGCTTTGTGTGACGTGAGCAGAGAACAGCCCCACTGTTCTCAGTTCCTAACTCAGCCTCTAAATTTACATCGGTTTTCCTATCGGATTTTAATGTAAAGTCAGTAGGAAAAAAGGTGCGTATGCTTCAGAAAGTTAGCATGCCTAAGGTGTTTTTAATAGTAACACTAATAAAAAAAATCACCACGCATTATCTTTACAGATATTCTAATACATTCTATCTATAATACATAAGGTTTTCAGTATATTGCAGGATCACATGTCAATGGTTCTTTTGCCTAACATCATTATAATATTTTCACATTGCCTCCAGAGGTCTTTGGGTGGTACCTGTGCGAGCAAATGCATCTTGTTTCTCAAATTTATTTCTCAATAACCCTCCCTCATTATGTGTAATAAACACATGTGAGTCCTGAGATCCAAAAAAAAAAGGGGGAAAACAAACAAACAAACCAAGCCCTAAGAGCTGAGGTTGCCCTTTGTGGCTGAAATCCAGTGGCAGTGTGGTGAGAATCCCACCCAGGCAGGTGTTGCTCCTGGGAACCACTCCTGCTGGCCAAGGCTGATCTGGTTGCAACCTGAACTCAATAACTTGGAAATAGCAAACCAGTAATTTTGTGAATCCAATCAGAGAACAAAAAAAAAATCACAGAATATTCCAGCAAGTAAGAAAATGGAGTTGTAAATATCAGCCTCGTTTATTTCCCATTACCACAGCTGGAGGCGAGAAAAAGAACACGGTTCTATGTAATACGGTCTGCTCGGAGCTGTCACGCACAACAAGGTCGAAGACGCAAGAGAAAATTCTACGAAAAGAAGGCATGCACTCTCTTTCCACAGGGCAGTTGTAGCTCTCTCTGTCCTTCATTGCCTTTAGAAATCACTCCTAAGTTTATAATGATAGATGACCTGACACCATTGGCCCAAAAGTAAATTAGAGGACAGTTCCCAAGCCAATGTTACTTGTAATGAACTAGGGTATCTCTTTTGTACCACACACCTTGATGGTAGTTTTCACAAAGGCTCTCATATCCAAGTTTCCTTAGTCTCAGCAGCGTACAGGCTTTGAGTTCTTTTCCATCATTCTTCGCGCACCGTGCATTCTTCACACACGCTGACCGCAGTTAGCCCGCCTCTGACAGCATCGACAGCGTGGACCGGCCAGCTGTCGAAGATGTGCCTTGTCAGGCCAGTGACTAAAGGTCTTCCAGGTACATGTGTCCCCTGGCTTGCACCTCTCCTCAACACCCTAAAGTCCATGTCCCTTTCTTTGTTTCTCTAACTGCAGTGAAAATTCTTTCATTTTCTTTGACATCATTGACACTGAATACTTTGTACGTTAAAGCAACCAAACCAAACCAAACTGCTTAGTAGCTGGAGAGATGCTGGGGGAGGGGTGGGGAGGGGGTCAGCATGCTTACTGCTTTTCACAGGATCTGAGTTTGATAGAACCTGTGAACCAGCGAGCAGAAGGGCCACCTCAGTAAACAGACGGGCACATTCTGGCAGTGTGGTTGGTGGGTCTGTTTGCAGTAAATGCTCCAAATCAGTGTGATGGGTGGGTACGTTTGGGAATCTGAGCAAAAGGTGGAATCCCATACACGTGAGCCAATGTTCTGCTAATGACCTGGAAGAGGAAATAATTGGAGGGATGTGTATGAGGAAATGGTCTTGGCCACAGGGGAACTGAGGGATAGAACTCCCCAAGGAAAAGAACTCTGTTACCAGAGACAGGTAGATTTAAAGGCACGGGCTTTCTTTCCCATGATTCCAAGAGTGGGGCTGAGAGGCATGAACGATGTGTCCAAATAGGAGACTTGTGCTATGATGTCCGTGACTTCAACTGAGGTGGTGGCTCAGAAACCGGAGGGCAAGGAAAGGTGGCCTAAGTTAAAGGACAAGAAGTCAGGAAGAAGAAACGTTTATTAATAAGAAAAGAGAGAGGCAGGGAAAAAAGAGAGAAAAGGTGGGGGAGGGAGAGAAAGAGAGAGGGGAAGGGAGATACAGGGCTTTGGTTAGAAGAGTGAATAAAAGGGCCAACTGGTTGGCTCTAAGTTCATCTTTGAAATAACACAAGCCCAGAAGACGAGGTGACAGACAAGAGAGGTTGATTAATTAATGCTCTCAGCTTTCCGGAACCCTTAAGCAGCATCAGAGAAGAGTGTAAGAGCAGCATGTTGAGTTTGGCAATTTCAAGCATGCAGGATGAATGTTACTAGAGCTCTATTCTCTCCAATCTCCACCCAGACTGGAAAGTTAAATGACTTGTCTGTGACTTTACGGTTGATGGCAGGACAGCCTTTGAGGCAGACCAGACCAGGCGAGGTCTAGTGCTCATTCTACCAGGCCCAGCCTGTAGACTATACAGTGTGTACTCTACCAGAGCATGTTGCCGGAGGGACCAGGCATGGTTCTGAGAAAAGAATTCCCCCTCATTCTCTATTACCATCTATATCCTGGCCCCATCCCCACCTTCCACATTTAGGAGCAGCAGAAAGTATACAAAGTGATCGGCAGTTGGAGAAGAGTTAGAGGTTAACAAAAGGTTATAGGAGCCTACATTGGAAAATAGAAGAAACTCGCTGAGCGGGATGCCATTGGAGTATAATCTCAGCACTCTGGAGGACACAGTAGGAGGCTCGTGACTTTGGGAGTGGCCTGGGAGATAAAGTGAGGCCTTGTCCAAATGAGTAAACAATAAAAACAAAGCAGACAAAACTAATCAAATGGCTGCTTTTCATGAGGAAAAATTTTCATGAGGGGAAATTGGTTCAATTACCTAATAATAAAGTAGAAATAAGTGTCTGAAGTGGATTTTTGTTGTGGTGGTTGTTCATTGTTTGTTTTTAATAAAAGAAAAGGTTTAATTAGGCTTATGGTTCCAAAGAGTTAGAGTCCATGATGTCAGAGGAAGGCCATGGTGGCAGGAAGAGCTGAGGGCCCACATCTTGATTTTCAAGCAGAAGGCAGAGAGCACCCTGGGAAGGGCGTGAGCTTTTGAAACTTCAAGCCCTTCCTGGTGACAAATTTCCTGCAACAAGGCCACACCTCCTAATAATTCCCAACTGATCCCTTCCAACAAGTTTCAAACAGATGAGCTTAGTGGGAGCCATTATCATCCAAACCACCACAGACCACTGTGTTCTGTAAGTTAACAGAGTGGAAACAGTCTACTTGGCCAGGCAGAGCCTTCCAGTGTAATTCCTGTTTTCCCTACTTTGGAACTCTTATCGAGGAAGTATACCTGTGTGGTCCCCTAAAGTGTTTCCCTTGTGTCTTCTCTGGTTCCATTGCTATGCCTTCAGTGTGGCTTTGCTCAGGTCCATGGCTACTTGAAGCGTTTATGCTCTCACATGACCTTTGAGGTGTGATGTAAACTTATTTTTGGTGTTAAAGTTACCCACTGCTACATCAGGCTGAGATCTCCTTATGCTGTATGTGGGTTTTTTTTTTAAATTTTTTTGTTTTTTTTGTTTTGTTTTGTTTTGTTTTTGTTTTTGTTTTTGTTTTTTGTTTTTAACATAAAACGATGTGCTGTTTCAACACGGAGGGCATATACATTACATTTTATTCCTATGTTCTTCAGGTAGCTTCCAATATATTTTGCTTATTACCTACTTTTCTTGTACACTTTTAGTTTAGTGTGTTAGTAATATATGTTTTTCCTTATTTCTCATTGGCACAAGACTTTTTCTACCAGGATTTCTTAAAAAAAAATGGGATTTCCTAAATTCTTTCTTTTCCAGGTATAGGATTTCATAATGCTGGTCTAGTGGTCATGAATTCCCGCAACTTATCCTTTCCCTGGGAATTATTTCCCTTGGTGTTTTCAGTGATCTTGGCTGGTAGTTGTTTTCTTTCCGAGACTGAAGCACATTGTTCTGTGTCCTCCTGACATTTAGAATCCTCCAGAGAAATTTGCAGCACCTGTAATATATTTGTCTTTAAATGGTGCTTGACATATATCTCTGTAGATTTGCAATCTTTCTTTGTTCTTTACTTTTTAAACAATCTAATAGTGTGATGTGATGACATACTTCACTGACCATGCGTTTTGAGCTTCTAAATGCCTCTTGGACTTGTACACATCTTTCTCAGGATTCGAGTTTTCTGCCATTATTTTGCCGAAGCAATTTTCAATGTCCCCCAACTTCTTCTCCCTCAGACATGCCAATGAGACAAATGTTTGACTTTTTAGGGTATCCCAGAGCTATTGCATTTTCTCTCTTACCTCTTTATCTTTTTTACTTCCCCTTTGTTCTTTCTGTTAGGCACTAACAATTCAAGAGATATATCTTCAAGCTCTGTTGGCTTTTCTTCCATGTGATCTAATCTGCAACCAAGGCTGCTTGCAAATGTTTCTATCTGACCCTCAGACCTACTCACTTCTATAATTTCTGTTTAGTTCTCCAGACCCTGGGTTGCCTTCCTTAACTCATTTAATTCCTTGTGTGAGTTTTTCCTTGTATTTCTAGGTTGAGAATTGTTCCTTTGTTACGATGTGTATCTCTTATGATACTATATAATGGTTTCCTTAATGATGTTCTTTTAATAATGTGTCTTGAGAGGTAGCTGTCCTCAGCTCTCAGCTTGATACACAGCACCATGCAGGGAACACTCTAGGTAGAAAACAAAAACAAAAACAAAAACAAAAACAAAAACAAAAAAACCCAAAAAACAAATAAACAAAAAAGGCTAAAGGTCTTGAGCTGTGAAACAGGTGCATTTTCCTGAGAATAATCCAGTATTGGGACTCTCATTTGTGTCATAGTCTCTAAGGCTAAAAATCATGTTTTTTTTCCTTACATGACCCTGACATGGCAGAGTTAGAAAGTAGTGAGCTGTATGCTCAAGTGGGGGCAGCAAGAGATTTTTTTTGTATGTTTTTTAAAAGAATATTTTATTTATTTACATTCTAGTCATGCCCCCAGTCCCTCTCCCAGAATTTCTCATCCCATTCCTCCTCCCCCTTGCCTCTGAGAGGGTGCTCCCCCCTCAGACCTCCAGCTTCCCTGGAGCATCAAGTCTTTCAAGGATTAAAGGCATCTTCTCCCACTGAGGCCAGACCAGGCAGTGAGGATTCCCAACTTCAGTTCAATGATTGGGTGTAAGTATTTGCATCTGTCTCAGTCAGCTGTTGGTAGGACTGTCTCAGAGGACAGCCATGCTAGGCTCTTACCTATAAGCACATCATAACATCAATAATAGTGTCAGGCCTTCGTGCTCACCCATGAGACGGATTCCAAGTTGGGCTGGTCATTTGATCACCTTTCCCTCAGTCTCTTCTGCAGTTCTTTTAGACAGGAACAATTCTGGGTCAGAAATTTTGACTATGGGTTGGTAACCCAGTCCCTCCGCTTGAGGCCCTATTTATCAACTGGAGGTGGACTGTTCATTCAAGTTCTCTCTACTCAGTGTTGGGCAGTTGGCTAAGGTCTATCCCCATTGAAACCAGAGAGTCTCTCACCTCCCACGTCTTTGAAACTTTCTAGAGTGTCCCTTTAACTCCCTCCTCCTTTCTCCTCAGGCTGCATATTTCCACTCATTCTTCTGGCCCTCTGGGCTTCTCTCCTGCCCCCCTTAAACCTGATCATGTTCCCCCCACTTTCCCCCTCTCCCAAGGAAGAGATTTTAAATGAAATATTTTCTGGTTTTCAAGTGGAGTTCTTTGCTTGAGGTACAAGGCCCAGCCACCAATGTCAAAGAAAAGGATTAAAAATATATTCTTATCAGAAAATATTCATAAATCTATTATTGTAATTATTCCCCTTCTGGCTAGGACAAACAACTTACAAGTACACATTAAGTTGAATGTGAAAAATGCAAGCAATAGTCCTAGAGATATTAAGGATTTCTAGTCTCAAAGACTTAAGGAAAATGCAGACACAGGTTTATGGACATATTTTAGTGACAAGGGTTTAGTGGTGCCAATTTTAATACCTCATATATATAGTTTTCATGTTGTTCCTTTCCTTCAGAGTATCTCAGCTCTCTTAAAGGTCCTACTGGACCAAGCTGAAGATTCCACTTTCGATGATATGTTTAATGATTTTAACTCTTTTAAGGAAGCATTCAATCCAATTGACTAGTTATTTCATTTATTTTTTGAGACAGGGTTTCATGTAGCTTAGGGTGGTCTTAAATTCTCTTTGTAGCTGAGAATGACCTTGAACTCTTGATCTACCTTCCTAAGTGCTGTGAAGATACTATTGTAAAGATAGTATCATCATTTTGTTTACATATCTTATCTTCAGTGTTGATAGTTTTGTACCTTTTAGTTATCTAAATGGAATTTTAAGTATAAAATGAAATAAAAGTATTTAAATACTTGATACATCCTGCTATACAAAGGTATTAGTGGTGTGAAGACTCAATCCTCATTTCATAGATTTAGTATCACATATAGAAAAGGTCATTAATTACTTGCATTACCTGAGGTGCAGAAGTATGGATTAAGTCAATATAAAGCAATGGAAGATAAAAATGTTAAACCAGACAGACTTTGTGCATCATTAATACTTAGTTCTCATGTTCAAGTGCTATAGAAACACAAACAAGATACTGGAGGGCTGCTATTAACACAGGAACTACAAAATTCAAACACATAGGGAGGCAAAAATTACAGGCAGGCCTAGTATATGTTCTTTCTCTCTCTTTTAAAAATTAGACACACACACAAAACAGAGACCAAAGACCAACAAGAGAAGAAAAACATTTCCAAACAACAAAGAAACAACCCCCCATCCTGCCCCCTCAAACCCCATGAAGTTTGTTTTATGTAGCCCAACCACTCTCAGTTGTGGGGCCTGCCCCGGCATGCAGTTCATATGCTTGGTGCGAGTCTATTGGAAAATGGGATATTCCCTCTCCCAGCAGGTATTGCAGATGGCTTCTTGGTTAGGGGTGAGACTGATGTACACTTCCCCTTTCAGTGCTGGGACACTGTCTGGCTTGAACCTGTGTCATCTGTGCCGCCATGGTTTTTGTTGCCTTTTTTTTTTTTTTTTTGTCTTATTGGGCTCTTGTGCAGTCATGTACGCCTTGGTCCTCCTGTGTCTAGAGTAGTTCTTGGAGTCATCCACCACCTCAGGCTCTTACAGCCTTTGCACCTCTTCTTCTGCATGGCTCCTTGTGGCCTCATGTGAGGGGTTTGATGAAGACATATCATTTAATGTGTGTGTTTAATTTTTAAAAGAGAGAGAACAAAAATTATCCAGTTGTGGGGCTGTGGACTAACTCTTATCTATTGGAAGAAGCTTCTTGATGAGTGTTGAGGAAGGCACTGATAGTAGCAGGCCATTAAAAGTAATTTTATTGTTATGTTTCTTTAGCATAATCATAGTAGGTTTTACCATTGGCCATGGCCTGTCTTGTCTCAGGTTCTCGGCCACTTTAGCAGTGTCATGTGTAAGATCTAACTCATTCATGGAGTGAGCCTTAAATCCAGTCCCAAAAGTAGTTGGTTACTTTCAGATTTGTGCCATTGTACTGGTTAGTTTTATGTCAACTTTGCACAAGCTACAGTCATCAGAGAGGAGGGATCATCAGTTTAGAAGATGTCTTCATAAAATCTGGCTGTAGGGAATTTTCTTTTTTTTTTTTTTTTTTTTTTTGGTTCTTTTTTTCGGAGCTGGGGAATTTTCTTAATTAGTGATTCATGCAGGAGAGCCCAGTCTATTGGTGGGACTTTTTCTGGGCTGGTTAGCAGGCAGTGGTGGTGCATACCTTACTCCTAGCACTTGGGAGGCAGAGGTAGGCAGATTTCTATGAGTTTGAGGCCAGCCTGATCTACAGAGTGATTTCCAAGACAGTCAGGGGTACACAGAGAAACAATATCTCAAAAAAACAAAACAAAAACCCAAAACCCCAAACAAACAAAAGAACACAGGTTGAGCATCCCATGGAGAGCAAGTCAGTAAGCAGCACCCCTCCATCGCCTCTTGATCATTTCTGCCTCAGGTCCCTGACCTGGTTGAATTCCTGTCTTGACTTCCTTTGACGATGAACAGAGATGTGGAAGAATAAACCAAATAAACCCTTTCTTCCCAAGTTGCTTCAGTCATTGTGTTCCGTCACAGCAACAGACACCCTAGCTATGACAGGCCTTATTGCATCGTTTGATCTTGCGGTCACAGTTGTAGGTCACAGCATATGTAGCTGGATGACAGTGACCCTTATCCTTCTCTTCCCTTATGTTTTGAGACCCTATGTCTCTCACTGAACCTGGAGCTTACACGCCAACCAGACCTTTAAGCCACTGGTCCATTCCTCCCATCCCCAGCACTGGGGTTATGGATACGCATCACACCATACCTGCCTTCTTTGTGCATAAGTGTTGGGAACTGAACTCCGTGTTTGGGAAGCAAATCCTTTTCTGACAGAGCCACCTCCCCAAGCCTCTAAGCCTTTTGGCCTGGTCTCAGTTCTCCTGATGACTCTTTTGTTGTTTGATTGACTTATCTTCATTTTATGTGTATGAGTGTTTTGAATGAATGCATATCTTTATAGTATGCTCGTGCCTAGTGCCTGAAGCCAGAGGAGGCATCCGGTACCTTGGGACTGGAGTTACAGATAGTTTTGAGCCACCATGTGGGTGATACTAACCAAACCTAGGTCCTCTGCAAGAACAGGTGCTTTCAATCACAGAACTAACTCCACCCCCTTACCTGATGATTCTTAAAAGAAAATTTTTCCTTATGAAAAAATTTACATGTATGCACACAAAAGTAGGTCAGAGTTATGTGGGAAACTCCCAGCTATCCATCACCCTTTAATAATAAATTTTTTAGGAACATTTACTTCATTTTAATCTTACCAACCTCTTCCTCCATTTTGAGACATGCCCCAGAACCATATTGTATCTATAGTTATCTCTAAAAGGTAAAAGCTTTTTAAAAACCTAACTACAACCTATTATTACTCTTTAAAAGTGACAGTCTTAATGTGATTAAATATACATTCAGTATTTAGTGTTCAAATTCCTCAAAAAAGTCATACTTTGAAAAGGTTTCATGTTAAATCATATATTAAGAAAATAATGTCCACTCACGGATTCATTGATATCTTTTAAATTTCCAAATTTCCAAATTCCTATTTTCCTTCCCTTTCTACCTCCCTGCCTTTGTTGTTGAAGAAGCCAGTTTACTCATCTTGTATGTAGCACATTGTGTAGATTTCCCATAGTTAGGGTTTGCTGCTATGTCTGTGGTGGCCTTCTGCCTTTTTTGATCTTCACTAGAAAAGCACAGGTAGGTGTGAAGTGTTTTAGATTAGTTGTTTAGTTCTTGGATTGACTTGACATAAGGAAGGGTCATCTGGGAAGAAGGAATCTTAGTTGAGATAATGTCTTCACAGCACTGGCCTGTATTCAAGTCTGTAGAGCTTTTTCTTGACTCATGGTTGATATGGGTGGGTTCAGCCCACTGTGGGTGGTGTCACCCCTATATAGATGGTCCTATGTGTATAAGAAAACAAACCAAGTAAGCCAGGGAGAGCAAGCCTATAAGTAGTAGTACTCCAGGGCCTCTGTTGACCATTGCTTCCCATAGTTCTTCCACTGATTCCCTTCAGTTATGGACTTAAAAGCTCTAAGTACTTCCTCCCCAAGTTGATTTTGGTCATGGTGTTTTATCACAGCAGTGAAAACTCTATGACAGAAATTGGTTCCGTGGTGTATTACTGGGACAGAACAGACTGTGTGGTTTTGAGGAAGACTGTGGACAGACTTTGGAACTTAGAGCTGGAAAACCCCTTGAGTGCTCAGAGGTCAACAGGCTGTTCTGAGGGAGCTTGAAAGATCAGCATTCTGAGAGCATTCTGAGTGTAGACAATGGGAGCCCAGTTTCTGAAATTTCTGGGTGAAGTTTGAAAGTCCCTTCAGAACTCTGTCACAGCCATCAGACATGAGCATCTGGATCTGAAGTGTTAGAAATGATGAAGAAGAAACCAGTATTATGGAGGTGAAATCTTATGGGGGTATTTCCTCAGGTCAAGAGGGTTTGAGCCTGCATCTCTTGTCAGCTGAATCGGGCAGTGTTTAAGAGCCACCCAGTTAGTACTGATTTTGAAGGTATAAGGAGATCAAAGCAATATGCTGAGGCTTAGAGGTTGGGGGAGGCCATTGATAAACATGACAAAATCGCAGTAGAAGGTGCCCAGGGGAGAATTTGAATTTTGCCACCATGGAGAGAGCCCAGGAAAGGTACTTGGTGAAAGTGCAGCCCAATTGCATCAGGAAACCCAAACATTTCAGAGATACCAGTGTTATGGATGACTGCCAAGGACAGTAGCTACTGTGAAGTGGTTTTTGCCTGAGCCTAGGAGAAAACCTGCGTGTGCTGTGAATGATAGACCAGGAGAAGTGGAGCCAGCATCCTAGACCCTTTAGGACCCAGAGGATTGTGAGTAAGTCTCAAATGTCAGGCACTGAACTTTCTATTCTGTTGGAGTTCAGTTTTGCTTTCATTTAATTGTGACTATGTCCTGGTTCTTTCTTCTTGGTGTAAGAAAGTATTTAACTTATTTCTGTTTTACAGGAGCCCACAGTTGAGAGACATTACATTTTTAGAGATACTATGGATATTTTAGAGAGACTGAACTTTTTAATGTGTTTGAATTTTTAAAGATTGTGAGACTTTTAATAAATAACAAATACTATATTTAAATTTATTTTTATTTATTTTAATAAATAATAAAAATGTTTTACAGTATAATGTTGATATTCAATTATCTTTGGAACAAGAAGAAAGGAAAAGTTATGGCTTAATAGGTGATGTGTTTGTGGGTCAAATTGTGTTGGCTAGTTTTATGTCAACTTGACATAAGGTAGGGTTCTCTGGAACAAAGGAATCCCAACCATCAATGATGGAGATGAGGGCCCAGTGGTTGGTGCCACCCCTTGGAAAGTGGTGTTACCTTTAGGCAGGTAGTCTTGGGCTGTTTAAAAAAATGAAGAAAGTAAACCAGAGAAAGCAAGTCTAGCAGAGTAAGCCAGTAAACAGTGTACCTCCATGGCCTCTGCATTAGTTCCTGCTTCTAGTTTCCTGCCTTGAGTTTTTGCTCTGTGATGCAGAAAGGCAAACTGAAATACCATTCCCCACAAGCTGATTTTGCTTACAGTGTTTATCACAGCACTAGAAACCCCAGCTACAACAGAGATGATAGATAAAATAGAACCACTGTGGCTTTTGGGAACACCTGGAAGTTTAACTGTTTATCCAGATCTCAAGACAGTCCTGTGACTGTAGAAATGGAGGAAAAACTCGGAACTGACTTGAGTGCTTTGTGGTTAGCAGTACATTAACAACATATTTTCAGATCAACCATTAGCTAGTGCTTCAGATTAAACATCTTAAAACAACCATGGGTTGAGAAATATGTAAATTAATATCATCGAAGAAGGTGTGATGGTAGTTTTGTTTGAATCTGCATTCTAATTTCTAATTTCTACTTGCTCCTCATGATTTTTTTTTGAGAATAGGATGTTCGAGCTCATTCCTTCAATATTGCCCTTGAACCAGACCGTGAATTTACAGCAGATGCTGACCTTAGAACAGGCATGAACCTTGCAGTGTTAGGCACTGAGCTTGCACAGGTATTGACAAATGCCAACATCTCTTCACATCTGAAAGCAGGAAATGTTATCTTTGGACTAGGAATTCATGGTAGATTGCTTTCCACTTCTACTTCAATTCTTGGTCATGCTCACATTATTTTATGTACTCATTAAGTGAAAGATTTAGTTTATGGTAGAAGTGACTTGATATAAATATGACTCAATATGATAAACATATAGCAAGTATTAAAAAGCTGATTACTGATGCTGGTAGCATCATAATTTATCTTTCTGGTGTTTTTATATCTCTGTGACTTTTAAAGAAGTGTTTTCTTTAATGTCACTAATATTGCTTTACAGAACAGTGACTGCTATCAAATCTTTTAATTCTTCTGAAAACAGATGTCATTTGTACAGCCCTTTTAAAGATCCATAGAGCTCTGGGTGTACTAAAAGCAAAAATAGTTGAGCTTTGTAGAGTCATTTTTGACACAGAATAAATGCCCAAGAAATATATTTATTGATTGAAAACAATTCAGTATCTTATTGATTTTTTTGCTGTAATGTTTGAGAGGCACTGTAGATGCAGAAGGGTCATAGTAGACTTCGGCTTCTCACCAGCTCCTGTCCACCCTCCTCCCATTCTGCAAAACTCCATACTATATCTTCCTTAATAAAAGGTACCCACTTAGGAAGAATAAAAAAATTCAACAGCTAAATGTCCTTTCCCACCACTAGCATCAGTTTAGATTCTGTTAAATGTTACTGCTTTCACTTTCATATGGGTTTACCCAACAGTGTTGTCCCCTCCCTACCGGGTAAGACTTGCCCACTCCCTAACCTTTAGGTCATTCCAATCATGTTATTTCCAATAATACTAGAAGTAATGGAGTAGGCAGGAAGTGAAAGTAGACGGGCTATAGCTTTGCTGCCCTGGCTTTTGTTTGCTTGTCTCTAACTACCTGAAACTACTTCCTTCTTATCTTTACAACAATGGAGCAAAAATGGTTCCTTCTAAATGGTCCCAAAGCCAGCCAGACTTTTGTAACCTATTATTATGACCTTTCTCTCATCAGTAATTGTTCTGCAATTTGTGCCTACAGAAGCGTTATGGGCCCACAATGCCCACCTAAGATATGGTGCAAGTAGCTTGGGGGACAGCTCTGGTGATTATCACATACCAGGATCTCACAGGTCACCAATCCAAGAGGCTTAAAATACTTTCAGATACGTGAATAGTAAAGTGGTGAGCACATTGTCGAATGGCCCTTTCATTTCATTTTAATGGGGTGAGAGAACCAAGTTGAGAAGTTGTATGTCTGTTTGGTAGAACCTGAGAAACAGCCATTCAAAAGAAGAAACAAAAGAAGCAGAAAAGAGTCGAAAGAAGAGACGTTGGAGGAGACAGGGAGACAGGGACATGAAAATACATACTGGGGCTCATCAGTTGCTTGTAAATCGTGAGCTGTCATTTCCCCTGCGTATTGACAATGGAGAACATGCACCAGTGAGCATCAGGCACAGTCACAAAAGCGGCATCCACAGAAAGATGCTTTCTTTTTGTGTCCTTTGAGTGCCTCTTTCGTGCTGTTTCTCCTCACATGGCACTTGTTTGCATAGCCTTTTATCATATCAGAATTTCATTCAACATTATTCGTGGAGCAGCTTTATGACCATGACGAGCATTCAATAAGAAATATTAATTAAAGACCGATATATTACGCGTTATGACCTGTATGCTTTTCTTAGGTCTCTGGCCTGATCACTAACAGGGCCCTTCTGGAGTAGTGGAGTGGTTATCATGGGAGGCCAGTAAAGAATGACTTCTGGTTTTATCATCATGAAAACTTATGGCAATTCCCACATAGTAGTAAAAATTACCACACAATAGTAAAAATGATCACATAGTAGTAAAAAGTACTAGAAGAAACACTGAGTGGGAAAATGTGGAGTGTGTAAGAGAAAATGAGGGGAGAGGTTATTATGGCAAATCCTTAAAGTCTATTTCTTCTAGAAAAATTAGTTGTTCTTTGGCTTGAACAGAAATACTTTGCCACCATTGACCATTTCCCAAGGTTTTTTGTATAGTCCTCTTAACTCACAATGTGTGTATGTTGCAGATGGCTCTTTAGCCTCCTGTTCATAGACAGAGACAAGACAGACAGACTACTCTTCTGAGTCTCCACATACCAGTATCTCCTAACGTGTGTTCTAGGAACACAAGGGTCAGGCTCTAAGTATTGGCCTTTCTGCATTCAGATTCTCCCTGCCAACCCCTACCCTTGGCTCCTCTAGTGTGTGTGTGTGTGTGTGTGTGTGTGTGTGTGTGTGTGTGTGTGTACTTATGCAGAGAGTATACTAGTTAATATTGTATCAATCAATCAGCAAACACAAGGTTTTAGGACATACATAGGACAGCACAATGGGATACATTGGATAACAATGACCAGGAAATTTAGGAGATAAGATCAGTTTGTTAGGTCCAAAAGAAATAACTTTTACTCTCTAGAAAACCAGGAGTCATTTAGTTTGCTCCAATAAGTACAAAAACAAGCAGCAATGACAGAACAGATAAATGAATAGAAGGGGGCAAATATCAGGGACAGTTCTTCCTCTGATTTCTCTGTGTCCCTTCCTGAGATTTGGAAGGTAGAAGCCCCAGATCTCTTAGAAGCTAAAAAAGAGCTTTGTGAGACTATGTTAGGCTATTATAAACTTATTAATCTATAAGCATAATGTCCTATGTCTCCTCAGAGATTCCTAGATACGAAGAATGAGTTTTGCTTAAGATTTTCCAACCTAAAACCATTGATTCATAGGAGGATCCAAGTCACACACCGGCTGTGTGAACTTCACTTCTGACAGCATTAGTACCTATGTGAAATCACAATGCTGAATCTGTGATTCAGTGTCTGTGAGTAACTTTGGAACACTACTCCAAGTTTCTTTATTTCATCATGTCTAATTATATGGAAGAGCAGGAGATGGTATAAAGTGTGTCTAGGGTATGGTTATAGGATGTTAGGAAACAGCATAGAGCTGGTCACATGATCCAAGTACAGAGGAAGGGTCGATTCATCACTTTGGAGGACAAGGAGTCATCCACAGAGATAGAATCTCAACCCAACAGCAATTATCAGAAAAAATTGTACTTGGGGGGTCTTCTGTTGAGTGGGCTCCTAGATAGGAGAATTAAAATCTTTCTAAGCAAATTATCACTAACATATTTAAATTTATATGCCATGCATTATACACCATTTCAAGGAGCCTTCTTTTTAATTTAAATTTTTATTTCTGATTTTTAAAAATGAAAATATAATTATATCATTTTCTCCCTCCCTGTCTTCCCTCCAATCCTTTACATATTTCTTCCCCTGACTCCCTCAAATTCATGGCCTCTTTTTAAAAATTGTTACACAGAGAGATATATAGACACAACTTGTCAAGTCCATTTAGTATTTTTTGCATGTGTATGACTTTAGGGTTGACTGGTTGGTGACTGAACAACCTGGTAGGACTCATCCCTGGGGAAGACTATTTTCTTTCCTTTAGCTGTCTTCAGGTGTTCATGGCTGCAAGGAGCCTTCTTGATAACATTTCTCTGAGGATACAACAATGTCTTATCAGAGAAGAGAAGGTCATTAACTTTTATTTGTAAAGTAGACATCAGAATGTTTTGTTAGAAGTGTTCCCTCAGTCACGTTCTTCCTCACAGTAATATTCCATATGCTCCACAGTATTTGTGTAGCAAACATTAGGAAGCTACATGTTCATTTGGTAATGTGTTTCCTAACTGAAAAATGTAATGTGAACACATGCTGACATAAACTTACACCCTGTGTAAGAGTGGGAGAGATTGAGGGTATCATGGTCAATCTTGGGGTAAACCATGCTATGGGCTGTTCTTTCTGTGGGTCACGTAATGATACCCATGTCAGTTCTGATATTGAAGTTTTCAAATATCAGTGTTTTCTAATTTCGAGATAAATTCCTAATACAAGGTAAAATACTCATGAATAAAATGTCTCTTCTCTTCAAATGGGGCACCTTTTGCACTTAACGAGGTATGAGTGCCTCACTTCAGAGAGCCTTGGTCTGGAAGCTAGCATGAGTGTCAGATCTCTATTGGCTTCATACTTATTCTGAAGAGGTCTAAGTTTATTCAAAAGATTAAAGACTATAACAGTAATGAAATCTTTTTATAACCCTTTATTTTGGAGGTTCAAAGACCATTTGAATTTGGGCAATATCAAAGTATACATATATGGGAAAATAAAACCACAATACTAGCTAACTACAAAGAACCAGTGTCTTTGAGACATCACAGAACAACTGCACATATGAACTCCCGGTTGGAGGCAGCATGCACGGGCCTCAGCAAGCTTGATCCAGACAAAGTCCCACCATGGAAGGTAGAGGTGGGCAGGAAGTCCCACCCTAGCTGAGGAGATATCGCCAATTAATAGGTGCTGTGGAGGGGGTGAGTGTAATTTTCTAAAAAGATTGTAGCCCCTGATACACTCCAGTGGAAGTCCACACATCTAAAAATACATGGTTAGCACAAATTGACCTTAAAGAGTTTAAATAAAAACACTTTTGCACCTTCAGTTGGGTGGGTGGATCCAATTATACATTTCTCTATCTTTCTGCCCCTCTTGCTCTTTCCTACTGTAGACCTGCAGAAGAATGATCCCCGATAACCATGAAACAACATCAACATTGTTCTAAAATCCACTCCAACAAAGTACAACCTTGTCAATTTAGCCTCAAGCAGACTCTTACAACAAGCATATAAGGCAGCCACATTCTTTGCCAACACACCATAAGAATGGTCGTTAACGTTGTTCCTCTTCTGAGATCTGACTGTCCAGAGTTGACACAGTTCTCTGCACTATTATTTTTGTCTTTTAAGCTCCAACTAGGATGATCTGAATGCTTATGGCATTTAATCACTTTCCTAGTCCGAAATTTTCCATACGCTGAAAACCAACCAGCCAAACAAAAACCCCATAGCAATGGCCCATTCCTTGGTACCAATTTCTCAGTTACTTATCTATTGCTGTGATAAAATACCATGACCAAGGCAACATATAAAAGAAAGAACTTAATTGAGCCTCCAGCTGCAGGAGTTTGGAGTATCTGATAGATTGTAGAGTAAAATCATGGCTGCAGGTGGCTGGAGCAGAACTCATATCCACAAGCAGGAGTAAGAACATGCTGAAAATAGCATGAGTCTGTTAAAACTTCAAAGCCTATCCCCAGCAGCACACCTCCTCTGACAAGGTCACACCTCCTAATCCTTCCCAAACAGTTCCACCAACTGGGGACCAACTATTTAATCACGTAAGCCTCTGAGGTCTATTTTTATTCAAACCCCCAGAGTTTGTTTCTGCATTTTGACCAACTGTAGCTTTATATAATTGTTTCTTTGTTGCAAAAAGCAGTTTCTTTGATGAAGAGCTACACTTAACTGTTGGTATAATGCTAAATATTTAGAATAGAGTTAGAAATTATACTCGTTTAATAAAGTGGCAGCAATATGTTCTCCTCTAAAATTAATGACCTGATTAGCTATGGGTGGTTGATTCCGTCTTCGGTACCAGGCATGATTTACCTCCTATTGAGTGGACCTAAGTCCAGCTAGATAGCTATTGGCAATTCCCAACATGTAAGTACCACTATTGAACCTTCAGGGATATCTGATTTTTTGTTTGTTTGTTCGTAGACATTCTAGCTAGGTAGGACTATTGGATGCTTTCCTTCCTTGGTATCTTGCTTACACCTTTCTGGTATTTATTATAAAAGCTTGTTTTCAGTGAGGAAGCTTTTAGGTTAAATCCTGCTCCATGCCTTTAGATTACTGTTCCTGAAATGTGTGGTGTTGTCAGCACAAATGACTTCTCTTCACTTTCTGGGAAGCACCAATGGCAGCAGAAATAGCCTATATTGTTTGTGAGTTTTCTGGAATCTTCTGACAAATAACTCAATAGGAAGTTTCTCGTGTCTTGGACTGGGCTTACTTTTTCGATTGTCTACAGCCCTTTAGGGGGACATTATCATTCCAAGTAGTATAATGCCATTTAAACTATATACATGTGATTACATATGCACTTATATGTATCATATGTAGTTTTAGGTAAATATACAACTATATGTTCTTTATGGACCTTTCAAGAATTCTCAGTGTTATTTATCTCATCTTTCTTCTCCTTCTTCTATACTGACATACTTCCGACCTCCCGATTTAAGTCTCTCCCCTACTTTTTCCATTTCCTCTTTCATATAACCTCACACAACCCTTTCAGTTGAGGCTCAGGGAACAGCATGGAAGAGGAGACAGAAATTTTGTAAGGGACAAAAGACCAGGAAATCTGCTGCATAATTGAGTCTTCTACCTATAACAGGTAAGTCACACCACTGAAATCCCAACAATATGGCTGTTTAAAGAAGATCTAAACAATGGTTAATACCACAGTGAATGGCAGAGATCACGTGGGGTCCCATCTTTAGATGAAGAGCTACAGACAATTGAAATCTTCAGAGATAGGAAGAAGTAGTTTCCCCTAGAGATGAACACTGTGAATGTTTATCCAACCCAAGTGGTCATCTATACTTACACACAAAAGTAAATAGATGCAGCAGGCAGCATTTATTTGTTTATTATACACACACACACACACACAAACATGTACACACACATACACACACTCACACACACACAAACAGGTACACACACATACACACACTAACACACGCACACACATACACACATACACACATACACATACATACACACATATATACACATATACACACACATACATACACATATACACACACATACATACACACACACACATACACACACACAAACATGTACACACATACACACACACTCACACACACAAACATGTACAACACATACACACGCACAAACATGTACAACACATACACACACTCACACACGCACACACATACACACATACACACACATACACACACATACACACACATATATACACATATACACACACATACACACACACACACATATGTACAACAATAATAATTAAGGAGTAAGAGGCCAAAAATTTGAAAGTGAACCTGGAGAGGGGTTTAACATGGAAGGAACTGGAGTGAGGAGGATGGGTGATATAATCATATTTTAATTAAATTAAAAACTAAAAATTAAAAATGGAAATTATGGCAGTCCATTTTCCAGACATTATAGGCAACACATTCTTCAACACAGAAATTTCAAAGAATCTTGAGAATATCGATGAAACAGTCATTGACATCAGAGAAATTTCAGAACAATCAAGATGAAAAGAAGATCTTTGGAGCCTGACGCAAGGGTCACTTGTGTAGGCATCACAATTAGTCTGGGAGCCACCTTCTCAGAAGCAGCCATGGATGTGTGGGATGGTATTATACCAAAGTACTGGAAAACCTAGAATTTTATATTCTCTGAATGTGCTTTTTAGAAAGAGAAACAAAAACCAGTATTGATAAACACATACCAAGTGAGGGTGTCATCTATAGAGTGTATCTCAGGCAGGAAGAAAGTAATCTCAGGTAAGAAATTTGAGTCGTAACAGAAAAGTTCTATGTGTGTGTGCTGTTGGCATAGATATGAAGTCAGAGGACAGCTCTGTGGAACCAATTCTCTTCTTCTATGTTTATGTGGGTTCCTGGGATCAGACTCAGGTCATCAGGCTTAAAAGTAATACTACCCACTGAGCCATCTTGATGGCCTAGTAGAAAGAATTTTTAATAAGCAGAAAGCAATAAGAGCTTCTATGCAAAGATTAACTATATGATAAATGATGAAAATTATGAGGTCCCAAAGTAGAAGTAAAATATAGAAAAACACAGCAACTGGGAGTGTTTCCTGAGCATAGAGTTATAAAGGTGACAATGTTATCAATGTTAGCATCACAAACCACAGGCTTCAATAAAGTATGAATACATGTTTACCTTAGGCAGATGATTTTTGAAAGAAATAGAAGTGTGTAACATCCAAACCGGTAGTGGAGATGATGGAATTAGAAGAATAGCTAAACTTTAAATAGTTTAAAGTAAAAAGATGTGTGGCTGGAGAGATGACCCAGCAGTTAAGAGCACTTGCTGCTCCTGCAGAGGACCTGGGTTGAGTCCCAACACCCATATAATGGCTCACAACTGTCTGTAACTGCAGTTCCAGGAGATCTGATGTGCTGTTCTGGCTCTTGGTACGCACGTGGTGCATAGAAATACATATATGCAGACAAAATACTCAGAAGCATAAAATTAAAAAAATTAATATATGAACTAAATATGTTGTTCTAAAGATTGGATTTTTAAAAAAATACCCAATTTATGGGGACATGTCCAGCACAGATATTGAGAATCTAAAATAAATAGATTGAAGTGGGAGTCCCCATGACCTTTGACAACAGGAGCTCGGAGAGCAGTGTTGAGAGAAGTGAACTGAAGACAGCTGAAAAGGAGACCTTGGGCTGTGGATGGGACTCGTATCATAATGCCTGAAGGCCCAAAAGTAGCTTTGTTCGGAACTTGGGTGTTTTTACTACACATCCTCAAAATGCAGAAGCGAAGACTGATAAAACTGTGAAAGGTTTAAGTTGTCAAGTAGGATAACTAATACTAACATATCTGAAAAGCCAGTAGAAATTACTGCTGTATACGCTTTATAACACACACACACAGACACACACACACACACATGTTTAATTGATGTTACTCTACTCAAGGGGATTATACTCTTCCCAGAAGTCAAAAGTTGCATATATATATAGTCAGAGGTGTTCTGGAGACCCCACCCCCACCCCAAATCCAGACCATTGCCATTGCTCTTGAACAATTTGGTTTCTTGACTCCCTGTTGAATTCTGTATACATTCTGGATATTAGTTCTCTGTCAGATGTATGCTGGCAAAGATTTTCTCCCACTTAGTGGCCTTCCTCTGTGGTCCATTGACTGTTTCCCTAGCTATGCATAGGACTTTAGTCTTATGAGTCAGATTTGTCTATTGCTGTGCTTAGTTCCCAAGCAAATGGCATCCCACCAAGAAAAGTTTCCTATGCCTGTACCATGTTGCATCCTGCCTCCATTTTCTTCTAGTAGTTCAACATTTCAGGTTTTACATTGAGGCCTTTGATCCATTTCCAGGTGATTTCCGTGCAGGGTAATAGATGTGATTCTAACTTCCTTTTTTGTATACGTGGACAGCCAATTTTCCCAGCAAGTGTTGTCTTCCTTATAGCGTGTAATCTATACTATAAGATGTTTTCTTTCTTATAGCATATAATTTTTGGGATCTTTGTTAAATATGAGATAGGTGTAATTACATTTTTGGTCTTCTGTTTTGTCCCACTGACCTACATGTTTATATAGCTTTTATGACTATAGCTTTGCAAATATGGCTTGATATCTGATATGATATTTCCTCCAGGATTGTTCATTGTGCTCAGGACTTCTTTTGGTATCTGTAGCCTTTGTGAGTCCATATCACTTTTAGTTATTTTTTCTATTTCCATAAAGAATATCATGAGATGAGATTGCAGTATATTGAGTCTGTATACTGCTTTGGAGGACGGTCATTGTCTCGGTGTCCTACTGCTGTGAAGAGACACCACGACCATGGCAGCTCTTGTAATGGAGAACATTTCATTGGAGCTCACAGTTTCAGAGGTTGAGTCCATTACTCTCATGGCAGCAAGTATGGTGGCACACAGGTAGAAGGGTGCTGGAGATGTAGCTGAGAGTTCTGCATTCGGTTCCAGAGGCAGCAAGAAGAGAGAAAAACGCTGGGCCTGCCTTGAGCATTTGAAACTCCAAAGCCCACTTCCAATGATTTGCTTCTTCAGCAAGGCCACACCTACTCCAACAAGGCCACATCTAGTTCCTGTTAGGTAGACTGCTCTCTAAGGACCTACCTACCATTCAAATCTATGAGCCTATGCTAGCTATTCTTCTTTTTTTTTTAAAGATGTATTTATTTATTGTCTATAAGTGCACTGTAGCTGTCTTCAGACACACCAGAAGAGGGCATCAGATCTCTTTACAGATGGTTGTGAGCCACCATGTGGTTGCTGGGATTTGAACACAGGACCTCTGGAAGAGTAGTCAGTGCTCTTAACCGCTGAGCCATCTCTCCAGCCCTGTGCTAGCTATTCTTATTCAGAACACTGGTCATTTTCACACTATGATTTCTACCAATTCACGAGCTTTTAAGGTCTCTCCATTGTTCCAATCTCTTCAGAGGATTAGAGGATCTTTCATCTCCTCAGTTAGGTTTGCACACAATTTTTTTAAAAGGCTTTTATGAGTGGGAGTGTTTTGGTGGGTTTCTTTTTGCTTTCTTTCTCTTTTCTTTTTTCTTTTGTTGTCTTTTTTTCTTTTTCCTTTTAGCATGTTTGTTATTGGTAGGTGAAAGATACTGATGTTTGCACATTGATTTTGCATACTGCCATTTTGTTGAAAGTGTTAATTATTCCAAGAAATTGTCTTGTGGAACTTTTAGGGCTTCTTATGTATAGTGTTATTATCTGTTAATAAGGATAATTTGACTTTTTACTTGTATCCCTTTAAGTTCATCCTCTTTCTGTCTTCCTGCTTTAGTTAACGCTTCAAGCAGTGTCTTGAAAATGTGTAGGGATAAGTGGGTTACCCTGTCTCATTACTAATGGGATTTCTCCGAGTTTTTCTCCATTTAGGATGATATTGACTATGGGTGTCATATACAGCCGTTATTGTGTTGTGGTATGTTCCCTCCAGTCTTAGTCTTTTTAGGCCTTTTATCATGAAGGCATGTTAGAATTTGTCAGAGGCCGTGTTTGTATTTATTGAATTGATCGTGTGGTTTGCCTTTAAATCCATTGCTATAATTTACTAAATACATTGAACTATTCCTTCATCTCTGGGATAAAATCCACTTGATCATGGTGGATGTCTTTTTGATATACGGTTGTATTGTGTTGACAAGGATTTTGATGAGAATCTCTGCATCTGTGTTCATCAGGGATTTTGGCCTGTACTGGTTGCTGATGCTATTACCATATCCTTCAGCTGGTCTTGATGTTACAGTAGTAATGGCTTCAGATAAAGAATTTGGAAGAGCTCCTTCTATTTTTATTTTAAGAAGTATTGGTTATAGTTCTTCGTTGGAAGTCTAGTAGATTCTGCTATCTGCCCTGACTGGGTCTTTTGCAGTCAGAAGAATTTTCATTTCTTCACTTTTTGAACTCCTTATTAGTTATGGGCCTATTTAAATTATTAATTTCTTTTTGGTTTAACTCTGGTAGTTTGGATGAATCTAAATTTTCATCTGTTTCTCTAGATTTTTCTAATTAACAGGTATGGATTTTCCCTTATAATATTGGGCACTTCTTTGTTATCTGTTGTGGTGTTTCCCTGCTAGTGTCTGATTTAGAGTCTCCTCTGTCTTTGAAGAGGTTAACTAGGCAATGTTTATTCTTTCAAAGAACCAGCTATTAAATTAGTTGATTCTTTGCACTATTTTCTTTGTTTCTATTTCATGTATCTACAACTGCTCTGATTTTTATTATTTCTTACTGTCTACTGCATTTGGGTTTGGTTCATTCTCGTGTCTTCCAAATTCTTGAGTCGCATCAGTAAAACACATATTTGTGCTTTTTCTGATGTTTTAATGTAGATAATTGAGCTGTACATTTTCCCCCTCAGGACTGTTGTTGCTGTGTCCTGGAAGTTTTTCTTCGTTGTGTTTTCATTTTACTTTAATTTCAGGAATTTAAGAATTTCTGTCTTGATTTTTCCTTTGGCCTGCTCATCAATCAGTCTCCACGAGTTTGCATTCTTATTAGAGAGTCTTTATCATTCAGTAACGCCTTGTTCTGTCTCCAGAGTTTGCGTTCTTACTAGAGATTCTTTGACTTTAAGTTTTATTACGTTACTGTCGATTAGGATGTGTGGAGTTATTTCAATCTTTCAGAATTTGTTAAGATTTGCTTTATGTCCCAGAGTGTGGTCTATTTTAGAGAAGCTCCCGGGAAGTGCTGGGCAGAATGTTTATCATCTAGTGCTGGGTAGAATACTCTGTAGGTATCTGTTGGGTCTGTTTGCTGTATGAACCCATTTAACTCTTCACGACAGACGTGTTGTTCTGATGTTTTTTGTTCCGATAATCTACAGGAGAGGTTGGGATGTTAAAATTTGCCCATGATCATTGATTTGGGGTTAACCTTGTCTTGACGTCTAGTAGCATGCTTTTTATAAATTCAAGTGTGCCAGCATTTGATGCAAATATACTTAGCATTATAACATTGTCAAGGTTAGTTCTTCCTTGATAGGAACGACGCTTCTTCTTTACCTTTTCTGATTAATTTTAGCTCGAAGTCTATTTTGTCAAATAAGAGGACGGTGACTCCTGCCTCCCTGGACCCAGTTGCAGGGGACATGTTTTTCCTTCCCTTCGTTCTTGGGCTGCACCGATGCTTGGAACTAAGTATAGTTTCTTGAATGTAACAACTAAACTCTATTTTGTTTCTTTTTGTTGTGATCAGTGTCTTTAATGTCTGAGTCATCTCTTCAGCCCCAGATGAATTTTGTTTCCCAACTTTTTAATCAGACCAGTGTATTTGACATGGGAATAGACACCATTCATATTTAGCTATTACTTGAAAGACGTTGGTTGCTTGCTGTCTGTCATTTTGTTGCTTTATTTGCTGTATTTTTGTCCTATTTTCTGTTTCTATAATTATAGCTTCATTTTTCTTCCTACAGTCTCTTGGCTGTGCTGCTTCTCTTCAGTCCAAAGCATGCTTCCAGTATTCTCTGTAGGGCCGATTTGGTGAACATGGGTTCTTTTAGCCTGTTTATATCATGGGATGTTTCCTCTCTCCTTTCATTATGACAGAGAGTTTTGCTGGGTGAAGTAGACTAGGTTGGCATTTGTGGTCTATTTAAAACTTGAAGTACATGGCTTCAGGCTCTTCTGGCTTTTAAAATTTCCATTGAGCAATCAGCTGTTACTCTGATGGGTTTTCCCTTTATCTGGGACTTGCACTTTTTCTCTTGCTGCTTTGAGAATCTTCTATTTGTTCTGTGTATTTAGTGCTTTAATCATGATACACTCTGAGGAATTTCCTTTCTGGCCTTGGTTATTTGGTATTCTACTGCTTCTTGTATCTATATGGCTATGTCTCACCTCAAATTGGGGACATTTTCCTTTATGATCCTGTTGAAGATCTGATCTAAGCCATTGACCTGGAATTTTCTTCCTTCCATGTCTATAATCCAAAGGTTTGGTATTTCAGTGTTTCTTCTTTTCCTATATGCTCCCTTCACATTTTAAAAATAGTTTGAGTTCTACTGATCCATTCTATCTATCGCGTCTCTCTGTTCTGAAGAACTAATTAGGTTAACTTTGCCAATTCTACCTCCATTTCAGCCTGAGCATTCTTCAGTGTTTTTATCTTGTTACTGAATTTAGTTTTTAAGTCTTGAAGTACCTTTACCACTTCATTTATCCATGTATTTGTGTTTTCCTGAAAATCACTTGAGAGTTCATTTCTATCCTTGTTCGTTTCATTGACATGTTTGTTCATGCCTTCTTTAGAGTCCCGAATGTCTAAGATTATGTTTATGATGATCTTTTAAGTTCTGGGTCATGGAATCTATCTAGGCTGTTCTCATTGGAGAACATTTCTTTAGGGCTAGTGTGTGTGTGTGTGTGTGTGTGTGTGTGTGTGTGTGTGTGTGTGTGAGAGAGAGAGAGAGAGAGAGAGAGAGAGAGAGAGAGAGAGAGAGAGAGAGAGAAATGTGACCTGGATATAGAGACATCTTTGCTTGGTTGCGTCTGATGTGAGACTGTAGGCTACTTTAGGCTGTGCTGTACCAGAAGTTGGTCCTTTATGAGTGAGGGGATCGCATGGGCAAGCAAGTTTCCCTCACCGATCATTTTGCCTGCACCTTGTAATAGTCTTCCTCTGGTATCTTATCTGTTTCAGTGTCTTTGAGCTTAGTCGTTGAGGAGTCATGGTGTTCTGGGGAAGTCAAGTTGTCTTTTATTTTATTTTTTTATTTCTCACATTTCTGTGTTGTCATTTGCATACTTGTTGGTTTGGACATCTCTCCTACCTTCTAGGGGGGTATGGGGTGGGGGGTTGTCCTTTTATTGAGCAGGCTGCTCTTAAGGGCTCAATCCCTGGTAGCACTCAGCCAGGAGGAAGCCCACTATTATATGAGCAGGAATATTGACCAGTGCAAGGGACATAAATACACTTAAAGCAATTATAGCCACTAATATATCCCAGTGCTTACTAAACTAAAGATGGCAAACCTAATGTAGGATGTTTCTGAAGTAAAAAAAATGAAGTAAATATAGAAATAGTAAACGAATGAGACCATGCTCAATATCTGATAGGAGAAAGGGGATGGTGTGCAGGGAAGAGCTAAGAATGGAAGAGGACAAATAAGAAAAAAAAACCTAGCAGAAAGCCTTTCTTATTAGTGAGAAAAGTTCAAAGGTGGAATTAGTGTAAGAAGGGGAATATAAAGATAAAACACGAATATTTTTAAAAGACAAGAGACAAATATATAGTTAAAGGGGGGATGGAGAAAATAGCAGTAGGAAAAAGGAAACTAAGGAAAAGAAAGAGGCATTAATTAAGGAAAATGTATAAACAAAATTAGGTACTATATGAAGGAGAACAACAAATTAAAATATAAAGATAGTAAAATTCAGATAAATGTGAAAAGTAGCCGTTCACAAGTTTCTTCTTTTCAGAAAAAAGACATTGAATAGAAGCAGTTTCTTCAATATGAGGGTTTCTTTTAATTTCTATTTATTTTTTATTTAAATTATAAAACTGACAAGCCTGACTAATAGCACATTTTTTGGGGCTATAAGAAAACAGAGACAGACACGGAACGGAGGCTGTAGTTCAGAGGGACGTGCTCCTGGGAGGAAGGGAGAAACTGAGAACTCACCAAGCACACAGATCCTCCATCATCTGCAGCTAACACCCTGAGTGCACGGGCAGGGTCAGCATGCACACTGGGGCCTGGAACGTCCAACTATCTTGGCTAACCTAAGGTGTTTTAAAGAGACTTCACCCATCACATGTTGAAGGAAGGTTCGAGTCAGAGCTATGCAGGTCTTCCTCACTGGATCACACAGTCTGTGATAGGCAGGTTGCTTCTTTGTGACCCCTACGGTTTCTAGATCTCTTCCTACTGGGGAACGCTGTTTTGGGCTTTGGAGACCCAGAGGAGTTGGACTCTCAGCTCTCACCATGTCTGGAAAAGCCTGGAAGATGACACATTAACTCTGCCCTAAACCCAGTGTGGCGGCTGCACATTTGTTGACTAGGAAACACAGGGTGTAGAGAAACAGGTTTCCAGGCTTTGGAACCCAGGCCACGTCTGTCTTGCTTCATATCCTCCCTCCCTCCCTTCCTCTTCTTTTCCCCATCATTCCTCCCTTCACTCCAGAGCCCACCCATGGGCTCCTGCCCAGCACCCACCCAAGTATTATTTGTCCAGACTGAGAAAGCTGGACCAAGCCTTGGCAACATTTTGTGCCATTTCATTTTGTTTCTGTGGAAGATGTTTCTTGTCCTACCTCACTGCCTACTCCCTTGTCTGGTTTCTCTGCTGGCTTCCTTCCCATAGCAGTGCATGTTTGCTCTGCAAGCAACAGAGCAGTGGGCCTTTCTTCCCTGACAGAGCTCCATTTGCATAGCATGCAAACAGGCCAGCTGCTGCTGCCTGGCTCCCAGTTAGGAACGGACACAGTGTTTATGCCGATCCCTCCTGGGGCCTTCTGGAAGCTGGGAAATAGCTCCAGGGAGAAGGGGGTTTACTTGGATCACAGCATCATGAACGTGAACAAGTGCCAATGCTGGAGTCACCCCATGGGAGTGAGTGTGTCTGGGAGATGCCTGTCCAAGGAGAGAAGGCTCAGTCTTGTCATTTGGCCTGACTCACTTCATCAACATTTGGACGATGTGTGACAAAGTATGCATTTTATTTTGGTCAAAGAAAATTTAGAAAGTGAAGGTATCTCCACGTTTTGCCCTCCAAAAGCCATGAATTATATTATAAATCCAACTGATACAATGTATCAGTTTGTAAGACCATACTTTGGGAAATGGCAATAAATTAAAAACTGATTTAAAAAATTCCCTGGAAATTATTAACCCCATGGTTAATCTCACCCCATGGTTTTCCTCTTCATCTTCTCTATTTATTTATTTCTCCATTTCCCCTTATGTTTTCCCCTTATATCTTTCCAGGGATAAAACATACATACTGGGCCTACTGCAGAGAGTTACCTTGTCTGGAACCACACGAGTCTGCGTGCTGCCCAGAGGCACCCTTGACATACACTTGGTCTGTACAGAGAGCGCTCCAGCCAGCTGTGAACTGGTCGAATAGTTTCTCCGTTGGACTCCAGTGTGCACCCAGTGTGCGCTCTCCAGATGATGCTTGCTTTGAATCTCTTTATGACTGAGTCTCATGTGTCTCTTTTGTAATATTTTACAATCATCAGTTAAGACGGTTTCTACCTATTCACACGAAGATGAAAGTGTGCATATTTCTATACTGTACTGTTTCTGTGAATAGTCTATACTGTATCTTTCTAGGAAAGTTCCTCTGTGGAGTGCGTCTTATGTGTTTGTGTGTGTGCATGTGTGTGAAGACCAGAGGTCAATGTTACTCTCTACCTTACTTTTAGGGCCAGAGTCACTCAATAAACTTGGGGCTTGCCGACTGTCAAGCGAGCTGCCCAATGAGCTTCAGAGTTCCTCTGTCTCCTCCACCGGTGCTGGGGTCACCAGTGTGTTATGTAATGCTTAGCTTTTTTTTAAAAAGCATGGCTGTTGGGGATCTGAATTTAAGTCCCCATATTTATGTGTCAAATACCTTAAGAAAGCCATGTCCCAGTGCTGTTCCTACGTATATTTATGTACTATGTATATCCCTATATTATATTATTCTGTAGTCTATCATTTCTGTACTATTATTCTGTGCTGTTCCTATGAGTCTTTCTACACTATACCACTTATATTTTATGTTATTTCTTTGAATACTTCTATATGGTGCTACTTCTATGAATGTCCCTATACGGTACTTTCAGGATGCATGGGATTATGTACATAGTTAAAATTAACAAGCTTCTAGAAACCCAATCATCAGTCATTTGGTCAGTCCAGGTGAAGGACTGATAACAATTAGCTGATAATCAGACTACAGCAGCTAAGCCCGCAGAGACAGATCAGATTGAACTATTTTACACGTTTATGTCCTGGGCTCTCGGGTTATACAAATGTCACTTCACTGGACTGATTTTGTTATTTTGAATTCCAAGACTTGAAACAGAGGGGTTTCAGGGCAAGAATTTAAATCATGTGTCTGCGTGACATGCATTGCAGTCCCCCTGGAGTATTTATGGTTCCCCTGGGTTGTGCTGAGCTGGAGAGATGGCTCCTGCTGAGCGAGAGGCAGGACGGAAGACCAGCTGGGCTCACACTACTGAAGAATGTCCTCAAACGCCCCTCCCCACATCAGAGTATGAATGCTATACAAACCTCTTCTCTGTCAGATCAGCTTCTCCTCTCTACATCTGAGCTCCTTGTGTGGTGGTCTGATGCTGGCCACTGCCTAGGATTTCACATAAGCACATGCTTAGCAGCCTCATGTCCATGGGGAAGGACCAGTCTTCCACTCTTCCTCGCCATTCTTCCTCCTCCCTGAGGCTTCCTCTTAGCTGACTGTGACCCTATAACAGGAGATACAAACCTCAGGATCCTCATGCCTCCTCGTTTCCCCCACACTGGCTCTGTCAGCACGCTCCCAGTCTGAGCTCTAAGACCCAGTATTCACCCTCCTCTTACCACCATGCCATGAATATTTCCATCAGCTCTCCCTTATTTTTATTGCAAAGACTCTTCATACTTTGCTTTTGAGAGAGGGTCTCCCACTGATGGTTGGGCTCACTGACTGACCTTCAGAGATCCTACTGCCTCTGTCTTCCTAGTGCTGTGGTTACAGGCAAACACCACCAATCCCAACTGCTATGGATCCAACATGGATGCTGGGGTTGGAACTTAGGTCCTCACGCTTATTCAGCAAGCACCCTAAAAGCAATCTCCCAGGCCTCCTGGCTCCATCTTTCTGACCACATCTTCCTCTGCTTTACCAAGCCCCTGACAATTTTCTGAATATCTGAGCTGTTCGGAGACCTGTCCTGGAGCCTTGGCTCTTGATGTGGTCTTGGTTTGAAAGTGTTCTTCTCCTAGGTTACTCTCTCCAGGTCCTAAGATTCCCTCCCTTCTTCCTGTATCCTCCATGCTGCTTAGAAACTTGCTGTTGACTTTGGTAGTAGTTCATTTTTATGAGTTAGAATACACTTTGAGAAGACAGCGACTTTACTCTCTGTTCCTGCTCCTGGGAACAGTGTGTAGCGTAGCTGGTTCTCAGTAGCCAGTTCGTGGAGTGGAGAATGAACGACAGTGGGTGATAAAGCTATCCTGTTCCACTTCTAAAACCAGCAGGTGTAGCTCCTTCAAAGCAGATCTTCCCCTCAACTGCATTCCCAGAGTGCATCTTACCCTCCTCCTTTTGAGACAGGAAAAGACAGCAGAAAGTTATGGAAGCAAAAGAAGAGGAAGGAATCCCTCACTCTGTGTGGTCGGAGCCTTACCAGGTAAGGCGCAAGACTCCCAGCACATTTAACCTGCACTTAAGGCCTCCTCTTCTCCCAGTTATAAACCTACAATCTCACCAAAAACCCCACTTACAGTAAAAAGGATACATTCTACCAGACCTCATGCAAGCCCTGGGCTCTTGGTTTCCCCTTTCCATTGTATTCCTACCCATTCTATAAGTCCATCTATTACAGAGAGCAAAAGAAATAAGAATTCCTTAGAGACATTTTGAGATGCAACAAGGATTACCAAGCCAGTCTACATGGCTAGTACCAGTGCAAGTCACAAGAGCTACCAAACTACATAGTTGGTGCCAACACCAGTCGCTATGGCTCTCCTGTGAGGCCTGTACACCACATTTGGGTATGTCTTATGCCTGTCCCAAGTACCTCTTCTTACCTAAACTCTTATGTTTAGAAAAATCTTCTTTGAGAAGTCCACACTCGTACTCTCAGATATAGCTTACTTTTCCCTCAATGCCTTTCTAGTATAAAAAAAAATATGCTATTTTAAATTTTGTTGAAAAATTCATTACCCTCCTCCAACTTTTTTTAGTGGCTTCCCCTCAGGTCCCTTCCAACTTCCTTCAAGCCTTTTTTTTTTTTTTTTTTTTTTTTTGCCATTGGTAGCCACCTGAGTCCAGTTAGTCCTGCTCATATGCACATGGGGATTGGCTAGGTAAGGGACATAAGCAACCTACTGGGGCCATGCCCCCAAAGGAGAATAACTTTCCCTCTTTCAGTAACCTTCGTCTATTAGAGCTCCTTCCTCCATTTGTGTCAGAATGCTGACTGACTTAGTCTTGGACGGGAAACCACAACTGATGTGAGCTGATCTGTGACAGGCATGACATGTCCTGAACTCAGCCTTCCACATATCTCCTCATCCACCAGTTTGCACTCTCTCAATGTTCCCCAGCCTTGGATGGAGGGTGGCTTGGGGAGGTTGGTACAGATGAGCCATCCACTGATGAGCACTCATGGTCTCTTATTCTCAGCACTGACACCATTATGAATCTCTTTTGCATTAACCCTCTTGCAAATAGAAGCTTCCTTGACCAAAGATAAGCGCAACACAAAGCTGTGATTATAAGCACAAATACTTAGGAGCTCTTTTGATGGTATGATCATTTAATGTAACAAGAACAGTAGGCTGCCTTCTAGCACTTATTACCCCCTTTTCAGCCACAGGCTTCTTGTCAAGGTCATATTATCAGGTCTAATATCACTCTTCTTGAGCAAGACTCATCCAAACAGAAAGCAGTTGGTTCTCCCATAACTGTCATGTCATGACTGAACCAGTGGACACATTTTGCCAGATAGGTTAATATTACAACATGCAATGCCCAGAACTGGGTGATGCCATGATGTCTCCACAGCTCCTCCTAGTACCATGTAAGCTATCCAGGTTATCTTCTCTCTGCCCTGCATCCTAAATGAGTGGTATCTTCAGTAACTTTATCCCCCAGCTATAGTGGACGAGTAAGCAATGAAAATAGCCCGTGTAACTTTAGGTGTCTCTGGCCTTTCTGACCCATACATTATAGGGAGGTATTCTGTGCCAGGGACCGAGATTTTCATTTAACTCATAACTTCTAGAGGCAAAATCATCTACCTATGCAAAAAGCCCTTACCTTGGAAGTTATTTGATTCCTAGTTTTATTAAATGTTGTTTTATAAAAGAGAGCAATTGACTTATTATTAAGTGTTTGACTTGGAAGAAAACAGTCCCAAGCATACTGGGCATAATTGTGCTCACTTGTGATCACTGAGGAGGCAGAAATTAGAGGAAGGCTCCAATTTTGAGCCTTACATGAGCTACATGGTAAGTTCTAGGTCACCCTGTGTCAAACAAAACAAAACAAAAACAACAACAACAACAACAACAAAAAACAGAACAAAGGTCTTAGACACAAAGGAGAATATAGGGAAGTCCCACTTTTGATATATATGTTGACAAAGAGGGTGGAGTTAAAGTGTGGGGTGCTTTATGATTTAAAGACCACCTTACTAGCATATTCACAGGACAACAGACACCAGCTGGGACGCACCAGGCCTGAGAGCCACTCACTGAATGTGTCTCCCTCAAATTCCTATGTCAAAGTCTTAAGACCCAGGCTGGAGATTTGACTCAGTTGGCACAGCGTGTGCACAGCAGAGCTAAAGTCCTGGATTCCCCTTCATCAGTGCATAAATCAGGCATGGTGACACCTTGCATGGTGGGTACCAATAATCTAACACCCTTGGAAGTTAGAGGCAGGAGAACAAGAAGTTTAAGGTTGTACTTGACTACAGAGTGAATTCTAATCTACATGAGATACCTCAAACCCAGTCTCAAAAGAAGGGAATAGGGAGGAGGATGGGGAGAGGAGGAAAAAGAGGAACCATGACTACACAAGGGAACAGTACTAGAGGTGGAGGCTCCAGGAGATGACACATGCATCAGGATTGGGACTGCTGCCTTTGTCCAAGAGACCTAGAAGGCAAGGGTCAGCATGTGCACTATGTGAGAACAGAATGCAGAGCTGGGATACTGTCATTGACACCAAAGTTTCCCATGACATGTTCTAGTACTTAGACACACGGACCTCTATAGCAAAGGCTGTACCCTGCACAGCTCCGGGAGGGGTCATTCCCACAATATTCTGGTCTGCAGTACCTCATAGAGTTGGACAATGGACCTTGGCCTCATTATTTAAAAGTCTTAACTTTTGGCTTGCCTCACAACTTGGAGATATATGACAATCTAGGAAGGTTTCCTGAGGTATGCTCAAGCAAAGGTATCTGCTTTTATGGGTAATTAGTGAAGATATGAGAAAGAGTCTTAGTTATGCAGAAAAGCTTCTTTTAGGACAGATTTCAAGTTAAAATTCCATAATTATTATAAAAATGAGTTGTTAGACAGACAGCTCTGAGTTGTTGGTCAGGGCTGTCCAAGATATTCCCCAAACATATAGCTTATTGTGGCCCCTGGTTATTCCCTAAAGGTGAAGTTCCCCATTGCTGAAGGCACTATACACCAGAACCAGGACCCAGAGACCACCGAGCTAGAACTGAGATCTAAGTTCCCTCCCTGAGGACTAGCTTTCCTGGTACCAGAAGGTGCCATGCAAGCTTCTAAAGGAGGGAGGCCACCAACAGGCCTGTCTAGCTATGATGACTATGAACCACATCAACAACCAGCCTGTTATGATAATCCTATGGGGAAAGTGGTGGCAATGACAACAGTCCTCTAATTGGACTTAAAGTCTACTCGACAACATGGAAACCATGCCTGGTACTGGAATCCTAGCTAACTACTCAGTGCTAGTGAAGTCATAGAGAGCATCTACAGCTGTTACTATACTAAACCATCATAATCCCCAACAACACTCTACAAACAGTTGTCCTTAGACCCACTGATGGGTCTACCCACCCACTGATGTCTTCACCCACCTCCATCAAGGAAATGTCTCTTTGCAACAAAGACCACCACAGAAAACCACAACCAATCAAAAGCAGAGCTGTGGATCTCAGAACCAATGACTACATCTGCACAACACTACCACACCCAGGCTCAGGCAACACTGTAGAAGAGGGAGCAGGAAGCTTGTAAGAGCCAGGGGACGAGGGAGTTTGCTGTGAGGCTGTGTCTGCAGGTAACATCAGAAGCTACACCCATAAAGTCCTGCTACCATGATGTTCAAACATGAGCTGGACAAGGAGGACACCAATAAGCGCAACAAAACAACCCCTACAGGAAGAACCGTGAGCAACTGAGGAAAGCCAAGGCAGGAGAGGTACTTCCTTGAAGAACACAGCAATTGGTTGTCCATTGCCAAACGGGTCAGCCCTGAAAACATACACACATAACATTATATGGACTCAACAGATGGTATTTAGAAATACATCAACAGATGACACTTAGAAATACTTATTATATGCAAATACATATGTGTTTCAATAGCAACTAGTTTAAAAGTAGAGGCCTTGAGTTTGAACAAGAACAGGGAGGGCTACATGGGAGGGTTTGGAGGGAGGAAAGGATAGGGAGAAATGTTATTAAATTATCATCTGAAAAAGAAACAAAAACACACCAAAAGAATATGGAAAAAAGCAAATATATTAGCATCAACCCTACTTTCTAGATGCTCAGAGCACAAGGGAAATGAGGTTGAAGTTTAAGAATTGCTGAGGCCCCTGGTGTATACATGCCATGCACCCACTGCCTTATGTTGTGAGTGTGTAAATCTCTCTTTGACATGTTGACTCTATGTCCTTTGGTTATTGTGAGAGTGAGACAGGCCAATCACAGGATAATCTGGGTTAGTTCCTCATGGAGCCTGTGTGCACCCTCCATCTAGGAGTAGTTCGTTTATAGATCGACAGCAGTGTGGACAATCCCTTTTCCTACATAAACTTGCCAACCACTGCCTTCATCATTTTCATAATTTCCACCCTAGCTCAGATAGATATTATCTCATTGTGGTTTCGATTTGCATTTCCCCAATGGCTAAAGATATTGAATACTCTTTCCTATAATTTTATTGATCATTTTATTTCTTCTTGGAGAGGTGTCTTTTCAGAACATCTGCCCATTTTTTTCCTTTCAACTGTTTATGGTGTTCTTGAATCTCTTATATATTCTGAATATGTATCTGTAAAAGTCTGACCTTATTTGTATGAGTGTTTGTCTACATGTGCACTGCCTGCATGCTTGGTGCCCTTGGAGGCCAGAAAAAGGTACCAGACCCCATGTAACTGGTGGTTATAAAGCCACCATTTGTGTGCTGGGAACTGAGCCTTGGTCCTCTGCAAGAGCACAAGTGTTTTTAACTTTGAGCCATCTCCCTAGCATCTAGATATTAGTCCTTCAAAAGATGAAAATGGATGGGGTTGGAGGACATTTCCCATACTGAAATGGACCAGATACAGAAATACAGGCACCATGCGTCTTCTCTCTTTTGTGGAACGTATAAAAACAGCACCTGAACTATAGAGTTGTAATTTTTTTGGAGCTTGTAAAGGGCAGTAGTGGGTGGTGAAAGATATGGTTTAATTAGGGCATATTACACATATGGTTCAAATTTCACACTGAACCCCATTAGCATGTTCAATGAACACATGTTAATAGAAATAAAACAAGTATGTCTCTAAAAATAGCTAAACACCCCATTGATTTAATCATGCTGTGTGTGCTACAGCATTTTCCTTCTCCTGGTATGCTGTGTAGTCTGGGTTTTGTTTAGTCAAGCACATGCAATTCATGAATGTAAAGTGAGAAGGGATGAGAGGAACTCATTAATTCCTTGGTTCATTCAAGTGACCATGAAATAGAAAAGAAAAGCACATGAGGTGAGAGAATGAGCTGGCAATACAACAGGCATGGGGGGTGGGGGAGAGGCTTATGAGTAACTGATTAAAATGCACGAAAAAACAACAACCAGCGGGAAATGAAGACCTGCCCACAATCTGTGCAGGCATCGTAGGAACCAGGGAGCCCCTTGTAAGAGAGTCACTGCCTGAGGGTCTTGGAGGTTCCATCAAGGCTTGATTATGGCATTTGGAAGATGTGAACATGCCATGCCAGGAGCAGAAGTAGAGGTTTAGAGAGAACCCAAGTGCTTCTGCTAATGGAACTGAGGAGCAGAGGTACCTGGTGGCCATTCAGTGATTATAGTCAAAGGCATGTAGCTCTGTTCATCATGCCAGAAGGGACCAGTTCATTCTAGAAGATAGGTCTTGCAGTCACAGCTGGCTTACGGAGCCTCTCAGAGGGCAACACCACCTATGTAAGTCATTGGGAGTTAAGATTGAAAGAGTGGCCAGGCCAAGCTGTTACACGTTTCCTATGTGTTGACAGATACTCTTGTCTGGGACAGAAATATCTTTCATATCTAGCCTGTCGTGGTGGAATATTTGCTACAAAAGCCATTTACCTGCTATACGATTAATCTTGATTGTCAGCTTGGTGGGTGATAGAAACTTATCAATGTGTGTTTTCCTGCATATAAGTGCACATAAGACTGGAAGACTTATCTTAAGTGCTTATCTTAATTACATTAATCAAGGTGGGAGGGCACCACTCACGATGGGTAGAAACATCCCCTGGGTTAGAGTTCTGGACTGAATAAAGACAAGACGGCAAGCCAAGCACCATCATTCATCGGCATCTGCGTCCTAACTGGCGATGCAGCCTGATCAGCTGTCTCAAGCTCCTGTTACTTCCCTTCGTGAACTGGAATAAACTCCTTCTTCCTTAATGCTTTTATCTTAGGAAAAGTAATTAAGCTACCTAAACTTTCAGAAAAAAGTTTGTGTTTTTAAAAATTTGTTTGTTCTCTCTGCTCCCAGACCCCGTGAGAGAGAGACCCAACCACCTGGTCAGGTGGGCACTCCTGAGGCTGCAGAGCGGAAGAGACCACCAAAACTGCCCACCCCTGCCCACATCCCTGGCCCAAGAGGAAACTGTATAAGGCCTCTGGGCTCCCGTGGGGGAGGGCCCAGGAGCGGCAGGACCCCTGCCTGAGACACCACCGGAACCTGAAGGAAACAGACCGGATAAAGAGTTCTCTGCACCCAAATCCCGTGGGAGGGAGAGCTAAACCCTCAGAGAGGCAGACACGCCTGGGAAACCAGAAGAGACTGCTCCCTGCACACACATCTCGGACGCCAGAGGAAAAAGCCAAAGACCATCTGGAACCCTGGTGCACTGAAGCTCCCGGAAGGGGGGCACAGGTCTTCCTGGTTGCTGCCGCTGCAGAGAGCCCGTGGGCAGCACCCCACGAGCGATCTTGAGCCTCGGGACCACAGGTAAGACCAACTTTTCTGCTGCAAGAAAGCTGCCTGGTGAGCTCGGGACACACGGAGGCAGAATTCCTCTAGGACCGGGCACGTCCTGTGTTTACCGGAAGTCCCACACCCGCGGATCCGGGCCTGCAGCAGCTCTCTGCTCCCAGACCCCGTGAGAGAGAGACCCAACCGCCTGGTCAGGTGGGCACTCCTGAGGCTGCAGAGCGGAAGAGACCACCAAAACTGCTCACCCCTGCCCACATCCCTGGCCCAAGAGGAAACTGTATAAGGCCTCTGGGCTCCCGTGGGGGAGGGCCCAGGAGCGGCAGGACCCCTGCCTGAGACACCGCCGGAACCTGAAAGAAACAGACCTGATAAACAGTTCTCTGCACCCAAATCCCGTGGGAGGGAGAGCTAAACCTTCAGAGAGGCAGACAAGCCTGGGAAACCAGAAGAGACTGCTCCCTGCACACACATCTCGGACGCCAGAGGAAAAAGCCAAAGACCATCTGGAACCCTGGTGCACTGAAGCTCCCGGAAGGGGCGGCACAGGTCTTCCTGGTTGCTGCCGCTGCAGAGAGCCCCTGGGCAGCACCCCACGAGCGAACTTGAGCCTCAGGACCACAGGTAAGACCAAATTTTCTGCTGCAAGAAAGCTGCCTGGTGAACTCAAGACACAGGCCCACAGGAACAGCTGAAGACCTGTAGAGAGGAAAAACCACAGGCCGGAAAGCAGAACACTCTGTCCCCATAACTGACTGAAAGAGAGGAAAACAGGTCTACAGCACTCCTGACACACAGACTTATAGGACAGTCTAGCCACTGTCAGAAATAGCAGAACAAAGTAACACTAGAGATAATCTGATGGCGAGAGGCAAGCGCAGGAACCCAAGCAACAGAAACCAAGACTACACGGCACCATCGGAGCCCAATTCTCCCATCAAAACAAACATGGAATATCCAAACACACCACAAAAGCAAGATCTAGTTTCAAAATCATATTTGATCATGATGCTGGAGGACTTCAAGAAAGACATGAAGAACTCCCTTAGAGAACAAGTAGAAGCCTACAGAGAGGAATCGCAAAAATCCCTGAAAGAATTCCAGGAAAACACAAAACACAAAACACCAATGGCTTACGCTCTAAGATCAAGAATCGACAAATGGGATCTCATAAAACTGCAAAGCTTTTGTAAGGCAAAGGACACTGTGGTTAGGACAAAACGGCAACCAACAGATTGGGAAAAGATCTTTACCAATCCTACAACAGATAGAGGCCTTATATCCAAAATATACAAAGAACTCAAGAAGTTAGACCGCAGGGAAACAAATAACCCTATTAAAAAATGGGGTTCAGAGCTAAACAAAGAATTCACAGCTGAGGAATGACGAATGGCTGAGAAACACCTAAAGAAATGTTCAACATCTTTAGTCATAAGGGAAATGCAAATCAAAACAACCCTGAGATTTCACCTCACAACAGTGAGAATGGCTAAGATCAAAAACTCAGGTGACAGCAGATGCTGGCGAGGATGTGGAGAAAGAGGAACACTCCTCCATTGTTGGTGGGATTGCAGACTGGTAAAACCATTCTGGAAATCAGTCTGGAGGTTCCTCAGAAAATTGGACATTGAACTGCCTGAGGATCCAGCTATACCTCTCTTGGGCATATACCCAAAAGATGCCTCAACATATAAAAGAGACACGTGCTCCACTATGTTCATCGCAGCCTTATTTATAATAGCCAGAAACTGGAAAGAACCCAGATGCCCCTCAACAGAGGAATGGATACAGAAAATGTGGTACATCTACACAATGGAATATTACTCAGCTATCAAAAACAACGACTTTATGAAATTCGTAGGCAAATGGTTGGAACTGGAAAATATCATCCTGAGTGAGCTAACCCAATCACAGAAAGACATACATGGTATGCACTCATTGATAAGTGGCTATTAGCCCAAATGCTTGAATTACCCTAGATCCCTAGAACAAATGAAACTCAAGACGGATGATCAAAATGTGAATGCTTCACTCCTTCTTTAAATGAGGAAAAAGAATACCCTTGGCAGGGAAGGGAGAGGCAAAGATTAAAACAGAGACTGAAGGAACACCCATTCAGAGCCTGCCCCACATGTGGCCCATACATATACTGCCACCCAATTAGGCAAGATGGATGAAGCAAAGAAGTGCAGACCGACAGGAGCCGGATGTAGATCGCTCCTGAGAGACACAGCCAGAATACAGCAAATACAGAGGCGAATGCCCGCAGCAAACCACTGAACTGAGAATAGGACCCCCGTTGAAGGAATCAGAGAAAGAACTGGAAGAGCTTGAAGGCGCTTGAGACCCCATATGTACAACAATGCCAAGCAACCAGAGCTTCCAGGGACTAAGCCACTACCTAAAGACTATACATGGACTGACCCTGGACTCTGACCCCATAGGTAGCAATGAATATCCTCGAAAGATCACCAGTGGAAGGGGAAGCCCTGGGTCCTGCTAAGACTGAACCCCCAGTGAACTAGACTGTGGGATGGAGGGCGGCAATGGAGAGAGGGTTGGGAGGGGAACACCCATAAGGATAAGGGGGATGTTTGCCCGGAAACCGGGAAAGGGAATAACATTCGAAATGTATATAAGAAATACTCAAGTTAATAAAAAAAAATTAAAAAAAAATTTGTTTGTTCTTTGTCTCTCCCACATCTTCAGAGAGTGAAGCTATCAGTCTCATGGCACAGGCGTATTTTATTTTGACTTTATTGGTGTGCTGAGTGTTGCTACCTTCGATCATTTATTTTTATAACTGGGCAGTGATTGTGTAAAAATGAGGCCTGAGGGTAAGGGAGGTGGGAAGACTTCGGTGGAAGAGACAGAAACAGCTAAGAGCTCCGCCTCTGGAGAACTGAGTAGGGAGATGATGAGGCGATACACACTACTTTTCTCATTGCTGTGACTAAATACCAAGCAAGAACGACTTAAGAAGAAGGCACATCCACATTCTAGCTCACGGTTTGAGAGGATTCAGTCCATAACGGAGGCAAAGGAATGGCTGTGGGATACATGATGTATATGTGCCATTAGTTGGGAAGCTGAGAGGGATGAGTTATGATGCTTGCCTTGAATTTGTCTTCTGATTCAGTCTTGGTCTCCAGCACATGTGATGGGGCTACCCACATTCGAAGGACATCTCCCTGGAAACAGCCACACAGCCACACCCAGACACATCTACAGGGAATTCTAGGTCAGTCAGGTTGACAGTAGAGGCCAACTGTCACGGAGGCTTTGGTTGCTTGGTCATCAGGCAAAAGCACATCCAGGAGAGTTGAACGCCACCCTAGTCTCAGATGAGAGATGTTCAAGTTTATGACTGCAAACCCACTGGCCTCTTTTTACCTTCCATAGCCCTGTTCTTCCTTTATGACGTCAGAGTTGTCTTTTACTCCACAGAGTTAACGAGGACAGAACTGAGATAAGTGGGATGAAATGGCAGGCACCCTAAATGCATGGGATTAAATAATAACTCTCATAACACACAGGCTGGATGCCTTGAATATATCACCTCAGATCCTTGAAGTATCTATTGAGACTGCTGTCTTTAATCTTTACAGGAAACAGGCATATGTGGCAGGAACTTTCCTGAGTACCTGAGTCTGCTCAGTGCCCAGGCCTCCCCTGCCTGTAAACCTTCACATGTTCATACTTACAGCTTTTACTTTGGTTAATTGTTCAAGGCTCTCACTGGAGAGAGACCAGAGATTATAGTACTAATGATGACGACACGGCTTGCACTGGGTGTGTGATAACCTCTTGGTCATGCTCAGAGATGCCAGTCCTGCCTGCCTTATGGAGTTTAGAAGAAAAGAGGGGCTCTGAGCGAAAACCCAGACTTCAGTGATGAAGTTGTTAGATGATTTAGAAGCTGAACAGACCACTGAAAAGCAGCAAGGAACATCCAGAGTCACATCACTGAGACATGTTGGGAGCATTCCTATTGTCCTGAGATATACACTGATGTCACAAAAGCTTGTCAAATACTCTCTGTGTTGATCCTGCTTTATCCAAGGAGTTGGGCTATTCACCATTAAGCCACACCCACGAACATGTGTAAACATTTCATTGTAACGTTACTTTCCTGAAAATCACCACAAAAACGTTATGGATAAATTTACGAAATGTCCCTCTCTTCTTTTGGTATCTTCTTAATGAAGCTCTACAAATAAGGGGCATTTTTCTTATTAATTTCCCCAAAGAGTAGGTCTTGGTGGCTCATTGAAACATATCTTTTTAGCAAGATTAATTTTAAAGTTTGACATTATGAGTATCAAATTAAGCTGTCAGCCTAGGATGCGATACAGAGAAAGATCTCTGCCGAGCACCAGGGGCTAGGAGGCATGTTTGAGTGATTCTTTTCTCATTGTGTCATTCCCAGCTCGTGAGTAGAGCGACACTTGTGCCAGCCTCACCATCAACCACCATATCATTGCTGCCTCAAACTGTTACTAGAGCTGCGGACACAGGGTATTATGTCTGTCGACAGCTCCAATTAGCTGGCGTGTCTGACTGGTGACAGCGCCATCCACTTTTGTTTATGACGACGGTGGGAGTTGTATCTCGTCTCCCACCTCCAGCGGCAGACAGATGGATGGAGCTATGTAATCATCTAGGGAAGCATGCAATCCTCTCCCTTCACAAACCGCCACGAGGAGCAGAACCAACGGCCTTTTGTCTGCACTTAGAAGTGACTGTCAAGTTAGGAGGCTGAATATGTATGAAGCGACTCACATGTATGTACGAGCAGAACACTCTAGACTGCAGGGTGTTGACATCGTACAGATGCTTTTCTGAGACAAGGTGGTGTTTCGTTTGTATCAAAGTGGCATTGTTTGTAAGTCTTCTACTGAAAAATGTCAATATGTCAGACAGTCAACTTTATGGTTGTTTCTATAATGGGAGGGAAAACTGCTTAATTAACATTTTATAATATTTTATATTACCCTTTACTCTTGTACATGACAGAATCGTTTGCTTTGGATTCCCTACAGTTACCTTCTCCACTAACTCTATCTCTTACTCACTAGACCCACCATGTTGATAGTGGAGAGAGCTGTGTGTAGTTCAGAGCACATGCCACACAATTCTCTTTTCAATATATATATATTCAATATTATATATATTCAATGTTATACATGAATATACATGAATATGTTATACATTGAATATATATTCAATTTTATACATATAATGCAAGAGCTTCAGCGATATCTCAGTCCATAGGGTAGTACCTTACAGGAAGTTCCCATGGCTCTTATACTATGGGTGTCCTTATACCACCCAGGACAACCAGCTCAGGACAAACACCCACATAGGGCTGGACACTTCTACATCATCATCAATCAAGAAGATGCCCCACAGGCTTGCCCAAGGCCAAGCCGATAGAGGCATCTCTCAACCGAAGTTCCCTCTTCCTGTGTGGCACATGGCATAGGCACTGGAGTCCAATCCTTAGCTTTCATGTGAAAAGCTAGGTGTGTAAGAATGCCAGCAGTCCCAGTGCTGGGAAGGCAGACACACGAGCATGCTGTGGCTTTTTGGTCAGCCAATCTAGCTGGATTGCTGAGCTCCAGTTTCCTGGAGAGACCTGTTACACACACACACACACACACACACACACACGACAAGTGATTGGAGTACACTTGATGTCGACCTCTGGTTTCCATGTGTACACAGGCACACCTACACATTCATGCGTGTACTCACAGTGATAGTCTAGAATCATCTCATTAAAGGTGTGAGTCATTGTTGTCTTGTTACTTGTCTTGTGAAGAAACCCCATCAACATATGACTGAGTTCAACAATTCACTTTCTTCTGTGTCAGCATGTGTCAGTTCTAGAATCTATTTCCTGTTCTTAGGAAGACTGTCACAGGACTTTCAGGACACACACCCACAGCCCGATTCGCTTCCTTTCCAACACCTGTGGCAGTGGGTGGGCATTCTACAGCAGGTCCTGTGACAGGAGAAAACATCCACTGCCATGTTCTCTCAGGTCCACTCACCTTCAAGTCTCTAGCACTCAGGGCCATGGCTTGGCAATGGGGTCTTCGCAATTAGATAATGCCTCCATCAGATCGGCCTGGGGACAAACTCATGGAGCATTTTCTTAATTGATGATTGATGTGTGTTTCTGTAGAAATGAAAAACTGAAACCGGTTCCAATGCTAACCTGGTGGATGCACGCTCTCTTGAAGTTCTGGCTCTGGTGGGCCATTGGGACTAGTGCTAATTTATCTCAGTGGTTCTATGCTTCCCCATCTACTTTCTGACCCGCTGTCGTGAGCCATTCCAACATGGCACCCTGTCAGGCCACCCTGCCCCCACTCACAGCTCTCTTAGCTGTTTTTTTACCACTCCAGGCATACACATCCCAATTTTGTGGCGGCCCAGTGCATATGGCCAGCATACCCTCCCTTGAACTCAATTAAGTTGCCACATGAAAGAACACATCACACAATATCCTCTGATCCAATTGATAAGCTATAATTTGCCCTTCTAGACAGCACAAAATCCTGTGTACATCCTTCTCTTAAGAATAGTCATAACAACCTGTAATATGTGTTAATATGTCTTAACATCCACCACCATGCTCTACCAGCTCCCTCCTCTTTGTTCCAGCCTCCTCTGCCTCTCTAAAACTTCCTTCTCGGCCAATGACAGGCCTCGTTCTATCCTGTACCTGCCTTCACCTGTATAAATACCTCAACCTGCAGATGTGGGCGGACCCAGCTCACTGTGAGTGCTGCCTCTGAGCTGGTGCTCCTGGATGGTGGTCCTGGATGGAGCAAGCCGAAGGAGTATTTATCATAGTAATAGAAGGCGAATTAGGATAGGCTCCAGCAGAGATGTGTTGACCAATGCAAATGGTTAATATAAGAACTTTACAGTTCTTTGGTTTCCTAAGGCTCAAACCTCTCATGAAGAAAGACTTCCTTTTGTCTTCTTTTTACCTCCAATTTAGCTAAGAACTAGATATAGGTAGGTGGTCATATTGGCTGTGTCAGCTGGGCAAAGTGGATGATTCGGACAGAGGGAAGCACGTACTAAAAGTCACTAGGTAGACAGAACATCCTTGTCTACCCATGGCTGGGCTGAGGGAGAAGTCCCAGAAAAGCAAGGCTGAGCCATGGGACTTTGAAAAGTGGACCCTGAGAGCCGAAAACAGACAAATAGGGTTTAAGGGAGAGTCCACTCCTCTGCCCATCCCCACCCCCGCCTTGCCTTTACTCAAGCACAGTGAGGATTTAAATATGGATCTCCACCACTTGACCAAAGGATGGGTCACTGCCTGAAACCCAGTGTGATGCTGTTCCACATGGTAAGTGGGTAGGTGGCATAAAGGAGACTCGGTCTCATGGATCTGAAAGTCTGGATTTGTTTCGGTAGCATAGCCTACCCTGTCCTGTGTGATACAGACACCATTACATTGAAGCAGACTGTTTGTGTGTTTTTACACAATAAATAGTTGAACAGAAAGCCTCACTACTTCATACTCAATAAACTGTCCTCCAACCCCCACCCGGCCAACTTCCAATAAAGGAGCCTGAAGCCGTGTTCTAAACAAGTGTTTGGAATCTGAATATCAGGGCTGGAATGAGTGACAGCTCTCTGAGGGCGGAGCCTGCTATTCTATCCTTCTGCAGCTTCCCAGCCCTTGGGTCCCTTCCTCCAAGTTCACCTGTACTTTTGAAGGCCTCCCAGAGATCACATGGCCAATGCCAGTGCAAAGCCGTGCTCTGTTTCCAAGGGAAGTCTGGTCAGTCCCATCTCCCAGACTCTGTTTCTCCATCTTTCCCTACAGAAAATTGCTCTCTTGTTTTTTTTTTTTACGCTTCTTTATCGGGAATGCTGTCACGAGACATTTGATTATGATTTTATGTTTACTTGTTCTTACTTAAATTTAATTGACATGTTTTTAAGACAGGCGCTCACTATGTAAGGCTACATAGTGAGTGTCTTAAACTTGGGACACTCCTGTCTCAGTTGAATGCTGGGATTATGGGTCTGTACAACCATGCCTGCCAGACTTTCAGTGTACTGATCTTCACTTAGCAAAATATTTTCACGTGATCTTTCCCCCAAACCCTAGGAAAAACAGAGAGATAGGTATCCTCCCCTTGCCTCCCGTTATATGAATGGGCGAAGAGAATACGGCCCAAAGGGGTCCCGTGAGTGAGACACGTAGCACTGAGTGATTGACGGGAGTTTTCTTGTACCTCTGCCCTGCTGCACATCCCTACAGGTTGGGTCTGCCACAGCGCACCAGAAACTGTAACATGGAGTTCATTTCCTACAGGAAGGAGTGATGGGTTTGGAGATGATGCAGCAACCTTGGCAAATGACGGAGCCTTTAGGTGGGTAAGGTGGCTGTAGGGAGAGAGGCTGAGTACAGCTCAAAGCACTTGTTGGGTTTTCAGAACGGCCTCCCCTCCCCCACCCCCAAATCAAAGAAATGATTACTGAGAGATGGCATCACTTTGCATGGACAGCGACTTTAAAAGGAACCCAGCTCAAAGGAGATAGGGAACTCTGAAAAATGACATTCTGATCATGTATTCATGAATAATCTCCATGTGAATAAAGGTGACTACATCTGAGGCTGCTTTGGTGACTGCCGAGGGCCCTCTGGTAAGCTCTTGTTCAAAGGACTCATGGGCATAATGATGGATGCCACCATGAGCCCTGAGGGCTGGGGACCAGAATCCACAGGCTGTGCAGCCATGTGTAACCTGGCCTGGAACCTTTCTTGCTTATGAGGGCTGTGGGTTGGGCCTTCTCAATCCTATGCTCCTACCGACAGCCTAGCAACTACTAAACACCCCCCACCCGTCCAAAAAAGAGGAGTCAAATCAAAGTGTGTTCAGATAACAGCAGCTCACAGAAACCAGAAAGGGAGCAGTGGAGGTGAAGGCAGACGTATCGTCAAATGCATTCTGGGTCTCAGAAGTTGAGGCCCAGAGTCTATCCCTGAATGATGTGAGGACACTGACCCTGGCTGACAGGAGAAACAGTTGCTTGCTTGGAGGAACCTTTGGTTCTCTCCCCAGAATCCCTTTTGGCTTACTCTGAGTTGATTTAATAATGATGATCATTCTTGCAGCCAAAAGGGTGGGACTCATAAGGTGAGGAAGAAACAGCTACGGAGGGAGAGGGTCAAGGCCGCCGAGCAAAAGATTGTCAGTGTTCAGAGGAGCCTCATCTCAGGATGCCATTGTCTCTAATGACACCTTAAACGACCAGTCTCCATGCTTGTAGGACCACAGGGGGAACTCATCAGTCTTGAGAACATAATGTTGGCTTCTACAGAGGGGACAAAGTAGAATTTTGCTCCATTTCGTGTATGTGTTCTTTTAAGTACATGTATATGTGTGTGCATGTATATGTGTGTGTACGTATGTGCATGTGGTTCTCCTAAGTACATGTATGCAGTGCTCATCCTTGTGCTTTTTAAGTACATGCATGCATGTTGTATGCATATGTTTCATTGAGGTACATGTATGTTTGTGTGCATGTGGTTTGAGGTACATACATGTGTATGTACTGATTTGGAGACCAGTGATCCACAGCAGGTATCTTTTCACACTGTCTCTCTTCCTTATGTTTTGAGATCAGGTCTCTAACTAAATCTGGAAATCACCAATTGACTGTCCAAATGGGTTTCAGGAATGTGCTTGCCTTCTCTCTGGTGCTGGGATTATAGACATGTAGAAGCATGCTGGCTTTATATGTAAGTTCCAGGATTTGAACTTAGGTTTTCAGGCTTGCACAGCAAGTGCTTAACTGACTCAGGCATCTCCCCAGTCCCGGAGAGTAGTACTGTAAATGGGAGCATTTGTGCATGCACTGTGAAGAAAACTGTGGATACTAAAAGTCAGTACTTCCTGGAGAGCATGTGCATGTGCTCTGCTCACTTACATAGCAGAACTGGATCATTACATGTGGCAGAGTAAGAGTCCAACAGATGTCCTCATCCCCATTTCTGTGAAACTCTGTGGTTGACTGCATTGCAAAGAAGAATTAAATGCTGTAACCCACCAGGTTGGGGACAGGTTATCATGGATGATCCGCATGGGTCCAGTCAAATAAGAAGCCTCCATAGGTGACAGATGAAGCAGAACAGTAAGTCTCTGGTTTGAAGATGCCAGGAGCCAGGAGCCAGGAGCCAGGAGCCAGGAGCCAGGAGCCAGGAGCCAGGAGCCAGGAGCCAGGAGCCAGGAGCCAGGAGCCAGGAGCCAGGAGCCAGGAGCCAGGAGCCAGGAGCCAGGGATGGGAGGCAGGGATGGGAGGCAGGGATTGGGAGGCAGGGATGGGAGGCAGGGATGGGGGCAGGGATGGGAGGCAGGGATTGGGGGCAGGGATGGGAGGCAGGGATTGGGGGCAGGGATGGGAGGCAGGGATGGGGGGCAGGGATTGGGAGGCAGAGATTGGGGGTAGGGATGGGAGGCAGAGATGGGGGCAGGGATGGGAGGCAGAGATGGGAGGCAGGGATGGGGGCAGGGATGGGAGGCAGGGATGGGGGCAGGGATGGGAGGCAGGGATGGGGGCAGGGATGGGAGGCAGGGATTGGGGGCAGGGATGGGAGGCAGGGATGGGGGTAGGGATGGGAGGCAGAGATGGGAGGCAGGGATTGGGAGGCAGGGATGGGAGGCAGGGATTGGGGGCAGGGATGGGAGGCAGGGATGGGGGCAGGGATGGGAGGCAGGGATGGGGGCAGGGATGGGAGGCAGGGATGGGGGCAGGGATGGGAGGCAGAGATGGGAGGCAGGGATGGGAGGCAGGGATTGGGGGCAGGGATGGGAGGCAGGGATGGGGGTAGGGATGGGAGGCAGAGATGGGAGGCAGGGATAGGGGGCAGGGATGGGAGGAGGGATTGGGGGCAGCCTGTAGAGCTGGGAAAGCAAAGGAGATTCTCATCAAAGCCTCCAGGGATACCAAAGTCCTGCTCATAAGTGATTTTATTCCAGAGAGACCCATACAGACCTCTAACCTCTAACCCAAGAAGCTGCAAGATAACAAATTTGTGGTGATTTGTTGTAGCAAAAATGGGAATGGAAGCCAGGAGGCAGGGGAGTACCTTGGTACCACAGGCTTTGAGGGAGGTTATAGACCCACAGGGCAAGTGATGGGAAGCCTTATTTAGATAGACTGTCAGCTTTATGGAGATCCTCCCATGTCAGTCCCACAAAGTTGTCCCATGTCTCAAACTACATGACAGTTTCTCTTTTTTACTTAAAATTCATTACTATGCTTTCATGGCACAGGCCATTTTACTTTTACAAATCACAACACTGGTCCCTTCCTCTCTTCTACTCATTTCCTCCAGACCTTGTCACAGTGGCCATGGTTGTTTTGTGCATCAAACTGGGTGAAGGCAGCTGAGAAAGCATAGATCTCCCATGTCTGTGAATGTGACTTAGAGAAGCAGCCTTTAACTCAATGGCATGGGGTAAGAAGAGCCGCCTTCACCAGGATGAACAGGTTGTCCACTGGAAGCCCAACAGAACAGAAAGGTGGAGGAAGTGCCAGACCTTTGACTTTGTGAGTGGGGATACACACTATATTCTCCCTGAAGACTTTGGCACCCTTGTTTCTGAGGTGTCTTCACTCTGGGACTCCCTCCAGCAGCACCCTACCCTTACACACCCAGCTCTATGGCCTTCAGACTCTGTTAGGACCGATACCACTGAACCTACCCACCGGTTCTCATCTTTGGACTCGAACTGAATTGTACCACTGAGTTCTGTAGTTCTGTAGTTCTCCGGTGGCCAGTTGTGAAGCTGTCCATAAGCACAAGAATTGGTTTCTAGAATTGATCTAATATTGTTTGCATTATTTTTCCAACCAAGTCTCTCTATGGAAGCCTGGCTAGGGGTTGCAGCTCTCACTCTTCCTGTCTCAGCCTGCAAAGCAGCTGAGATTACATGTGTGAAATTACATCCCACTGCAGGATTCTCTTGGTTTGTTTCTCTGGGATCCTAACATAGACATGAATTTGGCATCTTTAGCTTCTTTGCAGTGCTGGCTGGGGACTTGGGAGATCCAGCTGGAGTTTAGCTGGGGCTATGATCCTCCAGGTCAAAGGTGTCAGAGTTGGATCAAGGTTAGAGTGTCATTGAAGACATATCTTGGGAAGCATCTATCCCTAGGCTTGCTTGGTTGCCAGCAGCATTTACTTCCTTGCAGGCTGCAGGCTGCAGGCTCCAGGCCTCCAGCTTCTGACTTTTGGCCCAAGGCCACACAGTACTTTTCCATCTATCTAAAATCTCCCACCTTGGCAGTTTGCCTCTTCCAAAATACCAAGCAAATGAGCTGTATATGTGCAATTGCACCCAACCCTTTACCTCTGCTGTATTCTTACAGCCAGAAGCATGCCATAGGCCAGACACTCAGGCAGAGACAGTCACATGCAATGCATAGTCCTGCTGTTATTTGTCTTGTTGTTGAGTACCTACAGAGGGGACTCATCCAGTCATAGAGCTGCTGTGTGACTCCGTGTACAAGCAGGAAAACGAATGAAGAGATATAAAGGGTCATGTTTAGAGGGAATCCTCATCTTTTCTTATGTCAAGAGGAACCGTGGGTACAGATTTTTGTCTCTGTATTGGCTGACTCATGTGACCCCCGATATTTAAGACACAACTGCCTGTCCTGCAGGAGTATTAGCTGATGCTGTCTCTTTAAGACACAACCGTCTGTCCTGCCTGCCTTGTCAGCCTCATTTCATGCCGCTCGTCTTTCTTCACGTCGTTGTTCAGCATCTCAAACTCACTAGGCTTTTCTGTATTATTCCTGCTGCATGGAAACTGCCTCAAACACATCCCCAGCCAAGCCCCTTCCCAGCTCTCAGGCTCTCTCTCATCCCTGCGTAGCCTGACCTATCACAGGACAAGCCTTTCTGTGTCTCAGGTCTCCCAGAGAACTTACTCAAATGGGCTGTTTCTGAGTCTGAGTCAGTAGATTTGAGGTGGAACTCGGGAAGGTGTATTTCTAAGTCAGTCAGGACTACACTCTGAGAGTGGCTGATCTATCACATGATCCCTTTATGTCCTCTGTGCTTGTGACAGCTATGCTTGGTTGTCAGCTTGACCACATCTCGAATTAACTAAAAACCCAAGTGGTTGGGTACGTGCATGAGAGATTTTTCTTAATTCAATCATTTGATGTGGGAAGATCAAGATTTAATCCAGATCTTTTGAGGTGGGAAGATTCACCTTTAATCTGGGCCACAGCTTCTGCTTCCAGCCTACATCCAAGGCAGGGAAGAAGGAAGCTTTTGCTCTTTGCCTGCTTGCCCTCACTCTCGATTCATGGGTATTGGAACCTACTGCTTTGGGATTCCAATACAGACTTAAGACCTGATGCAACATCCAGACTTACGGACTAAACAATCACTGGATTCAGCCATTGTTGAACTAGCTGAACAAGAGCCTACAATCTCTCTCTCTCTCTCTCTCTCTCTCTCTCTCTCTCTCTCTCTCTCCCACACACACCCCATTCCATTAGTCTTGTTACTCTAGAGGACCTGACTAATATGTACCTCAATCCTCTTGTCAATGATGACCTAGGATTTGCTTGTGTCCTTACTTATTATTCATTATTATAGATCACTTGGCCCAGAATGGGCCTAGGGTTTGTTGCTTGGGTCAGTGAATGAATGGCCAGGAATATGGATGGAGATTCTACTGGGGTCCATGTTATTTTTTGGAGCTAAGTCAGAGGATCCAATTTCATATATGATTTCATAAACCAATATTAAGGATGTGCCATGAAGTGTGTACATTAAGCTATACATTACAGCAACTTGGAATAACATCTGCAGCTACAGGAACACTGGGTTGCCAGGCTACTCATTTGAGGGCAAGTGTAACATTAAACAAGTTAATTTGCTAAGTTTTACATAATGAGACTATTTCAACGGAACCTTAAGCTTAATGCATTTTGAGAAGAATAGGCTATCATTTTACCTGAAAATGTATTTTTCTCTCTATTTGCACTCTTTCTATTCCCTTGTCTTCCAAGGATGGTGCTCTTTTCCACTCGAGGATTGGCTGCATAGTCAGCCTGACACCCATGGGGTATCACTAGCATTTTCCTTCATTCCTTTATACCTGAAACTTCTGCTAGCAATTTCATCACCAATTACTCGTGACACCTGTGGCTACCACATGCAGAAGGGAAACCTTTCCAAATGAGCAGTCTGTTAATGAGAGATAGACTCTGCTAAGCATATGACGTCTGCCTTCCAAAGAGAAGCATGTATGGCACACATTTATTTCCTAAATCTCTTAAATTTGCCTTCACAGTAGGAAGTAAAGGGCTCTTACTTAGACTGTGCGTGCACATCAACAAATAAAGTGGCATTTATCACTTTAATATCAACCCCAGAGATTCAGGTACTGACTCACGTTGATAGTCTCAGAGCTCAGTCAATCTATGATCAGACAAAATGCAAATATTTATTCTCCAGCCAAATTAATTTTCTGGTGTAGCCCCTGTTTACAGCCTTCCTCATCTCAGGATGTGTAGCCTTGGAGGGACTAAATTCTACATGAGGTAGATCTTAGGGGCTGGCGTTAGAAACAGCTCCTCCGCTGGTCATTACTCTTAAGTCTCCTCTTGTAGGAGATAAGAATATCGACATATAGATAAGTAAAGTTATTCTCCCTAGGTCAAGTGAGAAGAAGACAGCATCGGAAGTCAGTCCATGAGCCTTACATCCTTCAGACCTTTGCTCCAGGCACACCTCCTCCCTTGGTTCCCCTCGTTTGCTGCAAGGTGACTGAGGGAAATCCCCTTGTCTTGAACACCTATGAGTTTTAAATAGTGTTGAGATATTTGATGTGATATCTCCATTAACATGGTGTTTGGACTTCTAATGGGCTGAACTGATCTCCAAAATGTATACGTTAAACTTCTAGCCTTCATTAGGACTGCGTTCAGAGACAGGAACTCTAAAAAGATAGAGTAAAATGGAAATCATATAGGAAGCCCCAATCCCATAGGTCTGTTGTCCTTACAAAGAGATGAAGATGGATTAAAGCTCTCAGGAAAAAGAAATAACCTTGAGACGCCAGTAGGAGGCAATTCCTTCATCTGTAGGCCAAGGAGAAGGTGGGCTTGTCAACAGATCATTTTGAACTTCCGCACTCCAGAACTTTTTCATTGTTTCAGTCACCTAGCTGGTTGAATTCTGCCATGGCTACCCCAGCAGAAGACACAGGGCTATAACTAGAAAGAGTTTCAAAAATGATCTCATTCTTTCCTTTGTTTCTAAAAGCCAGAGATAAAAATCATTTCACAGAAAGTAAAATGATTTCTTTAGTGATGGATCTCATCTCTCAATCATTCTGCGAGTGATGAGATTGAACCTCTAATCTTATCAGCTAATGTGAGACTCAACAGGTTGTCTCCTGGTATCTCTGCCTCCTCCAGCTTTCTCCAATTTTGACACGGATTTAGTTGTAAGAGTCACATTACTTCAGAATTAAAGGAAGGCAGAGACACCTAAGGACTTAAGACCAGTTTTTGTCAACAAAAACCATAGGTGTGGGTGAAAGTTGATTTGGAAGATGACCATCAGCTTCAACAATGCAGTGTGTAAAATACCAAATTTGTATCATTATCCCCTTCATGACCTCAATGTGAGGAACAGTCCACACTTCAGTCTATGAGTAACTAGCCAGATTTTATATGATGGGAGAGGTTTTGAGATGTGCACAAGCTGCTTGCAATCTTCCCTCCCTGAGGTGAGAAGAAAACATAAAAGGCAGGGGCTATATCAATCTGGTTCCCTATTCCCTGTGATGTCCAAGTCTCTGCCTTGGCTTTAGCTGTTCCTCTGCTTTCCTGTTCCATCCAAACCACCCAGAACAACGTCACAGGCCTTCTTCCACTCACAGGGCTCTTCCCTAACATCTGCCTATTCTTTTTGGCTTGTTTGTTTTGTTCTGTTTGCTTGATTTTTGGTTTTGGTTTTCCAAGACAGGGTTTCTGAGTATAACTAGCTCTGACTGACCTGGACTGGATTTGTAGACCAGGCTGGCCTTGCAATCACAGAGATTTGCTTGCCATTGCCTCCCTAGGGCTGGGATTAAGGGCATGCACCACAATGCCTGGCTATGTGCCAAGTTTTTTTTTTTTTTTTTTTGCTGGTGAAGAAGTTTAATATGACCAAGGAATAAAACAATTTAACATACAGCAAGGGGAAACATCACAAGTCAGAAACATCCCAGTCAATCTTACATGGCCTACTGGTAAAATGTCAAAAAAAAGGTTATATTTTACTTTTCAGAAACATATTCATACTAATTTTGGAGGAGTCAAAGAGTTGTTGAGGCAGCAAAAGGAAAGGAGGGTTAAAGCCTAAGCCATAATAGATAGTAGAATTCCTAAGTGAGCAGAGACTGTCACGGTAAGTAAAAAGGAGCTACAGAGAAAAGCATATTTTATTCAAGGACATTTTTATAATAAAGGAAGTACTAGAATAAAAAAATCACTCCATGTTTTTCATTTAATAATGTGCTCTTTACCTTAGCATAATATTAAATAGTATATTTAAAATTTAAAAGTGATCAGGTTCTCCATCATTTACTTGTTTTGCCATACTGATTGTTACACTAATGATTAGATGATCGAAGTAGATTACTGGAAAAATTGTAGCTTGTGAAGCAATGAAAGAGCAATAAAAACTGACAAAGTTCTTGAGTGGCATAGAAGGTTGCCAGGTTAAAACAAACATTAAAGACAAAGAAGTGGTGCCAGAGAGATTGCTTGGTGGTCACAACAAAGCAAGACAAGAGAACCAGCATACAAATACATTGAATCCACATAAACACAGGATGTGGTAGCAACTCTGTAATTCTAGCCTGAGAAGGTGGAGACAGAGGATCAAGCTGGCTACTGAGTCTGGCCATACTGGCAATTGTGGTTTGACTGAGAGACAGTTCCTCAGGAGAATAAGATAGAAGAGTGGTAGAGGAAGATCCCTGATATCAGTCTCAGACCTCTATACAGAATACTGATGTAAGTGTGCAAATATGTGTGTGCACCCTCGTGTACACTCACATGTAAACACAGACAACCCACACATATACACATGAAGAAAAGAAAAATAAATCTGTGAGAAAATGGGGTGGTCAAAACTAAAGAGTTGCCGTGGAACGTCTCAGAAACAGTTTTGTTTAATCCCAACTTTTTATTATTTTTCTTCATATGTGAATTTATTTTATTCTGTATGAAACCTCCCTCACCTTCCACTGTTCTATTACTTCCCCTCATCCATCCCCCTCCTAAATTCATGTCTTCTCATGTGTGTGTGTGTGTGTGTGTGTGTGTGTGTGTGTGTGTGTGTATGTATGTGTGTGTTGTGTATGTGATGTGTGGTGTGTGTGTGTGTATGTGTGTGTTGTGTATGTGAGGTGTGTGTGTGTGTGTGTGTGTGTGTGTGTGTGTGTGTGTGTAACTTAGAACCCACTGAGTCCAATAGACTTTGCTCACATTTATGTGCCCACTGAGGCAAGGGTAACCTACTGTGGATTCCAACCCTGAAGAAAGTTGACTTTCTTTCAGACAGCTGGCAACTACCTGTAAACGCAGTGGGTATTTTAAGTATCTTCAAATGTAGCACATTCTTGCATGAGAATTTTCCAAGAAATATCTAGTTGGTGAGTGTAAAATCAGTACAGATGTCAAACATCTGATGGGTGAAAACCAGGATTATATTTAGCCTTAACTCTGAATTTTTGGAGAACTGAATTTATGTTTACTTACAGAGGCATATGTTCACTTTGAGCTTTAGCGTGTTGATGAAAAAGAGGAGAAATATTTTAAGGTGACAATCACAAAGCCAACAGAAATTGAAAACAAATAGCATTTGTTGCTGAAATCCGAAAATATTCTTTAGTGCATACAAGTCAGTATGAATTAACTACGTTATTCCAGTATATTCAGACTCTAGGAAAATTAAGATTATCAAATATAAAAACACATTCCAGTTCTACCAGGACAAGTTAGTTCAAGTAACATAGTTGAATTATACTAAACTGAACTGGTTAATAGAGCATACTTTTCTGCATTACTCATGAAACAGTAACATTTATGCATCCACTGTCACAAGAATTCTCTTCAGTACTATTTGGTCCCAATTAGCCCATGAGTACACTCAATTAACATGTCAGAAGCCTACATTTTAAAAATAAATTTCTTTTTTTTTCTTTTTTTCGGAGCTGGGGACCGAACCCAGGGCCTTGCGCTTGCTAGGCAAGCGCTCTACCACTGAGCTAAATCCCCAACCCCAAAAATAAATTTCTTATTGAAATAAAGGTTCAACATATGTGAGACTGGAAAAAAATTAATTTCTGGTTGCCATTTGAACATTTCCTTAAAAGCTGCCGTGTCCTCTAACCCATGTCCTCACGTTTGCTGTCATCAGATGTCCTGTGTGTGAGTTCATAACACTTCAGATCCACCACTCTGTGATCCAAAGACAAGGGAAGCCTGTCAAGAAGTTTAAGAAACTATAAGGCAAATGTCCATCAATCCAAGAAAGTTTTGAGTTCTAGAATCTACTTTCAGTGGATCATAAGATGAAGATTCCAGGGTGTGATCTAGAAAAGACTGCACTTAGAATGGAAATGCAGAAAAAGTTCCGAGAATACATCTAAAGCCTTATTGAGTTCCCATGCAGGACTCCAGTGAGTCTAAGAGAGAAGTGGAGGACTATAAATCAATTTGCTAAAGTTTATAAAATGGATCCCAAGTAATAAAACATTCAAAACACCTAACCCAAGCAACATATTCTTTTTTTTTTTTTTTTTTTTTTTTATTAACTTGAGTATTTCTTATATACATTTCGAGTGTTATTCCCTTTCCCGGTTTCCGGGCAAACATCCCCCTCCCCCCTCCCCTTCCTTATGGGTGTTCCCCTCCCAACCCTCCCCCCATTGCCGCCCTCCCCCCATAGACTAGTTCACTGTGGGTTCAGTCTTAGCAGGACCCAGGGCTTCCCCTTCCACTGGTGCTCTTACTAGGATATTCATTGCTACCTATGGGGTCAGAGTCCAGGGTCAGTCCATGTATAGTCTTTAGGTAGTTGTGCCAAGTTTTTAACAGTCCATCTTGAGTCCCCTTTCTTCTGAGAACTCATGAAGACTCCATCACGCTGACCTTCATTTTTGCCACACTGCTTTTGAGGTCAACACAAACACGAGAATAGCATCTTCTTAGACATTCTCAGACCCACAGTTTCTTGTTTCTAAGTCTCTGCAATGCTGGTTAGGTACCCAGAAACAGTCTTGCCTAAAACAGTGGCCAGCCTTAGAAGCAGGTAGAACTAGACTGATATATCATTTGTGCCATGCGTGGGTTGGGTGACTTGGACAGTCCTGAACCCTCCTAAGGCTTAATGGCTTCGTCTGTGAACAAGAGTAACGGCAACTCCTTTCCTCTGTCCTTGGTAGAGCTGAGGGGCTATGGTCCTTGTCTTTCAGGCACATCAATTTCCCCCTCTGCTACCTCTAATACCATCAATTATATAGTCCTGCTAAGTTTCTAAAGCACTCATCATTTGTGGTCTGTGATCTCAGAGTCCTCCCCTTGGGGAATTGATTCTTGAAGGTTCTCTGAGGGTAGGAACTATGCTGGCTATAATTATTATACAGGAGCAACCCACGGCATTGGGGGAATTCTGTCCTCGATAGGGCAATTTCAGGTTCCAGGAAGACCGGCCCTTTGCCTGCTGTCTACAGAAAACAAGGTTGGAGACCAGCATCAGTGGGAAGGGATGAAGAGAGTTAAGATGCTGTAAGACTACCTCCAGCGGGGCTCAGTGTGGCCCACACCTACCATGCACTGAGCTACCATATGACCAAGAGCCAGTGTAGGACCAGTCAAGTGGATGGAAGTCACAAACAAGTCTAATGGACGGTTGACACTGAAAGTCAGTTGGGTGACATCACACTTTTAGGAAATCAGTTTAACAAGATGCCCAGAAGAAATTTGCACATCAGAGCCCTTAGGAAGAAGGGGATCACCCAGGCTCCAGCTCAGACTCCAGGATCCAGGATCCTCAATCAAGTCTTGTTTTTGAGGAAACAGAAGCAGCAGCTTTAGCCAAGGAAATAAAGACCAGAAAAGGCTCCAGTCCAGAGGCCAGATGTGAGCCTGGACTCTCAGGAGGCAAAACGGACAGTAGATCCATGGTAACAAGACCAGTTTCAGATCTCACCAGCTGGTCACCTGGGCCCTGTCCTCTTCCTTCTGCCTCTGTCCCTTCGAAATCAATGGACCACCTGGTAACCTTGGCCTGAAGCAACAGCCAGGGTAACAGGCTCTGGTCCCAGGAATGCTTCAAACTTCCCCCTCACTTCCCCCTTTGTTCTGGGCAGCTCTAGCTCTTCATATATGTTTCTCCTTATTTCTGACTAGTTTATTCAATAAATTGTCCCTTAAGGTTCAGCTCTTTGTGTGTACACTTTCAGTCATGACCTTCATCCTGCAGACATGAACTTAGCTTAAATCAGAGCATGAATGGTTGCTTGAAAAGGGTACCTGCAGCCTTATCCAAAGGACCACACCCTCTCCCTCAGAGCTGGCCTCTGGATAAACCAAAGCTTGCCCTGACCTAGCTGTCTCAGGACTGGACAGAGGCTGAGATGGGCACTGGATATGCATCAGTGACCTCATCAGGAAGAGCCAGGTCACCAGTGACAGACATTACTCTATTCACCATGAACTGAAGAACATCCTGCTGTTGAGAATGGGGGATTTAATGTTCAACTCCAGGCTCTTGCCTTGGCTAGATTCCTTAGTATCTAAAAGACACCATCTGCTTGACTCCATATGACCACCTGCTCACTGGGAAAATGGTCTACTCTCCCATTTGGCCAATTCTCACACAGGCAAGAAATGCCAAGAATTCTTCCCAATATCTCTTGAAAGGACCAAGAGTTTCCATTATTTGGACATATATTTCCTAACTTATCCCTTGGAAAAACTTTCCAACACTTTCTTTGGCATGACTTCTCAATCAAGAAAGTGAAGATGGTTTTGTTGGTACCACATGATGACCACTAAAAAGAAGCTCTTCCTGTTGTTATCTTGAAGCTAAGGTCCAGAGTCAATGAGGGTTATGTAGTCCTAAAGGGCAGAATAATTTCAAAATAATTGTTCCATAAAGGAACATAAAAAGAACTGCTCCCTACAAGTTTGTATTGCAAATAGCTACTTTGTGTTTCCTAGAAGGCTAGTCACACCACGCATGGGGCTTCTGGTACACTAGAAAGGTATATCAACCCTGCCTCCAAATTTCTAAGTAAAATCCGTGGAAAGTGGACTGACTCTCCATAAACCTCCAGTGACTCCTATTGAGCATAGCACTTATGAGAATTCCTCAAACTAGCACAATCCCTTTTGATTTTCTCCCAATAATTTCCCAGCCTCTCATCCCACTCTCTTAGGGGTAATGTCTATGAAAAGCTACTCACTGAAAACTCAACGTTATGTCAGCATCCCATAACAGAGCCCTACTTTGCATTTACACTCATTCCAACATATCTATGCAAACACCTAAGAGTTACTTAGGTGAGTTGTTCTGAAACAGTGACCATTGTAAAACATTTGCATCAAGAAAACCTATTCCGTGGAGCATAAAGGTGGCTACTCAAGAAACCTTCTCCTAATGCTCAGCTTGCAGGGGGACTTTCAAGGAATGCTATTCTCTGGGACTCTCCGAAAGCTGTCCTGCTTTGCACCTGCCTTCCCATAACCTTCTCACACATGCCAAGACCCAAACTCAAACTACACCCTACTAGGATATTTCATGAGTGTTTAATGCCTCCTGTGCCTCCAGGGTCTGGACTGCTCCTCTCGGAGCACACAAGAGTGTGTACGTCTTTATGTGGATGGTAGATCTATCTTCATGCATGTCCCAGACACTAGGATCTGCATATGCCACATTGCCTGCTGTTGCTAATCCTGAGGCCTACTAATTCTTAGAGTTCTTGCCTCAGTTTTTGTTGTAGGATAACAAGTATCTTGACTGTAATCTATTAATTGAATAATTGAATAAACTTGTTTCCCTCCAGCGCAAGCATACTGTTTGCACACAGTGTCATCCCAGGCCCTCCAGCTATGGAAGGCCTGCCAGATATGTTTATTAAACCCCCTGTGCCTGGAAAGAACACAGAAAGCTGTCATCTAGAGCGATACAAAAGTGCCTATCTCAGCTGGAGATCTCGCTGTTATGAATAAAGGAAGAGTTTGTGGTACAGTTTCGAGATGTAAAGAGAAAAAGCTTCCCCACAGTGCAAATGTGTTGTAACCCTCAGGCGAGAGGAAAAAAAATATTGAATTGTTGCTGGCAGTACAATGTAATTACTGAGTTAGCAGTGGCTACATTTCTGAGCTTCTTAAGGTAGAAATCACATTAATTTGGCCTTCTCCAAAGGACACTTCAGGTTGTTAAATTGAACTGTTGAAACATTTCTCCCTAATGAACCTGGCCAATGGACTGCCATTTTCCCATAAGTCAAATGTTGGACAAGTTGGCAGCAAACGGGGAGATGTGCTATGAGAAAAGCTTTGTTAGCATGCAGCCATACTGCCTTAGGAGGTATATTCCAATTCCTGCTGCTCGGACATCTGACCCACGAGAACGACCACAGCGCTGGACTCAGAAGTTAAGCAAGGAGGTTTGGTGTCCCGCTGGAGGACAGAGCCATTCATGGGACACACCCAATCATTCCAAGATGCTATCTTGTGAACAAGTGGGTACTCAGCTCCTGACAAGTGGGTGTCTTTTGTCTGTTCACCGGTTCCACAGAGCCTCAGACATTTCTCAGTGTCATGGCAGACCCTGGCCCCCAAAGGCATCACTACTTCTATCAGGAAAGATGCCAGTGGGTCCTGTCATCCAAAGTCAGATGCTGGGTGACCCTGTGGTAGTCAGCCAACTGCTTTCTACAACTCTGTCATGGCAAATGTCTCACTGAGGTGCCAGTGTGAAAAAAGGATCCATGCTTCCTAAATAGGAACGTCAAGGGCACAGGTGTTGGTGGGTTCTGTTTTCTGAAACTAGAAGGATGTTTTTCATCATTAAGAGTGTTTGCTGTGAGCAAACCACTGAACTGAGAACAGGACCCCCGTTGAAGGAATCAGAGAAAGAACTGGAAGAGCTTGAAGGGGCTCGAGACCCCATATGAACAACAATGCCAAGCAACCAGAGCTTCCAGGGACTAAGCCACTACCTAAAGACTATACATGGACTGACCCTGGACTCTGACCCCATAGGTAGCAATGCATATCCTAGTAAGAGCACCAGTGGAAGGGGAAGCCCTGGGTCCTGCTAAGACTGAACCCCCAGTGAACTAGACTGGTGGGGGGAGGGTCGGGAGGGGAACACCCATAAGGAAGGGGAGGGGGGAGGGGGATGTTGGCCCGGAAACCGGGAAAGGGAATAACATTCGAAATGTAAATAAGAAATACTCAAGTTAATAAAAAAAAATTCTTGTAAAAAAAAAAAAAGAGTGTTTGTTGTGCACTGTCCTGGGTGGAGTCAGGACAATGTTTATCAAGAAAGGACATTAGTGGGTGCTAGAATCAGACAGAGGGTCGGTTGGATGATTATATCTCTGTGCAGATCCAGAAACCCAGTGAAGTGTGCTACAGTGGAGGGAGTGAGATATGGTGGGGAGGGAGGGCCTTGAAGCCTGACTGGACTGGACTCAATTCACCCAGACTTGTAGACACAGGCAGGTCTTAATCTCTCTGTAGCAATTTCAACATCTGTAAGCCATGTTTAAAACGTTTCATTTGTAAGGATTAGACACTGTTTCAAAAAAAAAAAGGCTAGAATTCTATGTGGCCATCTGTAGACTGATACATTTCACTACCAATTTTTTAAAAGGTTGGTTTAAAAAAAATCAGTGAATTAAGGTTGTTTTTTATTGGTCTTTGCTTTGTGGGAGACTTTTGGGCTTGCAGTTTGGGGCTCAGCAGAGGCACTGCCTTGTTGGAGAAATCAGGAAATCGTTTTCCAATCTCTCTGTCTTTCTTTTTTTCTCTCTCTCTGTCTTTCTTATATTTAACAGGCATCCCCATCGGTAGGTGCTGTGCTCCAAAGCCAGGTGGGAATCCCAGGATGCACAGCAAAGATTTCCAAGGCCTTTAGTGCAAGGCTGTCCACCTGTACTCTAGCTCTATAACGTTGTAGCTTAGAAACAAAACAGGAATTGCTAGTGAAAGATCTTCACAACATGGAGTTTTTAGCACTATGTTATTCGTAGAGGCTTCTTGGCTCTGTTGAGGGTGTGCCTCATATGTTCATAATTGTCCTGTGGGCAGGAAGAGAGACGTGGAATTTAGAGATACAGGGAGAGAAAGAGTAGCGAAGTAATAGATATTTAGCCTGTGAAATAAACTTCTTAAAAAATTCAGAAGTTAGGCTTTCCACATTCAGTCAATCTTCCTTTCTTGCTGTTATTAAGATAATCTTGTATAGCACAGGCTAGCCCTAATCTCACTACACAGCCAAGTGTCATGTTGAACTTCTGAACCTTTTGCCTCTTCTTCCTGAGTGCTAGGATTACAGATATCTGGCAGTATGCCTGGTTTTTGTGCAGCTCTGAGAACTGAATCCAGGGCTTTCTGCAATGATGGACAGGCACTCTACCAACTAAGCCACATCTTTCAAAGTGACAGAGGTGTCTCAGACTCTGCTTGTGACCAATCCAAAACATGGGTGTTCTGGAGGAACTTCCTAAATTGTATTAATGACTGTCTCCATTTGGCAAGACACGGCCTGTTTATGGAGTGCAGTAGGAGTCTATAGGGGAATGGAATGAGTTATAGAGTTTCATAGAAGTCACCACAATCCCTCAGCTCACGAGAGCTGACTTTTTTGCCACCTCAGTTAGAGCAGGGATAAATTCTTCCTCCTCGGATCTTGCCAATTGGCCAAAGTTTCCCAGCATGCTTTGTAGCACTTCATGTAACCATAGTCCTTTCTTGAGGGAACAAAAGCTGGGAGAATTGTGTAATGCACTTGGTATTATTTGCATGGCCCAATAAAGCTATCTTGCTACAGATGTAACCTTCGATAATTTATTGATGTAAAAGTGGCCTCAGGTACCAGGTTTTTTGGCAGCTGCTACACTGTCAGAGTACACTGTAGAACATGGGATCCATGAATATTTTATGTAGAGAAGAAATGGAAAATACAGCTTTCAATATATCAGTTCCCAGTCCTGATCTTCATTACTGAAATATGAATCGAATCCCATCTTTGAATTTGATCGACCCAAACCGTGCAAACTGAGCACTGCCTAAATTAGATCTCAGCAGAGAACTGATTGGAGTCCTAATTTTTGTCGAGCTTGTCAGTTGCTTAGGACAGCTTGGCCTGTAAGGGTGGGTTAGTGACTTCTGTGTAGGTGGAAGCTATAGTCTTTGTGCTGAAGGTCTGGCTGGCCCTTCGCTTTCACCATCCAGCGAGTTTTCCGGGTGATGATATGTTTAAGCTTCTTGTGCAGTGTTGGAGCAGTGGGAGATCATCCCTCTGTCAAACACTTCTCCTCCACTGTTAGGTTATTAAAATATGAGTTGGGAGGTTGTGCCTTGTAGATGGCAACACTTTAAAAAGAATTTTTAAAAAAAAATGTGGGTTTGGCGTGTACAGTACTTTAAGTGGTGTGGTTTTGATCTCCAGGCCATGAGCAACAATGAAAGGCAGCTCTTCCTATGTCCAGGCCTCGCTGTTTCACCACTTGGAGGTCTGTGCTCATGTGATTTGGACCCCTGAGGTCTGTAGAATTCAGAAGGGTTGGATATCTGTGGAGTGCTTGCAAGCTATTGATTTTGTTGTTTGTTTGCTTGCTTGTTTGTTTGTTTGTTTGTTTTGGCTTCACAGACCCACACAGGGTGTCACTGGGCACTACTCACTGTGAGCCCCTGCCTGGCACAGGTATTTGCCACTCTTCTCAGGTGAGCCCGCCAGGTAAGGGCTTCATTCCTTCTCAGTGGCTTTGCTTTTATGCTTTCATTACATTATGGTGCCGGTTTTTGCATAGGCTGGGGGCTTGCATTTTTTTTAAAACCTGTCTTTAATCCCATCTTGTCTGATGAACGCCTGACTCAGCCTATCTCTGTGTCTAATTGATGCTCTCTTCAACTCTGTGCTAAATTGCACTTCCACAATCTACCCGAGAGACAGACAGTTCAATCAATGTACAAGTTCCTCCACTTATTTTAAATAAATGCCTTTCAGATTTAGTAAACACCATTAGAGGAAACATGGATGGTTTCAAATACGGTAACTGATTTATATTTCTCCAAATGAAACTCCTCAACGCACTTAAGTAAAGAAATACTTATATGAGCCCCAGAAAATTGCTTTTTGTGCGAAGTCTGTCTTGGCTTTCAGAACCATGGAGTTGAGCAAGATGCCTTTAGCAACAATTGTCAGGTGCGCCCTTGCTGGTAGCTGGTAAATTTTCTGGTACTGTGTTTACAGTTCTAAATTTAGGCTGCCAAGACAGTCCTTCTCTTCAGATACTGTACCTGGCCTGTAGCTATCACAAACTTGGTTAATATGACACTTAATGTTCATGAGTTTAGGAGTGTTAGCTTTTATTCTTCTGGAACATATATGTAAAGGGAATGCCAAATGATCACTGAGCTTCGTGGATAATTCTGAAGGGTTTTGTTCAACTTCTACCACTTCATAACTGGTAGCCATAGATAAGAAATGGTCCCCATCTCACTGCTGAGTGATTTAATGCCTGGTGACAGATGCTTCAAATAAGTCTACTCAGTCCCACACATTGGGGCATCTCCTTAGCATGGGGCTCCTTCTACCTAGGTTGCTGGAATGTATTGTCTGGATATGGGTATCTACCACAATAAATCAACCAAGCACTTTTGTTTTCTCCCTGGGTTGTCTTCCTCTTGGTGGTCCACTCTCCAGTAAGCCTGGTCATCTGCTGCTTGCACCGGCGAGGCCAAGCTACCGACTTCCATGGTTCTCATTAGGAATTAAGCACCTGCTCTTCAGTAGTGGCCATTCTCACCTGAAAAAAATGGCAACTTTTCTATCCCTCAGAACGGAGTGTCTGAAGGTGGGGACTCTGAGACGATTCTACATTTGTTTGAATACACAAACTCTTAAATCAGGCAAAAGTAGATCTGAGTCCTGACGTAAGCGGTTAGTTACTTACCTTACCTCGAGTGAGCTAGGCCTTGCTTCTGGGCTCTGTACTTCATGGGATAATAATGAAAATGAGTTCTTTCTTCTTCCCACTTTGCTTTGTTGTGACCTGGGGCAAAGCCTAAGACTCTCCACGTGTTGAACCAAGCCTCTGCCACGGAGCAGCATCCTCAAGCAGTCATGGACTATGAGACAGAGTCTCCCCTGTTGCCCAGGTTATCCTTGAACTCGCAGTCCTTCAACCTCTCTACATAGATTCTACCATATCCAGACATGAAGGCTGTATGAGTTCTTTGGAAGATCAGCTATAGCATGAGCAGAAAGCCTCAAGGCTATCTGGAGTAAATCTGCAGTAAAGGGACAGACACTCTGGTTGCTGCCCACCACAGTTCCTACTGTAGCGACACCTTCAGATATAGCTTGTCACAAAGAGCTCCACAGAAGCAGAGTAATGGGCCAGCTTTACTCTCCAGAGCCATTTTAGGGGGTTCAGTTCATCCCTTGTCTTTCCCTGTGCTGCTATGCAGTTAATTATTCCCATTTAGTCCTAAAACCCCCAAGGCGATCCCACTAGCTGCCAACATCCCTCCATGCTGATTAGCAAGAGAGGGGCACATCTGGCATCTAGATAGTGCTACAGTTGGTCACAGATCTAACACTTGTCTGAGGCACAAAGAGACATGTCAGTCACCTAATTCTCCTTATGGATGCCACCTAATGCAAGTGCTGAGAGACTGGTGTGGTGCTTTGAAAGAAGTGTCCCTCAGAGTTGGGGGTGTTGGTTGGGTTGGTGTAGGTGTGGCCTTGCTGAAGAAAAGTATGTGACTGGAGACTGGGCCGAGAAGTTTCAACAGCCTATGCATTGCCTGTGTGTTCTCTCTGCTTCCTACTTACAATTCAAGATGGGCTCTCACAGCCCACAGCCTGTTCTCCACCATGACAGACTTTAGGCCTATAGTGCAAATGAACTCTTTCTTCTATAATGTGCCATGGTCATGATGTTTTCTTACAGCAGTAGAAAAGTAACTAATAGAACTGGGAGCTATAATTCTAACAAGATTTAAAGCTTTTTAATTTATGTTTACGTGTGTGCACACACACGTGCATGCACACAGCTGCCTGTGGGGGTTGATGGGTCCCAGAAACCTGGAGTAACAGGAGGTTGTGAGACACCAAGTATGTGTTCATAACTACAGAGCCATCTTTCCAGCTAGGCAGGCCCTGCTGGGTATAGAGACATGACCACACCTTTCTATTAAAGACAAAGAAAAGTTTGGAGTCATACCCACCATGACATCACTAGACAGAGAAAGAAATGCAGGTCTTCTAGCTACTGACCTACAAAGTTGCCCACACCTTGTTTTGACATTCCGATCATGGAAATGCTGCCCCTCCCCACTCCCTCTCTCAGAGATGTGAGGAATCCTAGGAAGTAGCTCATGTGGGGCAGGAAGGATAGTCCACTGCAGAACAAATCTTGGAACACTAGGGAGTTCTGGTCAGAAAAGAGCTATGTAAGTCAGAATATCAAGCCTTTAAAACAGAATGACTGGTCTGTGTAAATATTCATAACATATAAATTGCTTCACACACACACACACACACACACACACACACACACACTTATTTATATATTTGAGATAGAGGTTCATGTAGCCTAGGCTGGCTCTCTACTTGCTGTGAGGCTTAGAGTGCGAGGATGGCAGAAGTGGGCTCCCATGATAAGGACACAATAATAATTATTAACTGCACAGCAGCATAGGAGAAGACACCGGAGAGCCTCCTTTAAAAAGCATGGGTGGATCTGGTCAGTGAATCCAGCAGGCCCACTTTATGTGATGTTAGGTATCAAACCTAGGGCTTCATTTGTTCTGGGCAAGTACTTAACCAACTGAACTCCATTTCTGACCAAACGCTGCTAGCTAACATCCACTCAAGGTGCGAGAGATAAACAATGGTTTCCTAGATCTGGCCGGGAGGCATTTATTGCAAATGTACCTTTATAGACCAATGGTTAACCCCTCCATTTTTAATTCTTTTTTATAACAACATCATAGATTCAATTACTTCTAAAAAACTATCAAATTTACAAATACTTGTTTTAATGATATCCTTCCCAAAAGAAAATTTCTCTCAAAAGACATAGGGTGGTTTCCCTTCTTAACCCTGAATGACAAGATATTATCCTTCTCTTCCATGCAGTTCAGTCACCGTGGTCACCAGGTACTGGGTTTGCCTTTTAGCAGCCTGTCTCTGGGCCAACCAACCCCTTTGCTCTTGTGAGATAGACTTAAAACCCTTATTAGACCAACATGCTGTGACAAAGTCTGAATTGGGTTTATCTATAGATTCATTGGAAAACCATAAAGGTGGAAATGATCATTTTAGGAGCAGGAGAGGTAAGGAGACCTCAGTGAAAAAACTACCTCAAATTACACACTGTCCTCCAAATGGCCAGATTAGTTCATTTTCTCTTTACTGTGACCAGATGCCTCCGTGACTTAGAGAAGGAAGAATTTACCTTGGTTTCTGATTTCAGAGAGTGGAGCCCACCATCTGGATGAGTTCCTGGAGGAGTTCCTGGAAGTGGAAATGAATGGCTGGAATTTGTTTTATCTCAGTGGCCCCAGTGACCAGAAGAGGCTAGAACTAGTGTCCAGGGTCTATACTGTAATCCGTATGTCCCATCTGCACAGCCCTAAGTCAGCCAGCTAGGCCCATGTCCCAAAAGTCCCAGTACTTTCCAAAACAGTGCTACTAGATGAGGTCAACTGTCTAAACACTGGAGGACTAAACTCAAACCTGAATGGTGGCCAAGAGAAAGGACTTGAGTAAGACCCAAGCCTACTGTGTTGGTGCTTTCTGGCATGGGAGGCGAGGAAGGGACTCATGATCTTCATTTTTGTTAGACACAACCCCCCTTTTAAACCTCGGGCTGCTCCTCGGGGTGGGTATTGTTTGTAGTAGATTGATACCTTTGAAGTACTCAGGAGATCAAGGAGGTTCCCTGGCCGTCTAATACCCTATACCTGTCCTTAATTAAAGGAAACACAACTTTTAATAGATATGGGATATAACATTAAAACAGGAAGTTATGTTTTAAAATATAATCTGAATTAGTAGTAGATTCCATTAAGTGTTTTTGTACATTTGTGTCCAGACAAACAATAAAAAAGTAATTCTTGAATTAGGGAGGTCAGCTGGGTTACATAGTGACATCTAGGCTCAAAGGGAGACCTTGTCTCAAAACTAGTGTGGGGGGCAGACTGAAACAGAGAGACAGAGACAGAATTAGAGGGAGGGAAGAAGGGAGAATGAGGAGGGGAAGGGAGTGGCAGGGAAAGAGAGATATTTCATTCATAAAACATCTTTTATTTTTGCTCAGAAGAGATATCTGTCAGAGCCCTGAATTTTCAATGCAGTGAAGAGAAATTGTGGCTTAAGTGAACTCTGGGTGATGGAAACTTTATAACAAGGGAACTTTCTAATTCTAACACACCTTGATCTCAGAGGGAATGAGCAATATTGGGGTGGTCAGAATTTTAAGCCCTATAGAACTGGAGTTCCATGCTTATTCATTCAACTAGTGTGTATGATCTTGGGCTCCCAGTGACTCTTTAAAACAGGGGTGTGCTAGTTGAGTTAACATAGAGCCAAGAGCCCTGCATCTGCTCTGGCCCATGAGGTGACGTTCATAAGTGACCTGCTGGCACTCATTCCACTGTAGTAAGTACACTGTCATCATCAGAATCATAAACATAATGTGGTATTTTTAAAATGTGGAAGCTTTTTGATGTAATCAGTCACCCTCACAGAACCTTGCTCACAGAGATCTGAAGTCTTCGTAGCCCACTTGGCTTTCCAGTTCCATTTTGTTGGGGTCTACTGAGTGGGATGATGGGAGAGATCCAGTCTGTCAAAAGGGACCACCTGGGAAGCCAGGCCCTGTTTTGCTCCTCAGTTGGGATCCCTGAAGAAAGCACTGTACTCCAGCCTCTTCAACATGGCACAGGGTAGATTCTAGCCCCAGAGATTTTCAGTTCCTTTGATCAAATGTAAGAACTTTTCAAGTACACAAAGGGATTCAGGCATTCTGTGACATTCACTGAAAGGTCTCCCATTTCTACACAAGAGCCCCATCAAATACAAAAGCAGAGCACATGGGGGAGAGAAGGAAGACTCTAGCAGAACTGTGTGAGCATCATCAATGAAGAAAACCCTTTATGGATATAAACCATTATTTAGAAGGCAGCTTGTTACAGTATCAATTTAGTTACACAACAGAAGTAAGCTCTCTCTAACTAAGGCGAGCTCCTTAACTAGAACTAGGCATGGTTTCCCTGCTCCTGTAGAGCAGGCTTCAAACACAGGCTTTTTTTTTAAACTAATTGTCCTAACACTCCATCCACAGTCTTTGGAATATATAAGAAATGTAGAAGAAACTACCTAGTATCCTTATATTCCCCCTTAAGTAGAATTTAAACATATTTAACATTTTAATCTCCTAAAAGTATTATCTTTTGGGTTAAAAGCTAAGATTATAGGGTAATTGTAATTTAAGATAAGTGTGATAACAAAGGTTCTGTGAGAAATAATGGCGTAAGTAAAATAAGACTGCTCTTCCTCTTTCCTGAGTCTGGAGGTTCATGCCTCATAGGCACCTGGGTAATCCCCAACATTAGGTGTTACAGATGTCACAACTTTCCATTTATCAGGTAGAATGGCTTATCTTCAAGAAGATGATCCATTCCTGGTGAAGCCTCATAGGTATGCCTAGCTGCAAGAGAGTCCAGGAAATGCAGACCCCAGACAGACAGTACAGCCTCACAAACATGTTTAGCTGCAAAAGAACTTGAGAAACACAGACCTCACTGTGTGTCTAAATGCAGCTCTTATTACCAAACACAGAAGGAGGAGAATGGACACTTGGGATGTGAAGGCAACTTTGAAGCAGTTGTCATGAGTCTGACCATCATTCTGGTTCTATTTATGACATGATTTTTAAAAATAAAACCAAATTGTAAATACATTATTTATAAGAAGGGAGCTCTGTATCAGGAGTCTAATAAATGACAGAGAAATGAAACTGTTAAAATCATTTGTATCATGGTCGTGTGGGATACTTAGTACCCTTCAGTGTGGAAAGGTTTATGACCAGGCCTGTATGAGGTGTGCATTTTTTAAAATTAGAGAACATAAGGCTATTTCAGCAAATTGTCCACCAAGTTCTTCCCTTGGATGAATATCATATTGATTCCAACACCCAGATAATGAGTTTAGGGTTTGTTTGGAATCTTGTCTGGTACCTACTGCAACAGTTAAGAAAACCGATGATCAGACTGGTTCAAGGACTTCCCTGAAGAGGCAGAGCTCATCAGTGGGAAAGCACATTGAGAATGTGTTATGAGCATCACAGTGCTCACACTAGGATTCCTATCAGTGTAATGGAGGGAGTGTACAAATATGTGCATGCCAGGCAAACATGGTTGGCAAAGGAAGAAGTCGATGAGAAGACACGGAGGAAACAAGGGCATGGAAACTGATTGGTAAACAGGTAGAGAGTAGTCACATGGAGTCATGACATTTCCTGAGATTCAACGTTTAAATGGGCTCTGCTGAGTGAGACACATTTTATCTTCCCTGGGAACCATCTGGGCTTTGCCTATAAACACATCCTGAGGAGAGCATGAAGGCCCTTTGGTTGAAGCTCTGCTTATCCCAGAATCTGATCAGGTCAGGTCACATCCCTTCAAAAGCAGCCTAGCACAAGTCTTTGAAAACGCCTTTTCCTATTATTAAGACGGGGGCACTGTCTTGCTGAGCTGTCTTTTCCTGCACCTGGATGAGTGTTTCATGAGTCACCTGTGCACGGCCTGACAGCGGAGCACTTCAGAAGGTCGTGGCCTCCTTCCTGGCTCTAAAATCCTGCTCATTCTTGGAATGAGGGGTATTGTTTCATGGGAAGAAAGCTAATTAGGTTAGAGGCACATTCACGAGCCATGTAGGAGTCTGTACACAATAAATAAAGGAGAGAAAGGATGACAAGGAGGGAGTGAAAGCACACAATGAAAGCCATAGAAAGTTGACTCTCCACACATGAAGCTATCTGAAGAAAGCCAGAGAAAAAATTTAATTTGCTTCTTCAGACCGCAGAGCATGGATTCCCAACCTTGGTTTTGTGACACTCCAGGATGTCCCCAATTATCTCAACAAATGTCATAAAATGTTTCGAAGAATCCCTTGAGGTGAAATTAGTTTTATTTCATTTAAAAATAGATGGCCCATGGCTCTCTCAGAGCAAGGTAATCAAATGATTGATCAGCTGCCGCCAGTCTGAGAAGGCTGCAGAGATTGCTGTCAGAAACACACTGACATTTAGGAAGCAACATCTGAAATACCTATCTAGATATTTTTATCATCTAGTCCCTTGGATTCTCTTTTTTTAAAAGTAATAATAGTGATGAAATTTCAAGATGAACACTTCATATACCGGCCAGGTATATGGGGAAGAAGATGGCATCCAGGATCTTGCCCTTGCCACAGAAACTGGTTCAGTCCCTCACCTAAAGAAGATTCTTGGTTTCTTTTGGTTTTAAATGGGAACAGTAGCAAGTACTGACTTGCCAGAGTTAGGTCATCCAATAAGATGGTGTCTGCATAGCGTTTAACACGGTGGTCTTGTGCCATCTGCCACCCTTTCTGATTATTTCTCATTTTTGATGGGAGAACAATCTAGCACAAATCCTCCCAGTGGTGGCTTTGTGTGAAGGTGATGATGGTGACTTGTCTGCTGATGTTGGCCTATCAACACTGAAGACCACCACCAGAGCCTGAGCAAATGTGGCACAAGCCTAGATGAGCAATTTCCCTCAAGACAGGTGAGGTGGCTTACTGTATCCAAAGCCACCCAGTGAGCTAGGGACTGGTTCTCAGCCGGGTATATCCTTCTCTTCTGTCTTTTATAATGTTCAAGACAACACCAGAGGGAGAGCTGGATTTCACTAACCTTCACAGTTTCCCTAGTTTTATTTGCACCAAGACAGATGGATCTCAAATACCAACCTATTTTCAAAGAGAGAAATTGGTTTTCAGGGCTGTTTGGTTTTCTACACAAGTGCACGGAACCTTTCAGGAAGTGGGTGGTGTTTTCTGTGAGCCTTGAAGCCACGGTAAGTGCAAGGTTTTAATGAGACACAAGCAAAAAGATAACTCATGAAAGTAAGCCAAGAATTAGGCACGACTGAGCAATTAGACACGTACAGAACTTTGCTCAACCTTTCTCTGAGAGCAAAGTGTGCCGAGAGGAGCCCACAGCAACCCTGAAGAGCACACAAAAATAGGCAAACCAGAACAGCTAAGATGCTAATTTACAACTAGCAAATCATTTGCTTAAGGAAAATATGTGTATGTGTGCAGATGTACCCGTGTCTGCTCTGCATGTTTGTGAACATGACTGTGGATGTCAGGAGACACCGCCAGCACCGATGTACACTCTTTCTGATTTTGAAGGCCGCCTCTTTGTTCTTGTGTCTCTGTTCCCTCTTCCCAGGCCCATCTTCTTTCCTTATACTTTGTTTTATTTTTGTCTGTTAGACAGAGTCTCTCATTGGCCTGGGGTTCAAGGATCTTCCTGATACTCAGGCCTGGGTCACAAGCACACACTAGCACACCTGGCCTATCCCCCCATGGGTTCTGTGCAAACTCTAGTCCTCATTTTTGCAAGGTAACCACTTTCTCAACTGAACCATCTTCCAGTCTATTGCTGTTTCTTGTTTCCAAGTTTATTCAGAACCCCAAAAACTATCTATCCAGCTCTTAGGGGAAAAACCAAACTAAAGCAAAGTTCTACTTCACGCCATCTTCTTGCCCGAACAATCTGATTGGGTATTAATTACATGCATGAACATTTGACCTTGTGCCCTTTCCCCTCCAATCACAGAACTCAACCAAAGCAAAAAGTTCTTTTTCCACCATCCCAAGTAAGCCAGTTTCTGCTTAGCTATACTCGGTGACAAATTAGTATTTGAAAGGCAACAGCCATTTTTAAGAGGAAAGACCACTTGAACTCAGGCTTTGTGGGGTAGGGGCAGTCTCTCTCTCTCTCTCTCTCTCTCTCTCTCTCTCTCTCTCTCTCTCTGTGTGTGTGTGTGTGTGTGTGTGTGTGTGTGTGTGTGTGTGTGTGTGTGTGCAGGGAGGAGAAAACCAACACAGCTATGCACCTGAAAGATGTGTTTTGCTAAACCTGGCTCTGTCCAAGAGTCCGGCAACTGCACTTCCCAATCCAGGCAGGCAGCTCTGAGGATTTGCTTCTCAGATGCTGTTTACACATCAGACAGGAGGCAGAGAGAGACGGTGCAGGGGCCCTAGCTGTGTTCAGTGCAAACACAGCAGTTTGGGCAAAACAAACAACAGAACAAGAGGGAAGAGGGCGAGCTCTGCATGCGCCACTGCGGATTCTCAGGAACCCGCAGTGGGTAAGGAAGTACCTGAGAGGTGAGAAGGTCACTGTGGGCACCTTTGTCTACACATCGTAAAGCCGGGGGTGGGGGTGGGGTGCAACAGGAATTGGAGCAAATTAACTTTTCACGGAACAAGCTGTCACCTTCCTTAATGGACAGGTGCTTGCTGGTCAAGGTGTAGCCAGGTGAAACCAGTCCCAAATATGGAGAGAGGGAAGAGGAGCGGCTTCATGCGCCCTCATCACAGGTGTGCCAAAGAGCATCCTCCTGTGGGTCCCACAGGGACCTCCCGATTTGGAGGGGTTTGGTCTTTTTGGTCTTCACAGTATGTGGAGTCTCCTTCTTACTCCTTTAGCCATTTGAATACCAGAAATGCTTTTGGGAAAATAAAAACTTTGGCCATTGTTGATCTATCCCTCAGTTCTGTCGGGTTTGAATTTTGAGCAATATCAGGAGGCATCGCACAGCCGGGTTTCTGAGTTCTCTTTAGAGCCATTTCAGAACTTATGACACGGTTGTTATGAGAATTAGGGGACTCAACGTTTTTCTTCTTGCCTGTCAGGAATTAGCATATAAATATAAGTAAAAATCATTCCTGCTTTTAGAGACTCTGGGAAAGGTGGAATTAAAACGGTGAAAACAGAATGACATTTCTAACTCTTCTCACTAAAAAAAAAATCAGATGGAAAAGTAGACTTCCGGTGAATTTGTTGTAACATCTACCTTCCTCTAGAGAGCTTCATGTGTTCCACCAATCTAGCTTGTTTATTTTTATCAAAGAAAGGTGGATTTGCCATTTATTAGCTGTGACTCTGTGAGAATTACTATACACATGTCTTTAGCTACATAAAATGGACTTGGTTACATTAACTGCATTAACATTCATCGGACTCTGGGTCATCTGCCTTTGCTTAGAGTACTGGAAATGTTTAAGCCACTGTGTTCAGAGAGACTTTACCCTGTTTCAAGTAGCAACACTGGAAAATACTTTCGATCATAAATATGTGCCCATGAAATTTTCTAATCCTTCTAATATTGCCATTTTAGATTTTAATCAGGTGACACAGGAAACATTATGAACCCTTTAAAACACATAGACCAATAATCCATGTTACTTGTTTAGAATGTGACTGATAAAGATAAGACCCTCCCCCCGGAATTCTTAATATTAAGACAGCTTTCAGTATGTTTTCTGCAAAGAGATCTTGTATTTTATGAGTTCCTCTTCTACTCCTAAAATCCCAGTTAGTGATTTCATGAAGATTCTGTGAGCCTGTAGGAAACTGGCAGGGAGAGGAGTGGTTGGGTGTCTGGGCAGAGGAATCATAGGGGGAGAAAACTGGTTCTCTGTACAAGGACATCTGAATGTGGCCTGGGTGACATCAATACTTTAGGGAGAACCATCTGAGGAGCAGTTTCGTTCTATAACTCAACAAATTTTAACACACTGCATTTTTCTCGGGGCTTCGTAAACTGAAGTACATCAGGAAATTTGTCTTATTAATATCACTAAGTGACCTGAAATATACAGTGCTCTCAAAAGACTGACAGTAATGGCTGGTTATACTTCTCTTAAGAGCTTAATAATCCTTGATGAATAAGAAAAAACTTCCTATGATGAAGATGTAAAACATTCTAGAAAGTAAACAACAGCCGACAGAAGCCTCTTCCTCTGCTGGGAGCTCAAAAGAGACGTCATAGATCACCTGCAAGTGTCTGTCCCAGGCAGGTTACAACCCTGCTGGGTTTAGGAAGACAGACGTTCCCTTACAGGGGAGCTATGTTCCCACACAGAGAAAAAGCTTTCCCTAGGAGTTCATGGATGGCGAGGTAAAAGATGGGGAAGCAAAACCAAGGAAGCTTATAACTTATTTAATCTTAATGTTAAAATGCAGAGCAGTGACAGATCTCAGGGTAACACGTGTGTGAACGTCTACATCGACACACAGTAATATTTAACACTTACGCAGGGGCTTGTGTTTCCTTGTTTACGCTATATGCTTCTCACCGCGGCTTTCCATTTATCTGTCTTCCTGATGTCTATGCTTTCCTGAAAAGAACTGGTGGGATTTTAAATTTTTTTAAGATTACAGTTCTTTGAGAGGTAAGGAATAATCCCCTTTCTTATTACTTCTCTTATCTTTGGGATTATAATAATTAATTATATCCTTTCACCCTTTCCCTTCCTCCCTCCAAAATAGCCCATGCACCACTCTTTGTCCTGTTTCAAATTCTTGGCCTCTTCTTCCATTTATTGTTGCTGTTGTTGTTGTTGTTGTTGTGTGTGTGTGTGTATCTGTTTGTCTGTCTGTGTATGTGTGTCTCTGTGTGTTTGTGTGTGTGTGTGTCTATGTGTGTGTCTGTCTGTGTATGTGTGTTTGTGTCTGTCTGTGTCTGTGTGTCTGTCTGTCTGTCTGTGTGTCTCTGTGTGTGTCTATGTGTGTGTGTCTATCTGTGTATGTGTGTTTGTGTGTGTTTGTGTGTGTCTGTGTCTGTGTGTGTGTGTATGTGCATATGTGTGTGTATGTGTGTGTGTGTGTGTGTGTGTTTGTGTGTGTGCAGCCTTGCTTAATCTGTATAATGATGCTGTGTTCATGTTTTCAGGACTATTTCGTACTAGATAATCAGTTGGTGTGCTTTTCCCTAGGAAGACGTGTCTCCCACTCTCAGTATCCCTTAGATGTCTGCAGTTCTTTGTATGGTTGAGGCAGACCGCCTTTCCCTGTCCACTGTGACATATCTCACACAATCTCATAGCAAACTCCCTGATATTCTAGCTCTTAGAATCTTTCTGGCCCCACTTCTGCAATGTTCCCTGAGACTTTCTTAGGTCTCAAAACAACCAAAGCCATGTACTCTGTGCTGTTATCACCTGAGAGACACATCACAATATACTTGAGCGTTGGGAACCATTGTGCACTGAGGTTGTGTTTGGAGACACTGTCAGGTAAAGAAAGCTGCTTGGATAGTCAAATGCCTTGAGAGAGGAGGAGCTGGGTGTTGTGAGAGCTGGGTTGCTTCCATCAACATGCACTGGTCCTCTCTGCTTGGTGAAGAGAGGTATTGTACTATTGAAGTTTTCACTCCCAAGTCAGCCCCCTTTCTGTGACATCTCTTGTCTTCTCCCCATACCAATTACATGTCCGTTGTGCAGGTGTGGGTGATACACACACATGTACACTCACATTCACACACATATACATATCACTGTGCATATATACACACAAGTGTGCATGTGCATGCATGTGCACACACATATGTATGACAAATATGCACCCACATACAAGTACCCTCTAGTTCAGCATGCCTTCCTTGGCGTCGTGAATTGAAGCTTCCAGGGTAGGCTTAAATTCTTAAAGGCTGTATGAAACTGGAATTTACGATTTCTGTCTTCCAGGGTAGGAATGTGGTGAAGCACAGAGTCAGGAACTGCCTCTGGTTGCTTCAAGCTTGGCTTCATTCCTATTTCCTATCTGTCTTCTCCAGGTCAGCTGGTGGCAGAAGTTGGGAGGGGGTCCCCAGATTACTTCTCCAAGACTGCTTTGCCATCTAGAGTTTCTCATATCTTAGTATGCATTATTGATTACTTTCTTGTCACTGAAAAGGAAGCATAGTGTCATGAATGCCTGGAAAACGGAACTATATCTCAAACAGAGTCGTAATGGGTATTTTCCCCCTTGATTTTAAATAAAGTTTGCCTTAAAGACACACACACACACACACACACACACACACACACACACACAAAGACAAAAGGTACTTTTGTATGTCTCTTCTTTAAGAGCCAATGCTGATAGCGGTATTCTGTTTCTACTTGAAAAGTAGAGAATTCTTATTTATTTACTTGCTTCTACTCCAAGATAGAATTCACTTTTCAAACTTAATGACAAGTCCTTAGAATCCCCTGAAATGTCATACAGGAAACATTACTCGTCATAAAATTTGAGACCGTGCATTGTCGGCTTGAAGATTGCTTCGGCTGCATCACACTGCCCCACCTCGTGCTGCTCCAACTGCACAAGGAGGACAATCGAGGGAGGAGGCTGAGCACCATACTCCTCAGTGAGAAAAGCCAAGCTCAGAGAGGTCTCAGGCTGGCCACAGCTACATGGCCATGGAATCTGACATCTGCTGCAGGTCCAATGCAGTGCCAATGCTCGGGACCAGCGAAGCACCTCACGGATGCCATTCCCACCGAGGGAGGGCCTTACCTTGTTGCTTTTCTATTACTGTGATAAAACACCATGACCAAGACAACTTAAAAGAGAAAGTGCTTGCTTTGGGGCGCTTTGGAAGGTTGGAGTCCATGACCATCCTGCCAGGGAATGTGGACATAGCAGGCAGAGATGGCGCAGCACTGAAACAGTAGCTGAGAGCTGGCATCCCCATCTACAAAGAGGAGACAGAGAGAGCTAACTGGGGCTGTCATAGTGAAGTAGAATAGGAGAGAGAGCACCAGATATTGATTTATTAGTGACTTACAGGACACATTGTCCTACCTATTTGTCAAGCATGACTTCACTTCCTCCCTGGCTCTGAATGACTTGGAGAAAGAGCTGAGACAATGGGTCATTGCGGTGGACCTCAGCAACCCACTGACTGTCACATACATGTCTATAAAATCTTACTTGCCTGCCTGCCCCACCTTGTGGTTTTACAGTATGAGAGTGCAAACCTGACTAGACATCACGCTTTCAGCGCTGTCCTGCCTTTGATCCTCCTGTGACCATTTTGCTCTTCCGTTCTCTTTGGTGTTGGGGCGCTTATTCCAGAAAGACTCTGGGGACAACCATCATTGAAATCTCAAATCCTGCACCCAGTGACACGTATCTTCCAACAAGGCCACACCTGGGAATCCTTCCCAAACAGTTACACCAGCTAGGGGCCAAGTATGCAAACCCATGAACCTGAGTCTGAATCCTGTTGCAGTTTCCTAGAGTTACATACTCAGCAATTCCTTCCGCACAGCCCCCGTTGAATCACATGCAAAGCTGGAGTCACTGTGAATATTTAACCTAGGAGATCATTTGTTCCCAGTAGAAATAATCACATCAAGTGTGTTCTGAGTAACCATTCTAAAGCGGTGGTCCGTATTCACAGGATTCAGCTTCGTCTCGAACTGTGCTTGGGCTGTTCTGTGACAGTGCGCTGTTTGATGTAAGAAGTTTAATGCAAATTAGAGAGAGTTGTAGCAATAAAAGAGTCAATGAATTTAGATAATCTATTAGTTCCTTTGCAGCTCCCAGTTCTTATTATTATAGTTCAAATTTTTAAACTCACCTCACTTGGAAGGAATGCTGGTTACAGTATTGAAGTTGATAAAATGACTTGCACAAATAATACCTTTACCCACACACGTACTCACATATTCACACTCTCTCACATTCTCTCTCTCTCTCTCTCTCTCTCTCTCTCTCTCTCTCTCTCACACACACACACACACTCACTCACTCATACACACATTCACATATCCATATTCTCACATTCTCTCTCTCTCACACACACTCACATATTTACTCTCTCTCACACACACATACTGATATTCACACTCTCACATTCTCTCTCTCTCTCTCTCTCTCTCTCTCTCTCTCTCTCACACACACACACACACACATCACACATGTGCTACAAATGGTCTTCAGTACAGAACCAGCTCATGTGAAGAAGCTGACAGAGTCATTATGAAACACGTGGGATCTACCCCAATAACAACAGTAGCAATTACAGTAATGACCTCTATCGCCTTTGAAACCTCCACTCTATTTCAAACATTGCGGGCAGAGATACGGAAGCTTGACCGAGTCTGAAGGACAACACAGCCTTGTCATGGTGCCAGGGATGGGCAAGGCGCACTGTGCACTATACCTACACAGCTCCATGCTCCACCCAAGACTCCCAAAGCTGTGGATCCACAGGTGTGCCAGGAAGATATGCTACCACCAGTCTAGTTGGGTCAGAATTTTCCATCCACCCTGGATGACACTGGATAAGTCACTATCAATCTAGGCTTCGGTTTCCTCAAACAAAAAAGAAAAGGGTAGATAAGAAAAAGCTAGAGCAATTTCTGTCTGCCTGCAACATTCTGTGCCACTTTGGGACATATGATTATTTTTCAATTTGCCTGAACCAGTTGCCTTCCTGTTAGCTGGACATCTAATTTCTTCCTTCTTCTTTGCTATCTTAAAACAACATAAAAAATTTTTTTTGCAGTAAATAAATTGGAAATCACGACTTTGCATTATTTAAGTTCCACTTATTAATTGTAGGCCCAACCCCGCCATTCCTGGCTGATGTTCAGAAGGCATTAGAGAATTGAAGCTGGGAAGAGGACGGGCAAGTCTTCATCCATTTTTCTGTTACCCAGCTATTGCACTTCCTGCAGACTTGAAGTTGACTAAACTAATCAGGAAGAGGAGAAAGTGGGCATCAGAGAGACAATTGCATATGCTGCAATTAAAATGTCTAGATGGGACCTTTGAACTCCCAACTCACCTCTCTCCTTCTAGCGAGCCTTAAGGGAAAAAAAAAACCCCAGATAGTAGGCTGACGTTAACCAGGAGGCAGACAGCACCAGACAGCGAGGGGAAAATGCTCCTCAGAGTGTGCAGACATGAAAGCAAGTGAAGGAAAGTTAAAAATTATCCGAGAGCAGGCAGGACACCTGCTAAAGCGCCTTTGCCTGTGTCACAGCTGGACAGAAAAATGAAAGGCAAGCAAACAACTGTCCCTGGAGCCTGGGACCGGTCTTTTGTCTTTTCCCCCTCATGAACAATTACTGTATGCAAAAATTAGGGGGGAATCTCAAAGTATTAGGGTGAAATTTTCATCAGGCTCTGCATATAAATAGCAGAGGAGGGGAGCAGGCCTCTTTGAAAACAAGATGAGTTTGAGCGCCCCGTGCCTGGAAGATAGTGGTAATTAATGCAGAGTGGATGACTTTGAATGAAGGATGAATAGGGGGCCTGACAATGGGTAGGGTTTCTTCTTTTCTTTTTTTTTCTTCTTTTCCTTTTTTCCCCCTTTCTCTTTCTTTTCTTCTTTTTTTAGGTTAAAGCATTGAAGAAAGAAAGCTGTTAAAAGATGGCTACTGGGAGGCTACTTCAATCTATCTTGTGTGGCTTTCCTGTGGGCTGTGGTGGGGGTTTGTTTTGTCTCTCTCCGATAACATTGGAGGTAATTTGCACCAATTTCATTTTTGTGTGTGCTCCTCAATGTTTTCCCTTTCTGCTGGATTTTTTTTTTTAAAAAATATTATTTTGGCAGGGCCAGGTCCTTTGATGATCCTTTTGAGCAAATGGTTTGCCCAAAGTTCAGATGAAGCTAGCTCCGTCTTCTTTTTCATTTATGACATCAAGAGGATTACAGAGAATAACTTTGTTGCCCAACATCAATGGTATATCTTCAGGCTACTAGAAAGGTAGTTCTCAGAAAGTGTGTCTTCTAATAGTTTAGAACCTCCACAGGCTTCAGATAAAACAAGTATTAAACACAGAAAGCTCACAAGGGTACCAAGGAAGGTTAAACTCACGCAACCTCCTTCATCTCCGACACCTGAAATACATTTTTTTTTTTGACTCTCGAAGTGTGATCATGGTAGAGACAGCTACAAGATCTTATATAACAGAAGACAGACAACGACAGAGAGGGAGTCACATGGGGCCATGTTACTGCGGGAATACAAAACCACCCTTGTAAAAGAACCAGTAAATTTATAGTGGGCAAAAATAAAGATATCTGTAAATTCAGAAAAATCTTGTATAGGTGTTTCACATAGACACAGTATGATTAATTTTTTTTTCTTTTAGCAAAGCCACCTAAGAGAAAGCAAAGTTGAGTTGTAAAAATAGCTTAGGAATTCTCACAGTTGGGGATGCGCAGTGGAATCCCTGCTCAGCACGCCTGTGAGTTCAAGGCTCTACTCATTGCAACTGCAGTTGGCCATTTCCAAACCTGCCTCCTTCCATCCTGACCATGAGTCTAATCTGCTGCAAATTTGGTGGATGGTTCTCGGGGTTTTTAGGTGAGATGCTTATGAGGACTGCCTTTCCCAAACGTCCCAGAATTTGGTCAGAGTCAATGTTTTGTTTTGTTGAGACAGGGTTCCACTATGTAGCTCTGGCTGTCCAAGAACTAAGTAGACCAAGCTGGCCTCAAGCTCACAGAGATCTGCCTGCCTCTGCTTCCTGAGTGCTGGGATTAGAGGCGTATGTCACTGTACCCAGCTTTCAAGGCAGAGACTTAATACCATGTAGTTGCGTTTTTCATTCATTTTTAATAGTCATTTTTATTTTATTCGATTTCTGTTTGTTTGTGAGACATAGTCTCATGTTGCCTAGGCTAGCCTTAGACATCTGATCTCCCTGCTTTTGCCTGTGTGCTGTGATTATAGAGAAATACTTCTGTGCCTGGCATATGTGGTGGTGGGGATTGACCCCAGGGCACTGTGCAACAAGCTCTCTACCTGCTAATCTATACTCACAGCCAGACACAGGCTGTGTAACTGTGTAAATACAATTTTCAACCAATGGGCTACTGCCCCACCCCTCAAAAAGGTTTTGGTTCTATTTAGTCTTCCAAAGACATGTGAGCCTTTAGCTGAGCCTTCATGAACTTCCAGGGCCTCAATACATGCTGTCCCCTTCCCATGCTTCCAATATGCTTCCAGTAAAGTATTCAACGTTCTGACTCTCATCCTGTCTACCTATCTCTCATGACTCTGGTCACACAATTCTATCCCCACCTTCTAACTCCCTTCCCAACACCTCGTGAGTCCAAACCTTCTACTTTAAACACCCTGAAGGATGTCAACATACTTTAACAAAGTGGTTGAAAATGGGTCTTTTCAGATCTTCTGGGGAAGTAGAGTTTACAGACTTTTCAGAGGCTGGTTTAATCATCTCTAGAAAAATGTCACATGCCTTGTGACATAATTATGTGCTTTCCTAAAGACTGGGGGAGACTGTTGAGCAAGAGGGATAGCACCAACCACAGCATCAGAGAATCTGCAACAACCTTCCCCTACCCACAAATGGAGACTTCACTCCATCAATGATCATCTGGAAATGGGAGAATCGCCACCTGTCATGAGTAACTCCACAATCTGAGGTTTCATGACACAGGGTTATTGATTTAACTACCTCGTGAGAGACCTCTGATGTGTTTAAGTCCTGTGCACACTGACATCAATCTATGAAACAAGATAGAAAGAATGTATCGCATGTTCATTTGGTTGGTGTTTGGGTTCCGGATGACAGGCTTCTTATGTGATGTACAACTGAACAAGGCTGTCAAAGTGTGCAAAGACAGGGCAGTCACGAATGCACGTTACCAAGTGAGGGAAGCTTGACCGAAGAGCATCTGTGCTCTGCAATCCAACTATATGGTATTTTGGGAAAAGCAAGCTGTGGAGTCAGTCAGGAACAGGTCCAGACTAGGCAGAAGCTCAGGGAAGAGGTGTAGAGGGCAAGAGACATCTTAGGGTATTGAAGTTGTTCTGTAGGATATTGTAACATTGGATACAGGACAGTGTGGATGTGTCAGAAATTCAAAATGAGGTATGTATACACACACACAGACACCCTCCCCCACACAGGCACACCCCCTACACACACAGACACCCTCCCCCAACAGGCACACCCCACACACACAGACACCCTCTCCCACACAGGCATCTCCGCCTACACACACAGACACACCCACACAGGCACACACCCACAGACACTTACACACCCAGACACATACCCACATACTCACAGACACACACACACACACACACACACACACACATACACATTCACATAGACACACCCATACAGGCACACCCACATAGACACCACCCCCCAACACACACACACACACACACACACAGAGGTATACACACACACACACACACACACATGTGCACACATTGGGGAGGGATCTGTACTGTAAGCTATGAGTCTGGTTCATAAGAATGCAACAGTACAGGTTCGTTGTTATATCACACACACTACATTAGTGCTATAACTGGAAATTTGAGGGAGCACTTCTGGAGTCACCACATGAAGCCAGATAGGTTGGGGGCCTCTTGGTTTTTTGTTTTGTTTTGTTTTGGTTTGGTTTTTGTTGTTGTTGTTGTTGTTGTTTGATTTATTTTTTGTCTCATTAATAAAATAATTTAAGAACAGACTCAAATGAAATTTCAAAAAAGACAAAGCTCAAGGCAGGCATGCTATAAATCTTGGTGGCTGCCTAGAGGAGGAACATAGGACAGAGAAAGAAAAAGTCACACCTTTTGAGAGAAGCCAGCCTGACAGTCAATCACGTGATGGACACGGAGCCTCGTGCTGTACAGGACTACGTGGTGGGCACGGACAGTCAGACACGTGGTGAGTACGGAGTCACATGCTATACAGGAGAGCTTTGCAGAAAGGATGCTCAGGTTCAAAGCATGAGGGAAAGCATATGTAGGCGCTTGTCAGCAACCAAGAGAAAGAGACAGAGACGGAAAAAAAAGAAAGGGCAGGCGGACCAAGCCAACATCATGGTGACCTGTAGGTATGATTCCTAATGAGAATTCTGGAAAGGAAAAGCACATTGCATCATCACAAGCTTCATTGTTCCTCCTGTCTCTGGAGCAGCTTCAGGTGAATGGCTACCTTGACTAGGTGATCTGACCTGCACGCCTAGCTTAACTCTTAAGGGAAAACACAGCAGTAAGTCTGCACCTACAGATGTATTTATTTACTTATTTATTTATTCCCTTTATATCCTGATCACTGCCCACCCAGCTCCCCGCAGTGTTCCCTCAAACGATCCCTCCTCCCTCCCCTCCTCTGAGATGGTGGGGAGCCCTACCGCCTCATCCCCATACCCTGGTACATCAAGTCTCTGCAGGGCCAGACATATCCTCTCCTTGGCTAGGTAACAGCTTTCCTCGGTGTGCGGGCCTTCTGTGCTACTCTAACTACATAAGGTGTTACTGTTAGGAAGCTGGGGGTGGGGGTGGGGGTGGGGGTAGATGTGCTACTCTAGTCTACTGGGCTGAGGAGATGTCCCAGCTAGTGAAGTTTGAACCTCAGTTTGATTTCCAAAACTCACATAAAAACAAACAAGCCCACAAAAGGTAGGGTGTGGTAGAACATGCTTATAATTCCAGTGCTGGGGAGGCAGAAACAAGTGGATCCCTGGGGAGCTGACTGACAGCCCAGTCTAACGGGTGAGTTCTCAGAAAAAAACATGATGGTACACTAGAAAAAAAATAACACCCAAAGTCGTCCTCTAACATCCACGTACACATTTGCACCCGTCCTCCACATAAATGTGCATATACATGTGTGCACAATGTAGGCTACTAATTTCATGAAAAAAAATAAGTATAGTTTTGTGCTAAGAAAGAAAACATTTTGGAAATCATTCTTCTTCTTCTGCCAGAGCTCAGCTTGAGTGTGCACTGCTCCACACACACGTCTGCAGCCGGTAGATCCCGTTGGTGGATGCCCGAGCTCCACAGGTTCTTAAGCCCCTCTGCTCACAAAAGCATCTGCTGTAGGAAGAACTCGAGGAACACTGAGGCACAGGGGCACACAGGGAAGCACACAGAGGAAGAGAGATGACGGTGCTTGCCTAACAAAATTCATGTGCAGAATGCTGGGTGTCAACCCCTTATATCTGGGAAGTATCGAATCGGCCATGGGAGAAGCATGAACACGTTTGTGTGAAATCTGTATCTTCAGACATTTGAAAGGAAAAAAAGTAATATCCTTATTCTTTTCACCATATCTTTATGAGGTGACACTGGTACTTTGAATAATCAACAATATCTTACAAACACGTGGTTCGTTTTATTACCAGATCTCTTTATAAGAGTCCTGGCCAGTTCTCCCCTGCTCCATTTTCCCTCTATACATATAATTTAATGCCTCAGCATGCATGAAAGAAACAAATTATCTAGAATTAAAATGTCACCATTTAGGGGATTAAAATGTCACATCTTTATGTTTTAGTTACCTTTTAGATTTCGGTGGGCACTGTTTTCCCCACTCTAGTAACTTCTGGAAATTTTCTGTGCGAAGACTGTTCTGTAACAGTTTTGCAGCAACTGTAAGTCCAAGGCCATGACCGTCAACAGGGGTATGAAGGGGGGTATAGAATATGTAGCATGGTCCTTCAGTCACTTCCGTCCATGAGTAGAGCATTCTGTTGAATGCATCTCTCCTCAGAGCCATCCACTGTGGCTAATGCTCACACTGCTTGACATGAGGTAAGGATGCCCCATAGCCTAAACTTTTCACTACTTTGTTTCTAGTGGGACTTTGAGTCCACGGTGCCCCATATCTCTGACTTCTGGCATCCTGGCATTTCTCTGAATTGAAGAAGTATCTCCCTCCACCCCTCTCTCCCCATGGATTCTGGAAATCAAGCTCTCTTCTAGAGCTGTGGCAGACATAGGAGCAGAACAGGAGTAGGATACCTCATAACTCTGAGTTTTGTCTTTGCTACAATTCTGTCTGCAGCCCTCCAAAGCTGGGACCATGACTCTCCTTTCTCCTGATATCCACCATCTGCTCTGCTGGCTCTCATCTTCTCTGTCACCATAAACAGTGTTATTTATTGTTAATATGAAGAGGAAACCAGAGTTGTCATTTGTCAGGCACTAAACAGATTACCGTCGTCGTCGTCGTCGTCGTCGTCGTCGTCGTCGTCGTCGTCGTTGTCATCATCGTCATCATCATTTTACTTTTATCTTCTTGGCCACAGGATCTCATTTAGAGGGAAAATGGAGCAGGGGAGAACTGGCCGGGACTCTTATAAAGAGATCTGGTAATAAAACGAACCACGTGTTTGTAAGATATTGTTGATTGTTCAAAGTACCAGTGTCACCTCATAAAGATATGGTGAGAAAGAGTAAGTCGTTAGTCTCAACAAGCTCTTTATATAATCAGGGATGGCACTGAAATTCTGATTCTCCTGCCTCCACCTCTTTCATGCTAGAATGCAGGCATGTGCTGCTCTTCCTGTTTTTGTGACATGCTAAAGATCAAAGCCAAGGCCTCATGCATGCTAGGCCAGCACTGTACCAAATAAACTACATTTCATCCCCAACCTATCAACTGCCTTTTAAAATCAGTCTTCCAAATGCCTGCTGTGAACCTGGGCCAGGCTGGTTATAGCAGGAGCCCGAAAGCACCTACTCTAATCAACTATGAGGTGACCTTCCTCCCCCTCCTCCCCCTCCTCCCCCTCCTCCCCCTCCTCCCCCTCCTCCCCCTCCTCCCCCTCCTCCCCCTCAAATAGCCTTCTTCTGTGCCGATTTTTCGATGAACTGCTAATTGTAATGTGAATTAAGTTTTTAAAGGTATTCAAATTGAAAATATTTAATATGTACAAGTGGATTTTAATCCTCAGATTTCCAGAAACACCGTTTGTAAGGTGTGTTTGAATTCATGCATAAAGATGTACATTGGGACAAATGCATCTCTTTTTCCAAAAACATATATCATTGCTCAGATGAATGATTCTAGCACCATTGCGTCTTCTGGAGGAACTACCAAGCTTCTATTTGTTTCTGGTTGGCTGGTGGCTGCCCAAATTCACACTACTGCCACTTCTTGCTATGGGTGTAGTTAACATAGACTCAGGTTAATAGAAACTAACTAGAGAAAAGGCCTCTTCAAGGGAAGAAGCCAGACATAGTGTGCACTTGGGAAGTGAAGGCAGAAGGACCAGAAGTTTAAGGTCAACTTAAACTGTACAGTGGGTTTCAGGCAAGCCTGGGCTACCCTGTCTAAAAAAGGAAGAGAGAACAGAACAATCGCAGGAAGCATAGTGGTTTCATATTGTGCATTACTTTCTGTGAATGTTGGTGCACTGTGTGTGGGCATGTAGCAGAAGCTTTGCTCATATATATATGCAGATCTGTATATGCAAGTGTACAGATGGGAAAGTTCAATGGCCCCTTTGTCTGTGCTCTTGGTGTATTTCTTTGACTTGTCAGTAGAGGGGTCAGTGGATGGAATCTGTATAATGATGCTGTTGAAAATGTTTTTTCACAATCAAAATGTGTGGACTCGGGGGTTGGGGATTTGGCTCAGTGGTAGAGCGCTTGCCTAGCAACCGCAAGGCCCTGGGTTCGGTCCCCAGCTCCAAAAAGAAAAAGAAAAAGAAAAAAAATGTGTGGACTCAGGACCTCTGGTGGCTGTGGCAGTCGAGTTCACCTTCTGGGTTGTTTTCTATACCTGTGAAGTGAGACACAAATGTCACAGGGGTACTACAATGCTCAGAGACACATTTAGAGAATAGCGTCAGTGTCATAGTTAGAATCTGTTGTCAACTTGACACACAGGGAAGAGGGAACCTCAACTGAGGAGTAGCCTCCATTAGACTGGCTTGTGGGCATGTCTGTAGGCATTTTCTTGATTTCTAGTAGCTACGGTTGGGTCCAGCCCACTACGGGAAGTGCTATTCCCTAGGCAAGTAGACCTGGACTGTATAAGAGAGGTAGCTGAGTGCGTTCCAGGAAGCAAGCCACTTAGTAGCCTTTCTCCATAGTTTCTGCCTTAAGCTCCACTGAGTTCCTGGCCTGACTCTTCTAGATGGTGGACTGTAACCTGTCATTTGGATAAACCCTTCCCTCATCTATGTTGCTTCTGTTCCACGTTTTATCACAACAACAGAGAAACAAACTAGTACAATCAGTATCATTCTAGGTTCAGGTGAGAGTGGTGCATCTTGAACCCTTGACGAAGCAGGGAGGCAACCACTAGAATGGCACTAATTCTTCGAAATGAAGGAGGCAAGGTCTGTAGGTGGAGGACGACTTTTAACTGACTGCCACGAGCCCAGTATTTTATGTTCATGTCTTCAAAGCACTCATGCGTCTCTTTCAGTCCCTTCCCTTTGGTCTTAGCCCTTCTGAACTTTACATCAGTTCCTCAAGGGAGACTAGTTCATGTCCTTTACATACATGATCCAAGAAGAGAGGAGGTGGCTTTAGGAAAGATGTATTATAAATAATGATAATCTGTGGCTGAGGAGATGGATCAAACACGAGGACCTGGGTTTCGAGGTACCTGTAACCCGTTTCTGGGAAGACCTGAATTCGATTCTTTGGTCACCTGATTCAAAGAGAGTACCAAGTAAGTGCAAGTTATCCTCTGATGTCTACATGCCTTCCTCACCTCCAAATTAATTAATTAATTCATTAAAATTTTCAATTAAAAATTAAGGCAAGAGTGCTTGAAGAAGACACCCATGTTGACTTCTAGTCTATCTGTATACCCATGCCTACACCCATACACAGGCATTCGAAACCATACACAGACACATGGATGATATACACAATGTTTAGTGAGCATTTACTTTGTTCCAAGCATTGTTTTAATCACTTGACACAGTATCTGATCAACCCCCACCCCACCTTACAGATGGGCACGGGCAGGACAAAGCGCTTTGACTCCAAAACCCAAGGCTTGAGACAGCCAGGTAGAGTCAAGGTCTAAAGCAAGCAGTCAAGCATTGGGGTGTTTTGCTGTAAAACCTCCCTGGGAACCACAGAAGCGAGCAAACAAAGGCCAACGGCACACAGTCTAGGAGCTTGTGCTCAGGACAATAGTTCCGTTCCCCAGATGTCTCTGTTCTTCTTCCCAAGTAGTTTCACTTTTAAGATATGGTTATTCCGGGTTGGGGATTTAGCTCAGTGGTAGAGCGCTTGCCTAGGAAGCGCAAGGCCCTGGGTTTGGTCCCCAGCTCCGAAAAAAAAGAACCCCCCCAAAAAAAGATATGGTTATTCCTTTCTGCTTTGGGGGTAAGGGTATTCTTCAGACAGAGGTAGAAGTCATCATGGACACTATGTCCCCAAGGACTGAGCAGCATCCAAACCTAGAAGCCTCTATTCCTCTCCTATATCAAAGGTTTTGTTGTCCATTTTTTCAAGATGCAGTATATTCTATCAGTTTCTAATAACATTTTCCCCAAAAAAGATTTAGCCCCCCAAAATGTCCATGTTCCCAGAAGACAGTTAACATGTAAAGTCTCTGTCCCTCCCTCCTCCTCTCTGCCCCCAAGTTTGTATTCTGTTGTTACTGTGTGCCTGGATCTGGGGGGTTATTTTTTTTTTAAACCTTAGGTTATATTAAAGGTCAACAGGCCTTAGGTCATGACTAAAGGTCAAAAATGAATTATTCAAATGAAATGCTTATATGAATAAGCTGGATTGTTTGTGCTGAAGACGAGTTCTTTACGTAGGCACAGGACAGTGCTTCCGCCATGTTGGTGTACTAAGTGACTCGGGAATAATCAGCACACTCAACAGGGAAGTTGGCGAGGCAGCTTCAGAGCGTTGGCGAGACGGCCAGGGTGGCTCTCCTTAGCAATCTACCTCAATGAGACGACATTGAGAGGAGATTGTTAAGGGAACAAAGTCAGGCTTGTCATGAGGCCTTCAGAAACCCTAGACTTGCCTGGTTGGAGACAGGAGCTGTGGAAAGCATAATTGCTGCACCTCATTCTCACACACTCCACGGGGACAACTGGCCATTGATGGAGCACGCAGACGAGAGGCATCGAGGTGGGGAAGAGGCAAGGAGCAGATAGCGCAAGAAGTGAATTCTAGTTACTTTTTAATCACACTGTCTATCTTCTGTCATAAGGGGAGGAAACAAGGAACGGTGGCCAGAGTTTAGAGGTTTTACAAGCCAGAGCTGCAAAGCAGAAAAAAATAAAAGAGAGTGCCTTCTCCCGTTCTGTCATTTAACACATGCCGGGGAAATCTTGATTTTGGGCTAGAGATTCAGGTGTGCCCAATCTGCAGTCCCTCCTCTCCCCAATAAATCTACTTAAAGCATTATGAGGTTTGACTTTTTAAAACTTGACTGTGCAGCTCTTGGGTGAAACTTGTAGGTGACAGTGCTGTGCACAGTGCCAAAAAGGTTAGATATTCCAGGTAGATGCTTCTCCTGTGGCTTTGGGTAAGGTTTATTATCAGAAACATCTGGTCCATGGTTGAAGATGAGGAAGGGGGAGTTATGATCTACTCAAATGTTCTCAGAACACTCTGGAATTTAAGCCAGCATTTACAAGGTCCTAGGGATTGTGGGCTCTGTTGCCCAAGTCATTGGGCCACTTCTCTCTTCTTCTCAGAGAGTCTGGGAAAGGCTGAAGTCAACTACAAAGCCATATTACATTACAAGTAGAACTGGGATGAAACACTGGAAGATCTGGAGCTAAGAGATGGGCAAGCTAGGTAACATGAGCACCTTTCAGGTAGTTGCCATGTGGCTGGGTTCAAAGGAACAGTGAAGAGAGAGGAAGACGAAGACAGGCTATCAACAGTGTAGGGCCAGGGTCATGAACCCCTTCCCATTATCAAGAAAAACCTCCTCCTATATTAAATCTCTGAGCAGGAGAAGTTGAGAGCATTCTAGCAGCAAGGAGACATCATGGATGGATGTAGTTGCCGTGGTTACTGGGCCTTAAACAGAGGTAGCAAGGATGGCTGCTGCACAGTGAAAAAGGATGAGACAAGTACAAAAACAAAAGCAAAAAATCTAAATTCTGACACGGATTGCACAACTCAGTAATGACCCACCTTCCTTTTCATTGAAAGTTTAACCTCCCTGGATAATGAGTTCAGCCCAAGTTAAGTTACAATGTTAGACTGAATTCGTGAATTACAAAATCAAAATTTTATGTTGGTCTGCAGGGATAATAACATGGGTCTTGTTAATAGTTTTATTTTTCCCCTCAGATATACTTGGCTGGTGTCTTTCACTGACAGGTGACAAGTGCTTTTACATGTTTGTGAGTCTCCTTTGACAGCCAATTGCTGGAGCCACCAAGTCTACCCTCGACTTGGTACGATAGTGGCCTTTTATAGCTCTACATTAATACACAGAGTAGAGTTTCAGTGCAGGCTGTGTGAACCCGACAGCAGACCAGACATCAGGGACTGCGTGTCCCAAGGTAACTCAAGTTCAAGTTTATCCGTCTTTTCCTACCAAACTTCTTGTATTTCCATTCCAGTGGCAGGCTCAGCTTTCTCCCCAAACACCTGAGACTGTCTGTACCTTCGTATCTCCTGCCCCTCTCCCTCTCTGTCACAGTCCTGCTCTGCCTCTGTCACAGAGCTGCTTTTACTCAGCTAACTTCCTTCAAGAACAGCAGCAGTTGCCCCATTAGCTCGGCTTCTAGATGTCAATCTTTTACCTTTTCTTACCTCGGCTCTTAAGGCTTGGAGAAGAGAAGCAGTTTACAGCTGCCTGTTTAGAGGGAAGCTGTGTGCCTCAAGCCAAGGTTCTCAGTGGCATTCCTGGTCTGTGAGGAGCAGGGTCACACTGCTCCTCATGTCACCCAATTTCTTTTCCCTTTCCTTCCTCTCAGCATCCCTCCCTTCTTTGTATGCAAACCCTTTCTGCTTCTGTCTCGGTTCCTCTCTTCCCCTCTTCCATCACAACCTAACGAGACGGTGCTAACACAGTAGTATGCATGAGAAATGAGAAGCCTGCTTCCTTTTGCGTGACTCTCCATCTTCTCCCCTTCCCTGCCCCACCCTGTCTCTCAGATTCCCACACCATCAGATTCCTTCCATCATTAAAAACCTCATTTCCTCTTCCTGTCTTCTTGATGCATCCTCCTTTGGCTCCCTCAGGCGGACACGGGACATCATTAAGAAGTCCTACACTTGATCTTAGCCAAAAGGCCAAGAAGCAATCACTAAGAGGTCCTGAGCTCAGTAGCCTACTTACAAATCTCAATCCATGGCACATCCCAAGAAGAACTGCTAGGAGAGTTCCCCAACCTGTGAATGAAAGGCATATCTAGAGTGGTTCAGGAGAAGTGTTATTCTTTGCCAGGAGACCCTTTGAGCTCTCAGAATAACTGGAACCTTCAAGAAAGAAATGGATGAAGTGTTGAATAGTAAAAACTTTGATAACCATCAGGCCAGGTTAAATGAAAATATCAGTATCTCTATGGCAGGGGGCTCATGAGAGAGTGTGGGAGGAAAGATGTCTGTCCCATGTTGTGGTTTGCCCTGGAGTTGTCTGTATTTTGATGCTAATTCCACTGCCCCCAAGGACAGCTGCCTAGTCACATACTCAGGACTCAGGTGACTTCACTAGAACCTTCTCCCCATTGAATTTGTAAAATACAGGTGAGGGGCAGGTACAGGATAGAAGGAGAAGGAAGGATGGGTGGGAGAGAAGTTTGAAGGAGGAGGAGGAGATGAAGTGAAAGAAGAAGAGACAGGAGGGAGAGGGAGAGAAGCCGTGGCAGGACAATATGGCGGGTGACGTTAAGATTCCATGCTGTACCTTTACAGGTTGTTACAAATGTTTTTAAGGGAGGGATGTGTATTGTGCTTTGTATGTTTAGGTGGGCAATTATATCTTATCAATTGAGCCAAAAGTTATTGTGTTGTGTGTTCTTTTATATGACGGTTTGAGTGTAGGAAAGTTTGCAGTGGTGGCTGGAGACACTGGGCCGCCGCCGTGGAGTTGGGATGTGTTTCCACCAAGATATCTAGCAGATATCTTGGGGCACTGCAGTGCCGAATCTAGTGGGGATAAAAGATACTTTTTTATTTTTTTATATTTTACAACCACAGTCCCTGACAAGGTGCAGTGGTCCCATTAGTTTTAGGGTATTGATTGGGTATATACCCAACATACACAGTCCTCCCTCACGGACAGCTGAGAGCCATTTCCTGCTTCCTGCAAACCACTGTTTATGTTCATTTGTTCAATTTCTATATTAGCTCTTTTAATCAGTCATTTGAGAGCACAGTCTAACAACAGCTTTTACATATAAAGACATTGTCTCCTTGATTTTCACCTGGGTTTCTACATTGTTGTCTTCTTTATACAGAGAGGGGAGACAAAAGACAGAGCCTTCTATTAGGTATGGACTCATTTGACAGCATCTTACATGTATCCAAGGGTTATTATTGCTATGATTAAGCATTGTTACCAAAAGCAACTTGAGGGGGCAGGGGGCATTATTTGGCATATACTTCCGTATCACTGTTCATCATTGAAGGAAGTTGGACAGGAATTTAAACAGGGCAGGAACCTGGAGGCAGGAACTGATACAGAGGCCATGGAGGGGTGCTGCTTACTGGCTTGCTTCCCAGGGCTTGCTCAGCCTGATTTCTTACAGAACCCAGGACCAACAGTGTAGGGGTGACTCCAACTACAATGAGCTGGGCCTTCCCCAACCAATCAATAACTAAAAAAATGCTTATACCTGGATCTTATGGAGGCATTTTCCTCAACTTACATAAAAATATACAGCACAGCATAAGTTGTTTAACTTAATCATCACAACGTTGTTGTTGTTGTTGTTGTTGTTGTTGTTGTTGTATGAGGAGTTACTCGGAGAAGTAACTTCTTATCTTCAGCAGAATGGCTACAAACAGGTCAAGTCTTATCCTGAGGACATGAAGAGGGAGGACTATAGTATGATGGCTTGAATAAAAACAGTCCCCATTAACGCAATTGTTGGAATATTTGGTGCTCAGTTGGAAGGACTGTTTGGGAGGGATTAGGAGATGTGTCACTGGGGACAGGTTTTGAAATTTCAGAAGCCTTTTATTACTCCCAGTGTGTTCTTTCTGCCCCCTGCTTGTAAGATGTGAGCTCTCAGCTGTCCTTTTGGCCATGCCCTCACCCCATCATCATGGACTCTCACCCTGTGAAACTGTAAGCCCAATAAAATGCTTTCTTTTATAAGTTGCCTTGGTCATAGTGTTTTACCACAACAATAGAAAAGTAACTAAGACAAGTGTGATTAAAAAGTTTGTCCAAGTGTGAAATTATGGATTTAAACCATAGCTCTACCCTCTCCCAAATGTTGACTAAGCACTCTGAGTCTTGGTTTCATCATGTGTAGAATGAAGACATCAACAGTACCCATGTCAAAGAGCTTTACTGATGACTAAGTGGATTAATATCTGAAATGTTGGACACCTCATGACACTTGATTAATGCTGTTTGGTAACAGAATAAATAGATGTTTTCCAGACACTGAAGCTCATCTTTGCAATAAAGAACACTGTAGGGCCCTCAACATCAAAATCCAAGAATTCCGGTCAATCACAAAGATCACAGATCATTAAACTTGTGCTTGGTGACTCTTTGCAGATCCTACCAAGGGACTCAGTATAACTTTAGACCACTCACTGGGAGGAAATAGCATGCTATTTCCTGGTGGCTTTCATTTTGGTTTCTACAAGTTTGGAATTTGAAAGTCCAAATAGCTTCCAAAAACTCTAACCTGGTGAGAGAGATGCTAGAGAGGAGAAGCATCCCAGAGTTATTTTGCTGATATATCCTCTCCATGTGTGAACCAAGGATGCTGTAGAGAACTTCTAGGCTTTCCAGAGTTTTTGTTATTCTGCTAGTTCTGTGTTCAGTGAGCAGAGGAGGGATGGAAACATGTGCTTATGGAAGAGAAAGGAAACCAGAGGACAGCAATATGTTGACATAGACTGTCAAGGGTGAGACCCAAGAGCAGCAGTGGATGTGTGTTTGGGTAGTGAGTGGGGGTCAATCTATAGATCATCTGTAAATTTTGTGTATAGTTATCCAAGTTAGAGTTCTTGTATCAAGTGAGCTGTATGAAAGGCAGCACGCAGATTATAAAATGATTTAGGGATGACATTTCTGTATATCAGCGACTTAGCAAAGTCATATCATAGAATTAAAAGTTAGATTCACCTGGTAGGATTGACTGGGATCTCAGGAAAACAGACATAGGTTTCACCTCAGAAAACCTCAGTAATAACAATGGATATGATTCATAAAGACACAAAGACCAATATGAAGACTGGCCTGGAAGCACGGGCCATCAAACCCTTAGCAATGAGAAAAGCCACGTGTAACTGCAAACTCATCAGAGACTACTGGAAAGGAACTGGTCCTGTGGGTTCTGGAAGCTGGGTGAGCCCTGGATTATTGTGTATGTCTTCTAAGCACCAAGGCTCTTGATCAAGATACAAATGCAAATTTATTCTTCCCCCAATCTCAAACACGTTGGGAAATAAGCACATAGATCATTCCAATATTTAAATATTAACAGTCTTGCTACCTGACAATTCTGTGCCACTTCTTCTGGAAGAATTAGAGATGACTTTCTGCTTCAGTAGTTGAAGTGCTGCCACCTGTCAGAGGACTTCAAGTATAAGTAAGTTCTGTTACTTATGAAACGCAGGCTTTTTTGGTGGTGGGGGTGGGCACACACACAGTGACATTTCCCTCAAGTCAGAGTCGCTAAGAGCTTACTGCCAACAGTACTGTTTCTGAGTTGTTATTACCAATAATTTTTGCTGGCTATCCTGGCACTAGAAGAGGTTTTCATAGTAAGCGATGACTTCATGTTTGGGGATTTAGGAGGTTGTAGGGTAACTGTAAACACAAAAATTTGCTAAGGAGGGAGACAATGGTTGTAGATAAAGACATCCCTCCCCCCATCCCTGAAGAAAGACTTGATTCTAGAAGCCTCTTTGGTTCCTGTGTGCTCCTGGGAGGTCCCAAGTCAAGTGTGACATCTTCTACAGCATTATGTTAAGCAGAAACTTGGGTCAGAGAAGGGCTCTGACCAGACTGTCCTGGAGTCTGATGACCTTAGCTGAGTGGCTCTGGGCAAGGTACTCACTGTCCCTATTAGACCTTGATGTGTTTATCAGCAGAGTCTAGTTCATCTGACTGATTTGAGATCTAAATACAAAACATTTATGGAAACCAGCATAGTGCTGTAAGAAACAAGATATGTTTTGTAAAACAAACAAACAAAAAACAAAACATAACAAAACAAAAAAGAAAACAAAAACAAAAACAAAAAAAACCCCAAATACTGGTTCAGTAGAAATCCAAAGTTGTTTATTCTGAACTTGGTGCCATCTGGTAGATAATGAAAGTTATCCTATTGTAGTATGTTATCTAGTCAGTCAGCAGTCAGTTTCCTGGGAAGAAGACTTAGTAGTAACAGTCATTCTCAAAATCATTCAACTGTGACATAGCCAATAGTCTAACTCGATGAGAGATGGCTTGCTTGCCTATCAGGCAGTGAGGTTATTTTATTTAAAAAAATTAATGGAAGTTCAGATTATTGTTAACTAGTCCCAAAGTCTATAAAAATACAAATTTTAAAATAACTTTTTGAAAATTATTAATCTTGAGTGTATATTCAGGGTATCAATGCCTCTCTATGTTTATGTGTGCATATTCATGTCTCTGTGTGTATATATGTCTGTCTGTGTATGTTTGTATATGTGCATTTGTGTCTGTGTTTGTGTATGTCTCTGTGTGTATGAGTGTGTGCATGTGTATCTGTGCACATGCATATATGTGTATCTGTGTATATTTGTATATGAGCATGTGCGAGTGTTCGAGTGTGCATGTGTGTTCTTGGAGCAGCCTTAGGCATTCCCCAGGTACCATTTACTTTCTTTTGGAGACAAGATCTCTCTAAACCAGGAAGGCTCCTGAGAATGACACCCAAGGTTGTCCTCTGTCAACATTCACAGGCACTTAAAGACACACAGAGGTTGAAAAGGCAATGTGTTAAGACTATTTTCTGCTTGTGGTAGAATGTGTAGGTCTTTACCTTTTCACAGACGTGGATACACGTCTTCCTGCACTGACAGCCAGGCAGGTACTCACGCTTCCAGTGAGTCAGAAAGGAGGGATTAGCAATCTCCTGAGAGCCTCAGAGAGGAAGCCCTTCTTAGGTAGCTACTAAGCTCTTGCTGATGAGAGTTATTGGAAGTTTGTTCAGCAGCAACTGCCTAGGTCAGGCAGGTTCTGTGTGGTGACCCACAGTGATTCTCTGCTGGGAAAACACTAAGGTTCTTCATGGCTCTTTCCTAGAGCTGCAGAAGGGCCCTGGATTCCGGCAACTCTCTAGAGAACTTTATATGTGAGTGAGTGAATGAATGAATGATTAAAAGACCTTAGGACCAATATGAAGTGGTGATCTCATGTTGGCCCATGAATGACTAACAGCAAATAGGCAATATTCAGTTGTCGGCAAAGTCAGAATGTTGGGCAGGCATGGCGACCTCACATGTGACTTCAGCTCCTACCCCTTCTTTATGTCCCCATTTGCAAGGATATGTGCTTGATGGATGTATGTCTGTCTTCCTCTCCCTGACCCTTGGCTCTCTTATCTCCAGGCAACATTTTCTGGGTAAGATTCTTAAATGTGAGCTTCTCTCTTTTAATTCTCTTTTCAAATAAATTTATAATTTCTGTGACTAAGGATAAAGCTAGGTAGAATTCCTGTCTGGCATACATTGAGCCCTGGAGGTCATCTACAGGACCACATGATCAAGTGTGATGGTACATGCTTGCAGTCCCAGCTCCCCACTGGCAGAATCAGAGGCATTAGGATCTAAAGGTCTTTCTCAGCTACTTAGCACATTTATATATAGCAATCTTGGGATATAAACTCTGTCTAAAACAAGTAAATAAAATTAAATTTACTTGTACCCTGAATATACACTCAAGATTAATAATTTTCAAAAAGTTATTTTAAAATTTGTATTTTAATTGGGCTGGAGAGGGGGCTAGGCAGTTAAGAGCACTTGTTCTTGCAGAGGACCTGGGTTCAACTCCCAGCATTGACATGGTAGTTCACAACTATCTGTATTTCCAGAAGACTTGATGTCTGCTTTTGACCTCCAAGGGTACCACTAGGCATGGCATACATACACAAAAGCAAGCAAAAAAACCATATACATAAACATTTTAAAGTGTTTAAAAATTAAACAAATAAATTTGTAACCCATCATGGATCCAGAATCTTATATGAACATTTGTCAGAAATGTGTACGAATGATTCTAATGAAAGGAAGAGTCTTTAGGAAGCAATTCTAGCTCTAAGACTTGTATCTGGAATTCTACTAAGTATTTTAGAAACATTAATAGTTTAAATACAAGTATTCTAGGGCGAATGATATTAAAAGAATCCTAATAAACTGTGTATAGTTGGCTGGTAGCAATTTATTTGTATTGTTTGTTTAGTTTTTACATGAGCTTGTGTGTTCATATGTGTGTGCACGGACCTGTGTGTGTGCATGTCTGTGTGTGTATGTGGAGGCCTGAGGCTGATGCTGGGTGTCTTCTGCGGTGTTTCCCTACCTTACTTATTGAATTAGGTCTCTTGTTGAACCTGAAGCCTGTCGGTTCTGGTTAGTCCAGTTAGCCAGTTCCCTGGCCTCCTCATCTCTGACAAGGTGGGGTGGCAGTCATCCACTTGTCTGAAAGAGAATCCCCAGCATTCACATAGGTTCTGAGGATCTGCAATCTGCTCTTCATGCTTGTTTAGCAAGCAGTCTATCCAGCAACCTCTCGTCATAGTCCCAGATAGCAACTTCTACTTTAGTAGAAGTTATTGTCACAGGAAAGGTGGGAGGGGGAAGTCAGTGAATGGTAAATATCACAAGGACATCTGAGCGAGCGAAGGGAAACGTGGACGTGGAGATGGGGAAGAAGGTAAATGGGACCCAAGAATAGGCCTTCACCAAGCTTTCTAAATAGGCCCTCCTACTCAAGGTAGGATCTACGAAGGCTAGAACTCTAAGTAAAGCAGAGGACAGTGTGTTGGAATCGTTTGGGTGTTGTTTTTATTGACACATGTCTTCATTCCTTTTATTTGTTTATTTGAATTCCTCAGCAAGTCAGCTGCATCATTAAGAGTTGAAATTCTGCTTAATAATCCAGCCTGGTACATACATCAGCAAACAGAAGACTCAGGTTCAAATAAGGTGGAAGGCAGTACGGACACTCAAGGTTCTCCTCTGACTTCCACATGCATGTGGTGACACACACATACTTACACATACTGTCTCTTATACACGCATGTACATACACAAATTAAATTTTTTTTCAAATTAAATTCCATGGTCCCTTCAAACATAGCCATTTCAGAACTCTTTATTTTCTCATCTGGGAAAAGCAACAACAAAACTGGTAAGGAAGGAAGGGATGTTCATCAAGGTAGCCATCATTTTCTACAACTAATTACGACTAGACAAAACAGCAAGAAATTCTTTTTTTTTTTTTTTTGGTTCTTTTTTTTTTTTTTTTTGGTTCTTTTTTTCAGAGCTGGGAACTGAACCCAGGGCCTTGCGCTTCCTAGGCAAGTGCTCTACCACTGAGCTAATTCTAATGGGACCCCACAGAATTCACATGACAACTGGCATGTGCCCACCTAAAGCCCCTGACAGCAAGAATGCAGCACTACATGAAAGAACCCTGGGTTCAGATCTAGAAACTAATTAAAGGAAAAACGCTAAGCAATGGCGCCCAGTTTTAATCTCAGCTAGAGGCTCAAGCCCAGCCTAGGTTACACAACAAACATGAAACATGAAAATTCATGCGTCCTGTTACTTCGAGGCTTCTAGTGTTTTCCATCCACCTGGAAGCCATGCTGGGACACATTGGTACTTGTACTTATTATTAACATACGGTCGTTGGGCACTGTAAAGTTTCGAGCAGAGATTTCATGGCTCATGCAGTGAGCAGTCTTATCTAAAACATTTTGATTAGTGTGTACATTAATTATGATGAAGTAAACCTGAAGACCATCAGATTCAGAAGCATCTTGGGCTGTGGAGATGACTCAACTTGTACCCCCTTGCCATGAAAGCACAAAAGCCTGAGTTCAGAACCTCAGCACACACAGGGAAAGCCAGGCACAGTGTGTGTGTGTGTGTGTGTGTGTGTGTGTGTGTGTCTGTGTGTGTGTGTGTGTCTGTAATTCCAGATCAGAAGAAGGGCAGACAGGGCCCTCTGGAGCTGTGGACAGCCAGTCTAGCTTAACTGGTGAGCTCCAGGGTCAGAAAGAGATCCTGTTTCAAAAACATAAGGTGGAAAATGGCTGAGCAAACCACCCAGTGTTGGCCTGTGGTTCTACATGAATGTAAATATGCATGCATGTCACCCGCACACATGTGCACAAAAGTAGGCGCACACACATGTACATATGTACACACACATTGTATTTGAGGTTCATTTCTTAGGCATGCACGTAAATTCTGATATTTGAGGTTTAAAACAAAAGCACACTTGTACCACGGTACATGAGAATGTGTATCAAAATATTGAAGAACTCAGCTGACTCCAGTGAGTCAACGACTCGTCATGACTTCCAAAAAATAAAACATAAATGTAGCTTAGTTTGCATTCTTAGAATTATGGGACTCAAGGAGAGTCCCATACATATTCTGTAAGGGGAATCTCATTCCTCTTAGAATGTGTACTTCTGAAGGACAAGCAACAACAATTATTAATGAGTGGTTGGAGGAAGGGGAGCCCCGCTTACTACAAGAGAGATTGTGGGACGCTGCAGTCACATGGGACCCCCGAACACTCCAGAGACTTCTGACTCGTTAACTTTCTGCTGGGTGCAGAACACCCAAATCAGCACATTCCACAGGCACACCCTGCGCTCACTGTGGTGTTATCAGTCTCTTCCTTTGGCCCTGCCCCACCCCCACTTCTCCATCTCTAGAAAAGAAGATACTGCCATTCTCAGTGCAAATGAGCCTGGAGACCAGGGTGTGAAGTCAGCCAGACCGCTCAGGAAACTACTTCACGATCTCACTTCTATGAAAATTCTAAATGAGTCAGCCCATAGAAACATGAAAAGACAGTGGCCTCCAAAAACAGGTCGGAGAGGGGACAGGAGGTGCTGGTCGGAGGGGAGCGACCTGCTATCAGATTTGCTATGTGGTGGATCTCAAGGGCACTTGTGCACAGGTGGACTGCAGTGCACTGTGAGCCGAGCTGTTCTTGAGAGCTATTTTAGGCCCACATAGACACACATGGTGGTCAGATGTGGTTATTTGCTTGAATAAAGAAATCGTTTCTATGGATCAAAACACCATATCATACACAATAAATAAATACTAAAGACAAAGGAAGCCACAATCTTCCTTTAGATCTAAACTTCATAAAAACAAGAGTTTTGGTTTTTGTTTCTTTTTTAAACAAGAGTGACTGAAACGTCCCTGCCTATAGATGCCTGTCTGGCAAAGAGTCCTGAACCTTAATATTTTGGTGGAATTTAAATTACAAAACTGGAATGGCTTGGTTGGGTATAGTGTTTACCCAGTGTGCCCAAAGCCCTGGGCTACATAGGCAGCACCACACGGTCAGATGCATGCTCTCTCACTCCCAATTCAAGGTAGGGACAGAGTAGTCAAGAACACCCTCCCTTACAAGTGAGTCTCAGACCAGTTTAGGGCAGGTAAGGCCTGGTAGGGTGGAGTAGGGGAGAGGGAGAGAGTGAGAGGGGAGTGGGGAGTGGGAGGGAGAGAGGAAGAGGCAGAGGACAGACACACAGACACAGAGACATAGACAGTGACAGAAACAGACACAAGGAGGCAGCTTGTTAGTTCTTTTAGTTACAAATGAAGCTGCAGTAAACGTCCTCTGTGATTGACTGCACAGTGGTTTGGAATCCTCATATGTTTGGCTGTGAGAGGATAGGTGTGTATATTCCTTCCTCTCAGACATCTCTACTTTGCTTTTCTCTGGTTGTCTGCTTCTTTACTCTTTTGCAAGACTGCATTTCCAAAATTTCCAACATTTCATATGTGAAAAATATATCTTGCCATTGATTTAATGCTTATTTTTTACTTCATCAACGAGCCTATGTTCATTGTCCCTATGTCAGTAGTCCATATATTTTTCAACAATATTATTGATCTTTCTTTTGTTATTGATCTCTAAGGGTTCTTTATATATTGAGAAACCTAGACCTTTGTTATCACAGGTTTCACAGATATACAAGTATCTGATTTGTAGCTTGCCTTCTAGTTGTTACATGGTATTTTTATATGAAGCAATATAAAAGTTTAGTTCTATTAAAATATTTGTATTTTAGTACTTTTAATTAAATTTTAACTAAATTAATTGCTTTCTTTTATAAATTTCATGTCTTAACTTTGTCTTATCTAAATCATATATTTTTAAGATTCCCCATTAAACATATTGTAATGGAAAGCATTGGTGGCAGTTCACACCAATATTCCCAGCACTGGGGAGGCTGAGGCAGACAGGTCGAGTTCAAGGCTAGCCTGCATTACAAGAGACCATATCAAGACAAAATAAACAGTGGTTAGATCTAGAAGGCATTTGCTTCCCTTTAAAGAGAAGAATGTAAACCTCACATGCCACAAATCACTACAGATAGGTTCAGTGTTGGTCCCCACACGGCCATTTCTACTCTGCAGCCTACCTCCAAACTCCTGGCTGCTGCTGTCGGCCTCTGGATCTTCAGCTCAATCTTCCTTTGTTTGTATTTTTTTCAGGTAACAATTTTATTTTTAAAGTAAATAATAAAGGGCATGGACATACAGAGCACCCAGAAAACCTGTCTTTACCCAAGTTTGGATGTATCCCTGTGTGGCAGAAGACACCAGTTGGAGAAGGAACTCTATTCATGGGTTTTGATCTTTTTTTTTTGTTTGTTTTGTTTTGTTTTTCTTCTTTTTTTTGGAGCTGGGGACCGAACCCAGGGCCTTGCGCTTCCTAGGCAAGCGCTCTACCACTGAGCTAAATCCCCAACCCCATGGGTTTTGATCTTATGTCCAGGACTTTTTGTTCATGTTCTCTCTCTCTCTCTCTCTCTCTCTCTCTCTCTCTCTCTCTCTCTCTCTCTCTTCCTCCCTCCCTCCCTCTTCCTCCCTCTCTCTTCCTCCCTCCCTCTCTCCCTATCTCCCACTCTTTCTCCTCCCATTCTCTTCCTCCATGTCTCTCTCCCTCTCGCTCCCCCTTCCTCTCTCCTCCCTTTCCCTGGCCTTTCTCCTCCCCTCTCTTCCCTCCTCCCCTTTTCCAGACAAGATTTAGCCTAGTATTCTTGAAGGCCTGTAGCTCTCTCTATGTAGACGCCCCTACTCCTGCTTCCCAAGTGCTGAGATTAAAGGCATGTGCCACCACCCCTTCTTGTCATCTCTCTCTTACCCTTCCCTTGGCCACGGGATCTGCCCCGGCATCACCCGCCCACCCCTAGAGCAACATCTCAGCTCTAATTTACATGGCTGGCTTGTTTTAGTCCATTCTTACCCACCCTGCCCTTTTCCCTGTGTCCATTCTCCCAAGTTCCTCTTGGCGGCTTCACAGGTGTTTGGCCCATACCAGTCCCACTCCAAGCAGCTATTAGATTGGAAATTCTCTTCTCACAGGAAGTTGAACTGCCAGGGACCTTCCTAACTGCAATGGCCTGTGACTCCTATCCTCGTTACAAGTCTTTGCCATTTTGATGCATTTCTGGAGGTTAAATGAGACTCAGTTTCCCCTAGCTCGAGCTCCTTAGAGTCCCTAATCTATGTGATTTCACAGGGAAGTCCAGGCTCTACCCGGGCACTCTGACTCTCCTGACAGAATTCTGTCTCCTTCCACTAACCATGGAGTTTAACTCTTTTTGAGGTATTTTACTTGACTAAGGTACCATGAGACAGAAGGTGTTAAATTCCAAAATGATTTGGTATTTTCTTGGGAAATCGGATGGTAAAACTGAGTCGAGCAAGGTCTGCAGGATGTTTCTTGTATCTGGAGCCACTGCTTTCAAATGGGCTAAGCCAGCCTGCCAAGGGCTCTGTTGAAATTTTGTCCCAAGTTGCTGCAGATCTGCGAACCTGGACTTTTTCCTGCCTCTAAAACCTTGAAACACACACACACACACACACACACACACACACACACACACACACGAGAGAGAGAGAGAGAGAGAGAGAGAGAGAGAGAGAGAGAGAATGAATTAAGGAGATAGTAAGCTTTGCTTGCTGTTCTCTTCTTTTGAAAGAATATTGTTTGCCAGAGGCCCAAGGCTGAGGAGCTAAGCCACAATTCTAGATAGCTCAGCGAGGTGTACCACAAGGCAGGATGCCTGCCGCTTTGTTCTAGGGTTTATAGGAAGGAATCATTTCACAGCGGGTATGGATTCTGCAATAGCCTCAAGCTAGGAAGTGGAAGGTGACTTTGAGAGGTGTGCAGGGTCACCGGATCGCAGAAGGTGGCTCTTCAGGCTGGAGGATTATACTTAGAAGCTCTTACAGTGTGGCAGCCATGCTGGCCCTTCTGCTGCTCAGGCTCAGAGCTCTCTGGAGCATGCCGACCCCATGCTCGTATGACACATGTCACTCACTCATCGTCTTAAATTCCAAGAGGAAAGAGAGCACTCAGTTTTTAGAGGGAGATGTCACACATTTTGCTGTAGTCAAGCTGTATCTTGCACTCAGTCTCTCAGGAAGCACGCAGCCCTTTCAGTCACCTGCAGCTTCCTGGAGAGTCTGTGGCTCTGTCTTCATAAAACCCTTCAGAGCTCATTTTGAAATCTGGACGACATATCCTTATGTGCTTGCCATGGGCTATGGTTTTTAGCATAGTCAGAATTATAATTTTTTTTAAAAGAAGTCCTTTTTGAAGTATGGGAAGATGGCTTAGTGACTAAGGTGTTTCATGCACAAGCGTGAAGGCCCAAGTTCAACTCCCAGAACCAACTAAAAGAAGCCAGCAAGGATGAACAGTGGTAGTAACTCTGGCATAAGGGAGGCAGAGACAGACAGATCCTTGGGGCTCCATGGCCTGCCAGTCTAGCTTAGTTGGCAAGTTCCAGGCCCGTGAGAAACTCTGAAGGTGGGGAGCATCCTGAGGGATGACAGGAGAGGCTGTCTGCTGGCCTCCACATGCACATATATGTTCATAACCATGTGGTGCACCCACATATACACGACTATGCACACAGAAAGAAAAGTTCCCTTCAAAATCCCCTTAAACTTAGAATTTGTGTGGTTGACACAGTGAGAAAGTCCTGTCTTAGTCAGTGTTTCATTTCTGTGAAGACACACCATGGACATAGCAACTCTTATAAAGAAAAGTATCTAATTAGGGCTGGCTCCCAGTTTCAGAGGTTTAGTCTGTTACTAGCACATCAGGGAGGACGGTGGAGCAGAGGCAGACGTGGTGCTGGAGAGACAGCTGAGAATTCTACATCAGGGTGTTCAGGCAGTAGGAGAGAGGAAGAGCCACTGGGTCCAGCTTGAGCTTCTGAAACCCCAAAGCCCAACCCCAATGACACACTTCCTGCAACCAGGCTATACCTGTTCCAACAAGACCACATGCCCTAACTCCTGTCAAGTAACACTAATGACCAATGACCAAACCTTCATACCTATGAGCCTATGGGGGCCATTCTTATTCAAGCCAGTCCTCCATCCCAAGACCTGGGGGATTTGCCTTTCCATTGCATTGGGTGTTGTTTTTTTGTTTTGTTTCATGAAATGCAAGGCTAACAATATGTTATAAACATTTATGTCTTCTACAAGTGCAGCCGTTGATGGCCCCACTCTCTCTCCATTCTGAGCACTCATCCTTTGCCTTTAAAGTTGTTCTTTCATCTCTCACTAAGTGGTGTAGCTCTTCCTTTGACCTAGGAAAGGCACGGGAGGAGCTAACTTGACGAATGAGAGATCTCATAAATGACGTTTAAAATACACCGCAGATATGCAAATATAGAGGTATCATCTGGGACCTGGGTCTGATTCTGGAACATTTTACCTGGCTCTCCTGGTTCTCCTTTGTCTATGCTGTGGGTGGAGTAAGAGGAGCCCAAGACTTACAGCGTCCATCCTCTTTCAAGATGTGATTTCGCAAGGAGAGGAAGAAATGACCCATGAGGCAGCGAGCCTATGACCTCCAAGCTTTGGACATGGCTCGTGGCTTCTGGCACTTGCTCTTTTTCTCTTTAAGGATTCCCAGTCAGAATAACTGCATGCGAAGTTACTAAAAGTCCTGCAATTTAATTATGAAGACTAAGCATGAGTTCCCAAGAGGAACTTTAAACTTATTTAAAAATCTTCAAATATATATTTGCTGGTTAGGCTTGTTTTGTTTTTTGTTTTTGTTTTTGTTTTTCAACTTGACAAAAACCAGAGCCATCTAGACCAAGCAATCTCAATGGAGGAACTGCCTCCGTCACACTGGCCTGTGGGCGAATCTGCGCAGGCATTTTCTTGTTCATGATTCACATGGGATGGGCCAGCTCTGTAGGCAGTGCAACCCTCAGGCAGGTGGTCCTGGCAAGCATAAGAGATGTAGCAGACTGTAAGTCAGAGGAGCCAGTCAGGAAGCAGCACTCTTGCATGGCCTCTGCTTCAGCTCCTGCCTCCAGGCCCTGCCTTGAGGCCCTGCCCTGACTTTGCTTCCTGATAGACTCTAAACAGCAGGGTGAATTAAGCCTTTCCTTACCAAGTCGCTTTTGGTCACAGTCTTTATGGCAGAGATGGGAAGCAAGCTAAGATACTCTGTTTCCACAGAACACTTTGCCTGGATCCTTGTAAGTTTGCTGATGCTGTCTCTAACACACTTGCGAAACTCGGCTTGCAAAATGAGCTACTCTTGCAGGGTCCTCACTACAGGGTCCTCAGTAGAGCATTGCCTCCCTGATTTTAACCCTGTTTATTTGGTAATTTGAGTATATTTACAGCATGATTTTGGGTCTAATTGATAGCTTCTTGTTTTCATTATTGTTATTTTGATACAGGGCCATAGCTGGCCTAGAACTTATTATATAGAACAGGTGGCCCCAACCTCAAAGATATGCCTTCTTTTGCCTCCAGAGTACTGGAATTAAAGATGTGCACCTTTTGAAGGTGTGCTTGCCCAGTTAGGTGCAGAATTTTTTCAAGTTCAGCTTTGGGAGAAATTGCATCAGTAATCCACCCTGTCCCATTGTTTTACAGAACAAAGCAAGGAGACTCAGAGATATGAAGTGCTTTGGCCAAAAACACACAGCTAGCACCTGTGTGAGAGAAAGACTCACTTTCCCAGCTGGCAGCTCCTTGTCCCCTTACCTCCAGGGTAGGAAATATTCAATCAAGGGCTGGTGATGAATCACAATGCAGACATATTGTATTTCTTCTTCAGACTTTTTCATGTACCAGTGTGGCACCTGGGAACTCAGATAATTATACTGTGAGGAGACAGGTGACAGGGGAACCAGATGCCTCCTCTAATTCCTAGCCCTCTGTCAAACACAGAGGATGTGGCAAATTGCTACCTGGAGGCTCCAGGAGGCAGGGGAGAGTGTCACTCTGCAGGGAACAGCCTGGCATCTCCTTTGTAGGGTCTAAACCTAAGATCTGGGAAATGCCAGGAATGGCAGTTTAGAGACTGAAAGCTGCCAGCCTCAATCCCTGGCCTCCTGATAGTCTGTCTCGGAATCCTATTAGATTGGCATGAGCCAATAGGACTCCCTCCCTCAGCAGGGAGGAGACCCTAAGGAGGAGCAGCGGATCCCAGACCGGCCAGGTCTGACTCTCTGGGTGCCTGTGATCTAATTCAGCCTCCTAATCCATCCCGAGATTATCTCCAGGACTCTGGCTTGTTGAGAAGACCGAGCTTGTGGGGATGTAACATTTTGTGGAGAATAGTGCCTGACATATCCAGATAAGTCCAGAGGCTAAGCCAGTACTTAGCAAAGCCACAACACTGGCTTTCCAGGGCTAGACCTAGGGCTTGAGCAAGAGGGGACAGACAGAGCTATAAAAAAATGCAGGTTCCAGGTAGTGAAGAGCATTGGCTTCTACTGCCTTCTCCAGTACATTCTATTCTCACAATATTAAAATCCCAACAGGCTATGAAGACACAACACACAGATCCCCATACTATTCAGAAGAATGATAATTTCTCATTCAAATCCATTGGGAGAAAAATCTCTCTTCCTCCAAACAAGAAAGCACTGAAACATTGCTTAACATTAATTAAAATGTCCAGAAACTTCTGTTTACAATGAGAACATGCAGTCAAAGAACTCATAAAGAAATGTGATTTCTAGTGACGGGAAGGAGTCTGTGAACTGCCTGGTTCTAAGTTCATGCCCGGAGATGCTGTTGACTCTTCTTTCTGGAGCAGTGCTTGGGACTCAGGTGGGAGGGTGTCAGAAGGATGAAGAGTGTCCGATTGCCTTCTGCACAGCACTGTGTGGTCAGTGGGTTGCAAAGAAACATGGATTCTGTTTCCTCAGCTTTGAGGAGGGATTTACCACCAACCTGTGCTGTTGGAAAATGTGCTAGGCTTGTTCAAGGGCCCCATGTTTTAGGTTTGAAGAGAGAACAGAACAGTGCTGAGGGGTGACAGCATGTGATGCCCTCTAAAGGTCCGTGCAGCCCCATTACAAAGACATGCTTCCCACATTCACAGCCTCTGAGATTTACAAACCACAGATTCTTAGAAACCAATCTTCAACATCTATCCAAATACAATGTGAGATTTTTATTTAAACAAAAAAAAGTCTCCTCTCTGCATCTATTCTCTCAAGGGACCATTCTAAAATGATTCAAAGTTGCGAATAGCTCAGTGTTTGGGCTCACTGTCTTTGTCGCAGATAACCTTGAGGTAGGGTGCCACGCTTTGCCTGAAAGCCATCATAATGGTGTTCTCTGCACTGGAGATGGTTGCTGGAGGTTGCTAGTCCTTTCACGCCATGTTTCTGCAAAGCAGTAAAAATGTTACCAGGTCACAATAGGAGAGACAATGAGATTTTGACAGGCAATCTGTTTATTCTTCTGTTTTCAGGGCCACATTAAAGTAACGTGCATTTGGCTGAGAGAAAGGAGCCATCACTCGGTAACAGGCAGAATGGGGCCTTTCAGCTCATCCTGGAGGCTGGTGAGGTGCCCCTACTGCCCACCGATGGTGAGAAAAATGAAGCTTCCTATCAAAGGCCAACACTGCAAGCACAAAACACATCATTGGCATAAAGAAAAAATTAATATAGGCTGAAAGATAAAGAAAATGGCCTTCAAAATGTTAAAGTTAGGCAGTATATCAATGAGAGAAAAACAAAACAGTAGGAGACTTCTGGATATAGCAACACCATCTGGCCATTTTAAAGATGTCGCATATTAAGTTGTAACCCTCCAAAGAAACTTTTGAACTATTCAACATAGACCTTTGTCCTTGAACCTGGAAACTTAGCTGACATTTAAGTCATGCTCTTCTGAAATAAACTGTCACTTCAGGGGCACCTTATGTATGCCATCTCTCTCTGTTCCTGGGTTTGAGCTGTATGACCAGTTCTTCCTCCAGATTGGCAATTCTGTTCTGGAGTCATGGAGGCTCTTAAAACTCAGAAAGTTCGCTAAACTTAGGAAACTTGGGAAGTCCAGAAAGTTACATGATTCCAGAGGTCCTGCTACTAAGTTCTGAAAGCAGCAAGAGACTCCTGGGAAGAGAGGATCTTCCAAGCTGCCTGTTGGTCAGGCAGCTCCAGGTATGTAGTGGGCAGCTACTCGTTACTGTCCAGTGTGTGTTGGTGTTTAGGGACTAGGTTCTATGTAGTGTGTATTGGTGCTTTGGGTACTAGGTACTGTCCAACATGTGTTGGTGGTTTGGGTATGTTGATCTTTGGCACTAGCTCTACACAACGTGAGAGAAACAGCTGAGAAAACAGACCTAAGGAGATCATGCCCAGGATGGGTGGCATGGCTGAAATTTAAACACAAGCTCCTGACTTCAAGTCCATTCTCCTGCCTCAGTGTCTCCTTATAAACCTGCATCTGAAGATTAATCCACAGGGGCAGCCACAGTCTGCAATGCCCAGCGAGAAGCGAAAGGCGGGATCTGCTGCTCAAAATTCACCAAGGACTTGAAGACAGAAACAGCAGATCTGGATACCCAACAGGAGATCTGAGTGTGAAGGTCTGTGCTTCAGTTACTGACTGTAGTCCCATGAAGGTGAGCCTGCCAGATACAAGGTTGGCTGAAAAGAACAGAAATATCAAGGGACCATACCTTGTGCAGGTTCCAGTCACCCGCATGCTCAGATCTTTGACCACTGGCGGTGAGTGGGGCCAGGATGAGGCATGGGTAAAAGCCAGAAGGAGAGAGCATGACAGCAAAGCACAGTGTCGCCACCACACCTAAGTGTCCAGTCACATGGACTCAACATCAATACAAGGAGGCCATCATCCTGAGTCTAGCCTGGCCTGGCTAGAGTCTAACCTGTGGCCACCTTTAGCTATACCTTACATCCCCTAAAGACAGGTAACTAGAAAAACACCATGGGAAACCATCCTAAGCATATAGGTAGTTAAACAGCACCAAGAGGGACAATTCCCAGGAGAAACCAAATTAGAAGCATGCACGGATAAAGACTCAAGTTCCAACTAGCCAGTGTCAACAGAAGCAGATGCTCCCAGTCTCACCTCCATCACTTCCCAGAGAATAGCATGGGGTAGTGCCAACAAAGTCCTCTTGGGAACAAACTAAATTAGCGCTGGATTTATTCAGAGGACAACAGATTTTGTGACTTTAATTAATTAAAAAATAGTTTTATAGTTGCACAAAAATCATACATGTTAGCTTAGAAGACTTGAAAAACCGAATCTTGGTGGGGAAAAAATTCACTCATAATTTCACAACGCAGTGATAAGCGTTATTAAATTTGTCTTTTGGTATAATACCTTCAGTGTTTAATTTTATGCCAGCACACATGTAAGTAACTCTGATTTTTTCCTAGTTTTAATTTTACCTTATTTCTAACACTTTGGCACTTCCGTGCAGGTGTGTGATAAAGTTTAGACATTTTCACACACCCCCATTCCTCCCTCTTACCTGTTCCCCTTTCCAACAAGTCCTCATAGTGTGTGTGTGTGTGTGTGTGTGTGTGTGTGTGTGTGAGAGAGAGAGAGAGAGAGAGAGAGAGAGAGAGAGAGAGAGAGAGAGAGAGAGAGAGAGATGAATATGGGTATGCAGTTATTTCTGGAGCATAGGTAGCACACTCAGTGGCTATATCAGTGAAGAGACTGACGCACCTCTTACCACAGCCACCATTAACTGCCAAAAATCCCTCAGGGAGGGGGTGGGGCCTCACTGCCCTCCCCCATTCATGATGAAAATCTGGTGGACACAATCAGCAAGCATGGCTTTTAATATTAACAGTGTATCATGATTTTTCCCTCTTGCCGAATACTCTCCTGAATGACTTTTTAGTAGCTGCATCAAAAAATGATTCTGCAAGCTCCTTACTCTTTGGGAGTATTCATAACTAATATTAGCATCTCTTGCAATGTATATAGTTCACCAGTTGGGTACTTATTTTTGCTGCTCCTTGGAAAACTTGTTCATCTTGCATGCAATTTCTCAATTTTCATTCTAAGGAAACCATAGAAAGGGTGTCAACACTCTCTAAGTGGGTTGCTGTTACCACAGAGGCTTCCAACTGCACAAAGTGCTGAGAATAAGTGGACGATACTCAGGGAACATGTGGGAGAACGGGAGGAGAAAAATGTAAGAGCAGAGGAAGGGGCAGAGTGTTAATGAATCACTGACTTCTACACACTACCTGTCCTGTGTTTTTAGACTCTCTCCAGCTCTGATCATCTGCACAAGCCTGGATGCCACCTTTAGTCATGGTGCATAAGGGGCTCACTGGGACCCCACTCTTCCTGTGGGTTCATAGCCAGGTAACTCTTGGGGAAGAGGTCATGAAACCATAACTCTCTTGGATCTATTGAAAGTTGATGATTGTTGGAGGGGGAGAAGCAGAAAGACGTTCCTCAGTGGTATAGCCACTGGCAAATCATCCAGGTTCTTGAAAAGAATTCCTCACTCATGCTCCTGAAAGCAATCCTAATTAAACTCATTGGGGTAGTCTCTCTCTCTCTCTCTCTCTCTCTCTCTCTCTCTCTCTCTCTCTCTCTCACACACACACACACACACACACACACTTACACACACACATCTACACACACTCACACACACAGACACATACATACACACATAGAGACACATACACACAGTAACTCATACACATACACACAAACACACACATATACACACAGCACTCACACACACATACACACACATGCATAAACACACATGCATACACATATATACACACACAGAGACACATACACACACACAGCAACTCACATACACATACCCATACATATAACATATACACTCACACACACATAGTAGAGAGATCAATTAGCAAGAGGAGGGAGATTAGCTGGAGCGGGGAGGAGAAAAGGAAGGGGTAAATGTGATCAAAGGACAGTAGGTGTGTCTAAAATGTCACAGCAAGCCCACTGTCATGCACAGTGAATATATGCCAATAGAAAAAAAACGTTCACCTCGTTGACGAAGTATCTGGGCAGATCTCCATCGTGTTCCCACCCCTCCCCGTCGTTGGCACTTAGCATTTTTTTCTGCTCTTTTGTTATTTATTCTGTAACTGGATATTCGTCAAAAGAGAGGATGTGTAGACTCATCCTATGTGTAACCCCCAGGCCCTTGTTCATGTCAAATTCTCCATAAACAATTATGGTTCAACAAGTTCCTCAAGTCTGTGACCCCAACCACCTGCCAACTTTCCTCCATGATGGATGCGGCATTCTGTCACAGTTGAGGGACTGAAGTTAGGGACATCCCCTGAGGGGCTGGTTAGTTCTCTGGGTTATCTAGCATCAGGTGAATAAGAGATACAACTTTTGGGAAATTTAGCAGGGAAATTAGTTTTTGAGCCAGACACAGAAGCGTTGAAAGCACGAGTTTAAACTCGTGCCTTCCCAGCATGCCTTGAAATGTACCGTATGTTTTGCACTGAGAAAGTTCTTACTAGCAGAAGCGTTGCCCTTTGAAGACAGATGAAGGGGAAGCTGTCTTTAAATGGCTCTCCACTTCTTCCTAATCAAGGGAAAGGTGGTTTAAACACCTGAGAGACTTGCTCCCCTCTTCAGAGGGTTTCCGTTTCCTTGCAATGGCCTCCAATGCTTTCTCTTCTGGCAGTGTTAAATTCCATTTTGTCTTTCAGATGTACGAAGAGTTTCTTTAAATTTCCTTTTGTGACTATTCTAATCTATTTCACTAAAGCCTCCTGTATGGGCTTCCTACTTTATGCTTGCCCTGCCATGTCAATGCATTGGCCTTCGACTATGGGCTAGGTCTTCCCCCATACAGGTCTCCTACTTTATGTTAAACCTCTGTGATATGGGCCTCCTACTAGGTGCTAGGCTTGTGTTTGGAGTAGGAGGGCAAAGTAACTAGAGCATATCTCCTGCTTTTCTTATGAAACGTGCCCACATGGTCTTAAGACAACGCCCTTCAGCTCTGTAAGATGACCGAGGGAGCTTACCTGCCTTTTGTATTCTAATGTTTTTAAGCCAGAAGGGTGAGTCATTTGCTAAAAAGGAAAACACCTCTTCTTAGTACCACAAATAAAGAAGATTAGGAAACCAAGTGCGCTTTCCACACATTCCTCTGTTGAACATAGCTCAGGGGAATGAGGCTTGAGTTACAACTCCTTCCACCCAACTCCTTCTCCACAGGGAACAGATGGCAGTAGGGTCAAATGATGCTACCCCACATTCCTGGGTGCCAGCTTCTCCATTACCTAATCTCTCCAAACATCACATAATAAATAAGCATCAAGGGTAAGAAACAAACATGGAGAAAGTCTAGGTTTCCATTTCATGCAGCTATGTCTCAGACTCGGGGTCCTGGTCTCAGGACATGTCATTTTTGCACAGTCACAAATGTGGGAAGCCACTTGCACTAGAAAGTCAGTCCTAATCAATGCACTGTGATCAAGAGTAATGAGTCCAGGCAGCAGCTGTGGGCAGACTGCACTGAGTCGAATCCACTCCATTGCCAGTGATCTTGGACCATCATTTCATTGTTGAGCTTCAACCTATCGTTGTAAAAAGGAAACAGATGACACCTATGTCACACCACTGTGAGCTTGGATATGTGGCCTGCAGAAGAGTAAAGTTGACTCACCACAGTGACCACAGTGACACTCCCACAGAAGACATGATCTCAACATCGAGGGTGACAGTTATAACAAATCTATGTCCAATCACAGTCCTGGATCCTGTGTGCTTATATTTGAATAATTTCTGGTTAGTTTTCTTCAGGTTCTTCTTTCTTCAAAGAACCAAATTCCCTTTAGTAGTGATGTCAACATTTGTAGAGCATTCCAAAGGCATTCTAAGAACAATAAAAGTCATGGCTCACTAACTCCAGAACTGCCATCAGTTCCATTTTACAGAGAGGGCAACTGGGTGGAGGTGGCTTGTTTCAGAGCACACAGCTAACAAGATGACTGGCTGCAGGCCCACACATTGACTCTCAGCTGACAAGATCCACTCAACTCTATCATTGCAGAATGCTCTTGGCACTGGGTTTCTTCTGATCAGCCAACAGCTATCAGATATCGTTTGAGTTCCTAAATATCAGCAGTGCTAAGGGAATTATAGAATAATCTTCTAAATATCACTCCCCAGAAAGAACCAGGTGTCTTGAGAAGCCCAGGAGCTTTCTCCCCTAGCTCCCATGTTGGACTAAGAGGGGGGTACTCCTGTTTGCATTAGCCAAAGATGGATTGTGAACTATTATCTTGCCTTGTTATCTGAGCTGCTAATGGTTGAACTGCTCTTCAGATAAAGGTCTCCGCTGGATCGCCACAGCACTAATTAATCAGTTGTTAAAACAGTAGTTGATAAAGACAAGCTTACTTAGAGTCCGAATTGCCTGCAATCAGAGATAACCAGCTAAGTCCATTTCGGCAGGGAGATATGGACAGGGGGTGGGGACTGGTGGGTCATCAGCGAGCAGTGCACACTCAGGAAATTTGTGCTTCCCAAGGCAGTGAAGTCAACATCAAAGTTAAAGAAATAAACATATAATTATTTCTTTAATTTGTGTTGGCAAAATGAAAATCAAACAAAACACACACACACACAGAGAGAGAGAGAGAGAGAGAGAGAGAGAGAGAGAGAGAGAGAGAGAGAGAGATTCAAACACAGAGACTCACACAGAAAGATTCACACACAGAGAACACATACACATACAGACATATAGACACATACACTCACACAGATTCACACAGACACACAGACACACACATACAGACACATACACACCAACACACAGACTCACACACACACAAACTCTCTCTCACACATACACAGACTCACATACAAAGACTAACACACACTCACACACGAATACATACATACACACATAGACTCTCATATGCAGAGACTCACACATACACACACAGACTCTCTCACACACACAGAGAGACTCACACACTCACACACAGACACACATACTCATACACACAGACTCTCTCTCACACACACTCACACACAGACTCTTACACATATTCACACACACAAACACACTCATACAGACTCTCACATATACAGAGACTCACACAGACTCTCAAACACAGATTCTTACACACACACACACACACACACAGACTCACACATACACAGAGACTCACAATACAAAGACATCAGACAGTCTCATACAAACCCAGACTTACATACACACAGACATACAGACTTACACACACAGAAACACACACAGACTCACACAAACACTAACACACATACACACTGTACACAAACACACACAGAGACACACACACAGACAGACAGACACACACAAACTCACACACACACACTGGGTTTATGGTGGCATTTGCATCTGCATGGTTGCTGTCCTCCACTCACATTCATCCCTCTCCTTCTCACCCGGCCTTTCCTTTCCATAAACGTCCCCTCTCTGCTCTCATGTTAGATGCTGACTCTGTGTCTGAAACAAAGTATGGAAGACTTTGTCTTTTGTGTCTTCCACTTTCCTCTCCCCTCCCTTATGTGACTCTCCCCTACCCTCATTAACATTGTTCCTCTTCTATCTTGTTTCTCTGTGTGTATTAATTACCATTTCTACCTATTACAAAACCCATGATGTCTTAGTGGTCCCACTACTGTGAAGAGACACCATGACCTCACCAACTTTTATAAAGGGAAACATTTGGTTGTGGGTGGCTTACAGTTAGAAGTTCAATCCATTGACGTACCGGCATGCAGGCAGACATGGTGCTGGAGAGGAATTCTACATCTGGATCAGCAGGCAGCAGGAAGAGTGACACTGGGCCTGGCCTGAGCTTCTGAAACCTCAAACCCCATGCCCCCAGTGACACACTGCCTCTAACAAGACAACATCTCCAACAATGGCCCTCCCTAGGTTTCTGGGAGGCTGTCTCAGTTAGGACGTCTATTGTTGCAATGAAACGCCATGACCAACAAGCAAGCTAGGAAGGTAAGGGTTTATTTGGCTTACATTTCCACATTATTGTTCGTCACTGAAGGAAGTCAGGACAGGAACTCACACAGGGCAGGGTCCTGGAGGTAGGAGCTGATGCAGAGGCCATGGAGGGGTGCTACTGACTGGCTTGGTTCACATGGCTTGCTCGGCCTGCTTTCTTATAGAACCCAGGACCGCCAGCCCAGGGAAGGCCTAGCTTGAGCTTCTAAGATTTCAAAGCCCATCACCAGTGACCCATGTCTTCCAACAAGGCCACATTTACTTCAACAAGAGCACACCTCCAATAGTGCCACCCTCTGTGAGTCTACGAGGGCCATTTCCATTCAAACCACCATACACGAGATACTTGATTTTCTGAGTCTGACCTATTTCACTTATCTCTAATTTTATCCATTTCCTGCAAATGACATGATGCTGTTCTTTTAATGGCCATGTAAATTTCACTGGGTATACACCACCCTTTCTTTATACAACTGCCTGTAAACTAACTATATATCTAGGCTATTGTGACTAGTATAGCAACATACACGTATGTGTAAGCATCTAAGTTTAAAGTTAGTGCTCTTTGGGTATATGCCCAGGAGGGTATAGCAGGGTCAAATGGTAACTCTAGTTTTAATTTCATGAGGAACCTAAATACATATTTAAAGATCATGATTTCTGAAAAATGTTTTGTAAGAGAAATCACCTGAGAAAAAATGGACATACAGACAGGCCTGAAAACAGGTTTTCCTGAAAATTATTTTAAGTGATGGGGGTTTTGCAAGCATGGGGTTGACTCATTAGCAGAAGGTTTCCAGAGCCCTACAGGAGAGGAAATCTTTCTGGCACGTTTGGAGGCTGGTCTCTCAAAAATGGAGATTTGGGCAGAGGCAGACAGGAAGGACATGAAATGTCTCTTTATGCAGTTTAGGAAGGAAAAACAAACACAGAAAATCTTAGTTTGAAACGTCGGTTCTGTGGTGTGAGGAAAAAACGTTTTTCCTCATAGGCCCCAAACCAAAACCCGCCTCGCTTTGCCCGTTTCGCTAAGTCTAAATCTTACGTTACGACAATTCTTCCGTGTTGTTCCTGCCACATTGCACACAGGCAGCCACCACAGCCTCAGGTGAGCGAGTGAGTCTTCCCAGTGTTGCAGCCAGGACTCCCATCTTGATTGCTGTGAACCGTTGGCCATTCTTCCTCGGCTGCCCAAGCTCCTCAAACACTCGAGGGAAATGTTTTCTTCCTAGAGGCAGTTCACAGGTCCTACCCATTTATGAGTTGAATGGCAGGTGAATACCATTTGCCCCGTGAAGCCACAGACACAGGTCACACCTGCCTCAGTTCCTCTTGGACAGTTTTCTTCGTACTGCTGAGTTTTTGCTGCTGGTGCTCAACAATACGAGACCATTGAGACCCCAGATCTTCATGGGCTGTCCTGAGCTAGACTGACATCTTTTGCTCCCAAGCATCTACTTAAATAAAGGCCTAGGCCCCTGACCGTCATTCTCAGGGAGTGAGAGTCTCTGCTTGTTTGGGAGTTGGGTTTGAGCGCCCTTGAGTATCTGCTCATGCCCAACAACGTATCTTCTTTCTTTTTTATTTTTATCTCTATCTAAATGTTGAGTCCATAAAAGCAAAGAAAGCCAAAATACATAGTTTATGTCAGGGTACAGGAGGAGAAAGGGTTTAGAAAGACAGAGAACAAAAGCCTTTTGTTACTCGTAGGCTTAAATATTAGCATAACACCACTGATGGAGTGGGTAGGTTGGAAAGCTAAAATGCAGCGGGCTAAGGTAAGGGGAGGTGGTAACATCAATAGTAACAGTGGTGGAGGACACAAGGCGAGCCACTGCAAAGCTGTATGGTTCTGAAGAGAAGCTGTAAATTTAACCCTAACATTAAGTGGCCCATACTCTTCTGGTCTCCGCCACAGAAATCCAATAACTCCACCATCTCTAGACAGACATGTTCTGCACATGCTTCCCGAGGACGCCTGGCTTCAGGTGACTGGCAAGCCCGGCACACCCTCCTGTTCTGAGGGTGAGGTGAAAAAATCCTTCCAATGCTGTGGCCAGTTACTCTTCTCTTCGAGCCGAAAACTTCCATAACGTAGTCAATCATGCTTCTGATCAAGAGATGCACATGCCCAAGATTCTGTCAATGTTTTCTTCCCTGGGGCCCAACGTGGGAGTATAGGACAGAATGTTTTCCTGAAGGCCACAGATCTTAACGCTTTTTTCCTTTCATGTTGCTGATTTAGGGCACAGCAGTTCAGGACTGGAGCAGTTCTTGGGCTGGGCTCCACCAGGCTCTCGTTCCTTACAACACAGCCCCGAATCTGGCCAGGAAGCGAGGAAGCCTATGTCTCTCTCAGGCTGCTATAACAAAATACCTCAGGACTATCAATGAAATGCTTATAGTTCTTCAGAAGTCTGATGTCAAGGTGTCAGAGACGTAGTGTCCAAGAGGGACCAGTTTTACTGTGTCCTCATGGCAGGAAAGGGTGAACAGCTGTTTGTTTGTTGAGACAAGGTTTTATGTAGCCCAGCTGGCTTCAGACTTGCTGTGTAGTCAAGAGTGACCTTGAACCTGTGATACTTCTGCCTCCCATGGCTGGGCCCTCGTATCACACCCCTGCTCTTCTATGTCGCCCAGGTTATGTGGCAGATGTTCTACCACTGAGCTCAGCCTCAGTTCCTCTTTAAGCCACTGTCAGAAGGTGCAAGACTTACCCAACTCCCGAAGGCCCCACCTCCCTTCCCCTACAGCCTTAGGCTTCCCATCCCACAAGGATTTTTACCTTCCTTACCGAAGACCAGCGCTTTGAAAACTGTCTTTGTAACGTGTCTTCTCATCCCCCACTCCCCGCCCCAGGATAGAGGATGCTCATCTACCAGTCTAGTCTGCTACTCTCTCGGTTCTGAAGACCTTCTATCCTGCTTCCCCTTCTCTTTCCCTTCAGTAGACTAAAGAGAAGGAAGGCGTCCTCAGTTCAGCAGGCTAGTCTCTATGACAGTTCTTCTACTTCCTGTGAATTGGGGTCCAGTGTTCACTTAGGCCACAGTGGCTCACTGTGCCTTGTTCCTCACTGACCAACGGCGAGCATGTATGTTGTTACCTTTACTTCACATGAGAATTCAGCAGCATGGAGATGCCAGGGGACTTGTCTGACTTTATATAACTAGTTGCTAGATTGAGGATTTACTAACAGAACTGACTCTCCAGGCATGCTCAGTGTTGGACTGCCCAGGTCAGTAAGGTCACATTGGCAAGCATGGCTCCTATGCTAGGGTTAATAGTTTTGCTCTTCAGAATTAAGGATAATTCAGAATTGGGAAGCCCAGGCTGTGTGCAGCATACAGGGCCCAGATGCTTCTAATTCTCTTGGGTGTCCCTGCAGGTTGGGAGGCTCTGGACTGCTTTGGGTGTTAGTTAAAGCGGAATGGTTAAAGAACACTCAGACATCCTTTCTGTTGAACCTCCCGGGCCTCGGAGTGCACTTCTTTTCCCCTTGTCTTACTGGAGAGGATTACTGTAATTAGCTTTCATCTTCGGTTCAGAAATTCAGACAAATAGAGAAGACTGCCCTGAGGCAAACTGCAGGAGTATCCAGTTACAGTCTGTTCTGACGATTTCAACAGCGTTCACATCTCTGAGGGATGGGATGTGTGAATGCGCTGTATTTACAAAGCGAAAGTTTAGGAAAATGTTTCTGATATCCATTCACGATTCTCTCCATGCACTGCCCCCTCCCAGAAGTGTAACCGTGAATTTCCTTGTTTGTTTATGGCTGAAGGGAATTCTGGGAAAGGCAAATGTATGCACAGCGTGGGAGGATGAACTCTGTTATTGAGAGTAAGCATTTTTTGACATTTAAAAATATATTAATTCTTTGAGAATTCTATGCAACGTATTTTGATCATATCCATGCCCACTCCTCCCCGTACCATCGTTGACTTATAAACTTCGACTCCTCATGCACGGTGATGCAGCTCTGCTTTGACCTGCCCTTCTGGAGTCAGCACTGGTAATAAACACTCCAGTTTAGAAAACTTGTTGACCAACTGTTTCTATTTTATCATATTTTTATTAATTATAAAAATGTATTTTGCTCATACATTATATCCCAACTACAGTTTTCTCTCTTTTCTTCCTTCCTATCCCCTCCCCTTTAAACCTCCTCTCACCTCTACTCCTTCTCCATTTTCCTTCAGAAACAGGTAGGCCTCCCAGGGATCTCAACCAAAAGTATCGTTTCAAGTTGCACTAAGACTAGGATCCTCCCTTCATATTGAGTTGACCAAGGCAACCCAGTAGGAGGCCATAGGTCCCAAGAGCAGGCAAAAAAAGCCAGGAGATAGCTCCTGCTCTCATTGTTAGGAATCCCACAGAAAGACCAAGCTACACAAGTGTATCATATACGCAGGGGGTCTAGGTTAGACCCATAGAGGCTCCCTGATTGTTTTGTTCAGTCTCTGTGAGCTGCTAGGAGCTCGGGTTAGTTGATTCTGTGGGTTTTCTTGTCCTTGACCTCTTTGGCTTCCCACCATGGAGGATTCTTTGGGCTCTCCAATGTCTGGCTGTGAGTCTCTACATGTTTCCATCAGTTACTGGATGAAGCCTCTCTGATGACCATTATGCTAGGCTGCTGTCTACACTTACAACAGAGTATTATTAGGAATCATTTCAGTGACTTTATTTTTTTGCCAGTTGTGTTTGGTTCTATCCTGGGTTTCTGGGCTACCCAGTCTTTGGGTTCTGACCCTCCAGGCAGTGTCAGAGGTTGGCTCCCTCCCTCAACATGGGTCTCAAGGAGCAGTCATTGGTTGGCCACTTCCACAATTTCCGTATCACCTTTACCCTAGCACATCTTGCAGGCAGGACAAATTGTGGGTTGAGAAGGTTTTGTGGCTGGATTGGTGTCTCAATCCTTCCACTGTAAGTCTTGCCTGGTTAGAGGAGATGGCCCTTGAGGCTCCTTATCGTCCATTGCTAGGAGTCTTAGCAAATAGGTTTCTGGGAATTTCCATGGCACTAGGCTCCTAGCTCACCCCCAAGTTACCCCCAACTCCATTGTCTCCCCAGTATTTATGTCTTCCACCATTCCACTACCTGATCCCACCCTGATCCCTTCTGCTCCCAGTCTACCTATTTCCCCTTTCCAGGGAGATCCATGTGTCCCACCTTGAGCCCTCCTTGCTACTTAGCCTCTCAGGGTCTGTGGATTGTAGCGTGACTATCTTTACTTTATAGCTAATGTCTACTTATAAGTGAGTACATATCATGTTTATATTCCTGGGTCTGGGTTACCTCATTCAGGGTGATTTTTTTTCTCTAGTTCCATCCCTTTACCTGAAAGTTTTGTTTTTAAATAATGTTATATTTAGCTAATTAATACTCCACTGTGTAAGCATATCATATTTTCCCAATCCATTCTTAGGTTGAGGGACATCTAGATTGTTTCCAGCTTCTGGCTATTATGAATAAAACTGCTATGAACATAGTGGAGCATGTGTCTTTGAGGCATGCAATATGCCCAGGAGTGGTAGAGCTGGATCTCAAAGTAGATTTGATTCCCATTTTCTGAGAAGTCACCATGTTGACTTCCAAAGTGGCTGTACAAGTTTACAGTCCCACAAGCAATGAGGGAGTCTTCTCCTTTGCTCTACATCCTCACCAGCATGGCTGCTGCTGTGGTTTTGATCTTAGCCTTTCTGACAGGTGTTAAGACAGAATCTCAGAGTCCTTTTGACTTGTATTTCCCTGTTGGATGGGGATGTTGGACATTTCTTTAAGTGTTTCTAGGCCATTAGAGATTCGTCCATGGATAATTCTCTGTTTAGATCTGTATCCCATCTTTTAATTAGATTATTTAGTTTGCTGACATGAAGTTTCTTTATATATTTTGCGTCCTTTATATATTTTGTACATTATATACAAATATATAATGTCAGGTGTGGAGTTGGTAAAGATCTTTTCCCATTCTCTAGGCTGTCCTTTTGTCCTGTTGAGGGTGTCCGTTGCCTTACAGAAGCTTTTCAGTTTCACAAGGTCTCATCTGTGAATTGTCCGTCTTAGTGCCTACTCTATTGGTGTTCTGTTCAGGAAGTTGTCACCTACCAAAGCATCCAAGGCAATTTTGAAAATATTTTGACCACATCCATCCCACTCCTCCCCACATCATTGTTGACTTACAAAATGTCAACTGCTACACTCGAGTGACACAGCATTGCTGTAGCTTGCCCTTCTCTAGTCAGCACCATGCATTTTAGAGAACTTATTGACCAACCTCTGCATTTTTTAAAAAAGAAGGTGTCTGTGTCTACAGTCTGAGGAGTAATGAGTCTGAGGAGTCTGAGTCTCTTGTTAAATTCCTATGGGCTATGTATGCTACAGACTAGCTGTCAGTGTCTCCTCAGAAACTGAATACTGACATCTCATCTATAGGTGATAGTCTGTGCTGGCCTTGTTCTTGTGGCTTTTGTGAGGAGACTTGGCTGTGCAGAAGAGGATCCTCTTCAGGTGTTGGACAGTAACAATCTGTGGACCCAGATGTGGGCTCTTGCTGAACTCTGAATCTGTGAGGCATTCTAGTTAGATGTCTGCAGTACAAAACAGTGACATAAATTTATTATTTCCAAGATTTCCACATTCCAGTGCTCTGTTATAGAAGCTACATCAGATAGCATCTGCTACCTGTATAAAACTGGCCTTCTTTTTGGCACCCATATATAGCAAGCAGCTTAATATACTGGGCTATGTAAACTTTTATATTTGTCTGTATAAGAATCGATTTTACATGTCAGTATTTTCAGCCTTTTTGTCACTTTTGGACATCAGTTGTCATATTTACAGTTCACAATGGACTTCTATAGTAAATTACAGACTGGAGAGATGACTCAGTAGCTAAAAGCACTCCTTGTTCTTCCAGAGAACCCTGGTTCTGTCTCCAGTACCCACAAAATGGCTGCCAAGATTCTGTTCTAGTGGATCTGACACCTTCTTCTAGCTGCTGAGGGCACTGCACACATGTGGTGAACAGACAGATGTGCAAGGAAAACACCCATACACACGAAATAACAAAATGGCAAAAACATTAAGCAAAACAAGCACGTATTATGTACTTAGTTACCAAATTGTGTAGAACTGGGCTATATATAGTAAATTTTCCTTTAACCTGACAGGTTGAAGGTGTGAAAGAAAGACATCAGCGTTCAACTAAGGAGTGGAAAAGACACTGGGGAGAGTAGGTACAGTGGACTAAGAGAAGGAAGGGCAGAACAAGGGGTTCAGATGCCAAGGAAGGCAAGTGGTGACATTTTGAAAGAAAGCAGAGGGAGAAGGTTTCAAGAAGTCAGGAGACATCCCCTTCCCCATCCCTTCCTCAGGATTCTTCTCTGTGCAGCCAAGAATGACCTTGAACTTGTCTTTGCCTGGCTTCTGCTCCTGAGTTCTAGGATTACAAGCATGTATCATTGCAAGGGCCAATCCTGATTGCCTGCCTGACTACATTTAGCATCAATTAAAATCCAAGAGACCAGCCATAGATGTGAAGGATTTTCTTGATCATTTGAGATGTGAAGATCCATTGAACTGGATCACATTTTACTGTGGCAGCTCACCCATATCCATAAAAGGACATGGAAGAAGAAAGCATTTGCATATAAATATATAAAATTTATATTAATATTTTATATTACAATAACAAATATTTTTCATTTATTATACTTGTATATAAACCATTTAATATAGAAATGTTTATTAATGTAATACGAATATATGTATATTATATTTATATATGATCAATTCTGTGCCTTTAGAGAACCCTGACTAATGCAACCACCATGTACAATTGTACATGGCGCTGAGATGCAAAGGTCTTGTGCACGTTTTGCAAACACTTCCCCATGTTTAGCATTTCTGAGTAAGCACATTTGGTGCACAGTAAGGTGGCTTGGAACTCGGTGTTGAAAATTATAAGAAAAGCCTTATGTTTGACATTCCTTTACAGCCCTCTAGACCTCGCTGAGTTCAGTCTTCATTATGAAGTGCACATCACAAATTGGTGATTTAATATAAAACCCTTCTGTAAAGGACATTTAGAATAGACCCTGAGACAGAAAACACAGGACAAGGAACCACCCATATGACTCACTCCATTCTTTAAAAGTTCTAACTAATTTAGTGTTTTATCACTCCAACAATGGTTTTGGATTTTCCAACAGTATCCAGTCCTACAAATAAAGCAAAGAGAAATGTCAATTTTCTGAGTTTTGATGAGGTGATCCTGCATATATGAAGTTTGGCTAGACTTGACGTCAAAGCTTTCTTGCCTTTTTACAAAAAGGAATTGTGTTCTACTTCTCCAGTTCTCTCCCTCCCTTCCCTGTCTTCTCCCTTCTCCATGTCTACTCTTCTAGTGGAGTTTAGCTAACCCAAGTTTAAAAAGTTCTCCATTTCCTGGGATTCAGTGTTTATGCAATGGACTCTTTCAATGTTGTGTAATTCAAGATCGTGTCTCACTCTGCATGCACAAGTGTGTCTAGTCCATACCAAGAGGTACGTCGGGGTGTGACTCTCCTCACAGCTATTTCCAGTGTCTTTGTTTTGTCTTGTATTTCTATTGTGGCCCTGATCACCAGCAATGTGATTAATGCACTACTTACTGGGGGCTTTGCTTCCTTTGGTTTTCTGATAATGCTAATTAATCCAACATTGGGGAAAAATACTTTCATTCCAGCTCATACATGTCAGATTGCAGGTGCTCCCCTCCTCCCAGTTTGGTTTCAAATTAAAGAGGAAAATAAAAGCAGAGCAGCAAGTGATGTGGCTGCAGAAAGCTCCACAGAGGATATTCTCCAGGGCATAGACAAAGCTCGAAAAGCCAGAAGTAGCTCTGAAGGGAGAAAGTTTTGATTCACCCAAAATGCTGCTTCTTGCAAGTGGCTTAATGATTGTGTGGGTGCAGGGGATATTATTGAGGTTTGAGTAAAACGGATGATCAGTTTTCCAATGCAGATGGTGAAGCTGGCTGTCTGAGATGTGAGGACCAATCCAGTGGAAGGCAGGACCATGCCCTGCCCTTCCCGTCTGGGGGTCTGCAAGTCTCCCGGTTCTCAGTCACAGGCAGGTAGGTCCTCCTTAGAGTTCCAGTTGAGAGACAGAGTCTTAAACCTGAAGTTGATGTAGCTGTGGGCTGTGGTGATGTTCCTTCATCCTCTTCCACAGATCAAGGATTCCTGATGGACTTGGCCATTGCACTCCATCAGCATTTGACCAAGACTCTGTTGGTTTACCCTGTATCTATCCTTGCACCTTGTTTTCTCAGAAGACAGTAGGTAGCCTTTGCTCTAACAGATGATACTTTCAAATTTATTTCTCTTCTTTAAAGTCAAGAAGTCTTAGAACTAAACTTGCATTTCTTTCTTTAGTTGGTTTTAAAGAATAGAACAACAAAACAAAACTTCCTAGAATTTCAGAACTATTCTCTATATAACTATACATAACTATATATGTAACTATATATAATTATAGTAACTATAACTATAATACACACACACACAGTATAGGTAGACATAGTGGCTCTTTTACAGTACTTTGGAGGCTGAGACAGGAGGATTGCCTTGAATATGAGGTCAACTTAAGTTACCAAGTGAGACAGTACCTAAGAACACAATCAATCCAAGCAATAACAAAAAATACTAATTGTTGCTCCTGGTGTTCTTTGATTTGTACAGAGTTGTCTACTCTGAATATAATTTTTAAAAAATTGTTAACACTAGGCTATGGAACATAAAATGTGGTTGGGATATAATTTCTCATTCAGCCATCACTTGGACGTCTCGTTTTAATCACATACCTATGTCAGAATGCCAGGTTGGGTATCAGAAGGTACAGCTGGGTCAGCCAGCACCTTCCCTCCTGTGTGGCCACTGTTTTCTTTTCTTTCTCCTAAATAAAGTGGCTGGGGGGGTCTGTATAAATACTACCCACCCCATTCAGCAGAGGCAGATTAGAAATGCACATTGCAAATAGTTGCGTACTTTTGCTAAAGGCTGTGCTTTTAAGCTTAAAAACTAACTTTGAAATTCAATTCATTTCAGTAAAAGGTGAGAAACTTGGTCAAGTCCCCACTCTCTGTAAAGTTTGATTGAAGTGATAAATATAAGTAAGAAGTATAAAAGAACATTTCAGCTGATTGATTCGTTTTGCTCTTTGAATGGGTATGTCAGAAACACCAAATTTCTTTAGGAAAAGATCTGTATATTTTAGTCTCCCCCACTCTCAACTGAATCTTCATTTACTAGATTAAACTAGGAGGTTTTTTCATAAAACAAAAGCAGGAAATCCTAGAAGCTTGGCAATAGTTTCTTTTTTAAAATGTAGAGTTATGGAGTTTAATTTTCCATAAGATAAGGTTTTTGTTTGGGGATGGCTGTTATGAGTAACTGTCACATTAGTCTAGCCTTTTATTTATCAAGTAACAATTTTCCTTCACTTCTAAGCTTCCTTAGGTCAGATGTTGGCGAGTTACATCACTGAGTTCATGTCACCAAAAGTCACCAAGTAAATCAAGCTACTCATAATTCAGAATTATACAATGGGAAAGTCTGTTTGTAAAAGTTGAGAGCAGATGCAAGGGATGTCCATCTCCCCGCAGCAGTGGCCTTCCTTGCCACACAGTATAGGACTGCTAAGAATACCTGCCCTTCTCTGCATGAAGTGCATCTCTAATTGTTAATATCGGTTTGCACCGTTCTACAGGATCGGGTTCTGGATTGAATAAAAAGCAGAGAACAATTTCTACTCTTTGCTTCTCACATCAGATGCTATTTGACCAGCTTCCTCACACTCCTGCCGCTGTGACCCTCCCCACCATGATGGACAGTACTTCAAACTTGGAGCCACAATTAATTTTTCTTTTCTTAGTTGCTTTTTTCAGTCTTTTGGGAGCTTTGGAAGTCATTGAGAACAGGTGTTAGTGCCATTGGAGGCCATTGAAAATAGATGGTGAGGCCCATTAAGAGAATCATTGCCTCCCATTAAAGAAAATAAATACCTTCAGACCTGGCTGGAGACATGGCATTTACAACTGCTCCAAAGATCAAAACATCACATGTTACTGTCTTCTCTCTTTCCTTAGTACTTAATCCAGCTAGGCCTGTCAAGGACCTGGTCAAGACACTGCCATCTAGAAAGGTTGATTCATCTAAAGCCATACTAAGAATTTAGGAAGAGTAGTTATCCCCTCATAGAGATAATGTACCTCTCCTTTGCAGAAGCTCCTCCCCAATGGGTTTCCAGAACTTCCATCACATAGCTCCACAGGGCCTACCCACTTTTCTGAGTTCTCAGAAAAGCATAACCTTTTCTATCTGCTTTCCCAAACCCTGTGCATGCCTTCTCTGATGCTTGCCTACTCTGCTTCTCTGCAGCTTTGTCCTTTCTCTGGGATGTGACTGCTGATAAATGTCTTGAATCTCTCCCTTCTCTCGTCTCTCTCTCTCTCCCTCTCTCTCTCTCTCTCTCTCTCTCTCTCTCTCTCTCTCTCTCCCTCCCTCCCTCCCTCACTCACTCCCTCCTCTCCTCCTCTTCTGCTATCTCTGGTCAGTTACCAAGATATACAGCTTGCTTGCCTTATTGTTTTATCCTCGAATTCTAATAAAATTGTCCTTGAGTTTCCTCCTGAATACATTTGTACATTCTTTTATTTATGAGACTAAGAACTCAAAGAGTGGACATCACTCGTTTCCTCTGGTATAGGAAAACACATGCAACAAAGTTATCTGAATATTTTTTGTGTACATCGGAGCCATATCCACCTGATTAAATTTTTAGAGTTGAACAAAAATATTCCATTTTTACAAATATAATTAACCAATTTAGTTCAAATATGTTAGATATAGAGAATGCCTGGGTTTTGGTGTCATATACATCTCCACTCAATTTATATAAAATTGGTTTATATATAAACTTGTTTTCAATAATTGGTTCATAAACATTTTTCCATATTATATATAAATAAAAACCCCTTTGATTTTTAATTGTATGACACAGAGTGTTATAATACAGCCAAGGCTGGTTTGAACATTTGATCTTACTGATTTAGCCTCCAAATTACTGGGATTATAGGCCATACCATCATCTTTGTGATATTTCAAACCATCACACAGCCTCGTTTTTGCAGAACATGATTCATAGTTTAGAGCAGTAAGAGGCCCAAAATTCTCCCTTCTCAATTCTTACATTCTCAGCTTACATCAAATAGATAGCATTACATGCCAGTTCTGTAAAGTTTTCTAGGCATTTACTTTTGTTCACTATAGTATTTACATTTTTAAAATTAATTTATTTCATGTGTATGAGTGTATTGCCTGCATGTATGTATGCACACTGCATGCTTGTCTGGTGCCTGCCTGCAGTGTTCAGAAGAGGGTGCCCAATCTCCTAGAACCCCAGTTACAGCTGGTTTTGCTTTGCTCTGTGAGTCCTGGGAATCAAACTCTGGGTTTTCTGGTATTGCAGCCAGTGCTGTTAGCTGCTGAGCCATTTCTCCAGCCCCCTAGTGCTAATTTTTTAAAGGGTAGAGATTCTTATGTAAGTATTTTCAGTTTAAGAATCAATCCTCTCAGATATAGAAATACTTTTGTAGAATGCTGACCAAACTTTCACAGAGGAAAGTAACATTAACAATCTTATTAGAGACAAGTAGAGTCTTCCATTAAGCAATGGCCTCTTGAGACACAGAAACACACCATTCGCTGATCCTTTCATGTGATACTTAATTCGATATAAATTACAAGTTGTATGTATGCACTTCTTGGAATTAATATTCTCCTCTGCCACTTAATGGATTCTCGGGACACCTTTCCTTTCTCCATTCGAACTGAGCAAAATTCAGAAGTAAAATTATCCCCCAACAGAAGGAATTCATTCAGAAGGGAAATATATTTGATTTTCACTGTCCACTCCTATTTTTCACTAGCTTAGAAGGAAGGTGTGATGGCAGTGAGTGTACTACCTTGTGTTTTCTTTTCTACCGCAATGATCTTTGAGCATGGAAAAGTATGAAACGATTCACCTGACTGTCTTCATTCATAAAAATGTATGCTCAGAATGTTTAGATAGCAAGGACTTTTCAATAAGGATGGCTTTTAGAGCAAAAGTATAAATATAAATACCAAAATGGCACAAAATTACATACCCAGCACACTTACGGAGATGCGAAAGATGAATGCCAGAAGACCGTGCACCAGCATATTGAGCGTGATTGTGACAGTGACAGTTACGAACACTATTTTTTCTCACTCTTTCTGCAGTTACCAGATTTTATATATAATGAACAGATGTGATTTCATGATATCGGGAGGCTTCATGGAAGATGAACAGCATGAGTCACATTTTCAGTCATGTTTAAAGTTCTTTCCCGGTTCCCAGGGCTCATTTAAGCCAATGCAGCAGCTCCGCCCCTTAGCAGGTGCCTGGGAGCTGGGCTGGAGAGGAGGTGGCTGGTGTGTGGGAAGAAGACAAGGATGATTAGAAGAGTCTGAAGGCAGGAGGAGGGGAGCTCTGGTTTGGGGGTAAGACCCATTGGTTCCAGCTTAGACCCTAAAGATGCCCACCGTGGATTTATTTTTTTCATTTTTAGGAAGGATCCCTTGTAACCTAGGCTGATCTCAAGCTTGCTAAGTAACCAACGATGAACTTGAATTTCATATCCTTCTCCCATTCATGTGCTGGGATTACAGGCTTGTGTCACCACATCTGGATTCTGCAGCAACGACCATTGAATCCAGGGGCTTTGTGCATGTTGTGTAAGCTCTCTGCCCACCATGCTACATAATACACCATAGTAGACTGGTAACCACTTTTGGTAAATGGCTCACAAACCTTTCTGATAGTAATTAGGAGACAACAGGTTCTTGCCCTGATTGAGTTTGTCCTGACTTCCTTTGATGATGAACAGCGAATTGAAAGTGTAGGACAAGTAAACCTTTTCCTCCCCAACTTGCTTTGTGGTCATGGTGTTTCAATTGTGGCAATAGAAATTCTAAAACAGTGGTTGATGTCAGTTCTTAAATTTACTTCAGTTCATAGCAAGTCTTTTACATAATCCCATCTTGATGGAGGATTTGTCACCCCTGAGAGCACTAGAGGAGTTTCCCATAGGTGCATAGGATAGAATCCAGCAGCAGTGGGTCAGTTTCCACGTGAGACAGTTTCTTACTGGCTCACAACTAACCTACAGGCAATGGCCTGCTCATTTTCAGTTTTCCCAGTCATGGATAACAGCAAATACGACTCTAACATTGCTTCTGCAAACCAAAGAGGTGTCTCCTCCACAGAAACTTGAGTCTTGGCCATGAAAAGTTTCAGTATAAATATGGACAATTTTATTTTTTCTTGGATTGAATGAAAAGTGCTAATTACCAACTCCATATCTTCTCAAGTGGAATAAAATTGTAATAAAACTAAGTGATTATTTTGTCATCTCATTTGTTGGTTAACTTCAGGACAGGATTAGAGAATCGAGCCAAATCCAGAGTTCACCACAAACCTCTCACTAGCCTATCATAGGATTCTTCATTCCACGTCCTGTGGAACTTCCACCATGCCCCTGCAACATTAAAACGTCTGAATCCTGTGCTTGACAGCCATTCAGATTTGAAGCCTCTGAAGAAAGTCAGAAGCTCTGTTTTTCCTTCCCATCTCCTCTGTACATATACACATAATATTTATGTACATTCAAGAAGAATTAATAAGCAAAGAGAGACAAAAAATCTGCTTAGGAAATAATGTTGACCCTGAGTATTCTCCTGGAGGGATCGGAACAGGAACAGGTTGGGACACGGAGCGGTAAAGAATTCCTTAAAATTCCCATCCCTTCCCCTCTGCTGAAAAGTTGGAGAACACTTTGGCCATGTATACACGCTTCTTCAAATTCCAGAGGCATTGCACTGTGCAACCAGAAGAGACCCTCTGATTCTTTGGAACTGCGAGGAATGCAGCTTCATTTGATCAGTAAAAATATTGAAAGTGATATTTAATGCAAAGGACTGGGGATAGAACAAAGTCAAGTTTTATCAGTCTGTAAGGTTGGTGAGGAATGTGTATTCATACCACAGTTTCCCATGTCCCTATGCTCTGCACAGGAAGGTCCAGCTGTAGACTAAGCTGCTGGCCACTCTCACAGCTTTGATTCCCAGCCTTGTGACACCATTCAGCCAATGGCATGTGTCACTCATGTTTACCCTTTTCACACAAGCCCTCGGAAGAAACACCACTTTGTTTTTGGAGACAGACGGTTAGTCTGGAGGAAGTAGATTCAAGTTTTGGCAAAGATTTGCGGTAAAGTAGAATGAAAAGCTGCCAAAATGGTATTAGAAGAAGAGAGAAGGTGTGACCTCCTGGAGTCAGATGCTAAGCACACCTACCTCAGGTTCAACAAGCCAGGGAAAAGGAGTATTTTCTATTGTTTTCTGCCTTAATGTTTCTCTGCCTCAGGGGCTATTGTATTAGCACCAAAAGACCTTGTAATTGCCTCTCCATGACATGCTTATAAATTAATATGAAACGAGCTCTGAAAAACACTATAGTACAAAATGACCCTAAATAGATTTCCCCTAACCCCAGCAGCTACTGGGGTTCTACACATACACTGTGTTCTGTGTCCCCATTGTCTCGGACCGAGGCTCTGTCCACCACTGTACAGTTCTGCACTCTTGGGATCTAGTCACACCTCTGACTTAGGTTTTCAAAGTCTGTGAGGCTGGTTGAGGTGTAGCACTGCTGAACTGATGGTTGAATTGAAACTCAGAACACCATGGACATCCTGGGTCTGACACAGGGAGCCAACCAAAGAGATGCACCAGGTGACCCATGACAGGACTTGGTGACATTCTCATATCTCCTTCTAAAGAGTTCCCAGGTGGTTGCAATGTCCCACAGGCCGTTGGAGAGAGAGGCGGGACTCAGCCAAGCCAGGCTATACATTTCTACCATTCACTATTCTGGCTGTGTGTGTGTGTGTGTGTGAATACCTGAAAAAAACAGACATGGTGGACCAAGCGACATGAAGTACAGCTCTCTCTCTGATTGTCGAGGGCACAGCTGCCATTCTATCACCTCTAATGTTGCCATGGAATCCCAAACAGAACCCCCATGTATGTCTCTTTCTTAGTGTGACCACGGGGCAGGCGTGAGGAAGGGGTTCCTAATGCCACCTGTCTGCAGAGGGAAAGGGTAACCATATTACAACTTAATCCACCAAGAAGACAGGGTATGCCCAGGGCAGTGGCTTCTGTTTGACAGAAACTATAGAGCCACAAAATCTACCTATTGAAGCTTTTTTTAGCGTACAGAATTAGGCACAATGAGTAGTTAAGCCTCAGTGTGCTAAGAGCTCTGTCTAGTGCCCACCCTTCAGATTGGTGGTATGCACAATGCTGGGATGGTTCTTCTTTGCAGATGAGGCCATAAGGCAGAGGGACAACATCGTTTATTTAGACCCTCAGCCTGAAGAGGGACAGCCTGAAGGGATAATGTCATTTCCCAGAGGCCCTCAGCCTGGTAACCAAGCCAGCTTAGGCTTCTTTTGTGGTAGCAGTGAGAGGAAACGATCCTGCTGTATCCTCCCTCCTCTCCATCCCCCTTTTCAGTTCTTCCTCCCTTTGGTTTTGAGATAAACTTGAGTTATAGGGTGTGGCCTGGATCCCAAGCACATGTCTTTATGTTCCTACCTAGACACCAAGTAACTCCAGAGTTCCCTCCAACTGTCCCTTTCTTTCTGTCATGCTTACTCTCTTAGCCTTGTGGCCTTAGTTCTGGGTAGATCTGACGAGTCCTCTTTTGTTCCTGCTAGAGTTATTCCTTAGGTCCCCTGTCTCCCAGTCCAACCTGTGACACAGCATGGGATGGAGGTGGATTTAGAGGACCCCTCAGATAAGGCTCTATGTAAGACAGCACAGCCTGGCCTAGGAGTCCCATCTTGTGGTTACTAAAGAGTTTGAGAATTCAGTTGGCTCATGAACTTAAGTGGAATGAGCGGCATTTTAAATTTCAGTGGCGAATGTGACAACTTTTCTTCAGTCTTTAATAAAACAAAGCAGTTGCTTCTCACAGCATCTGTAATACAAGCAGTCTTTTCCCATTCCAAAAGCATCTGTTGGTGACATATGCATGTCTTTCTCTCCTCACACTTCCGTGGCTACTGCTCTTATCACTTAGTCTATTGACGGAGTAGCACGCACATTACCACGTAAACACATGAGTTAGGATATTTCAGTAATAAAATTCAATATAAAATACATTTTAGAGAAATATAAAACTCTTTAGGTTTTTAAAGTGTATATAAAAGCTTCTTTTTTCTGAGCCAGGTTCTGGGGGATTGTTAGAGAACCCATAGGGTCCGGGCCACAATGGCCAGAAAGCAGTAGTGACTGTATTTAATCTAATCCCGTCTTTTGGTATCCTGTTCCCAGGATGCTTCAGGTACCCATAGAGTTTTGGAATGTACCCTCTTCCCAGGAGCAAAGGTTTAACCCTTTCTCCAAACCAAGCCATTGTCCATCAATCACCAATGGCTGACAGGTTTACACAGCAACTAATGCTCTGTGTAAAGAGGAAGTGTTTATGAAGTGATGCGGGGTGAAACTACAGTTCTGTGAATGGTCACATCTTGCTTGAGCGTGCCCCTTAGTATCTCTGACTCCTACTAACCTCACACCCTCCTCCTTCATTTAGACATTTATTTAATTTTTATGTGTTTTTTCCACGCAATACATTTTTATCATTTTCCCTGCCCTCAATTCCTTCCTCCAAGATACTCTCCACCTCTTTCCCCACTCAACTTCATGTCCTTTTTTTCTTTCTCCTCAATCAGACAAGAACCAAACCAAAACAGCACCAATGGAAACAGGAAAACACACACACACACACACACACACACACACACACACACACACACACACACACACCTCTGCCACAAAAACACAAAAAACAAAAATCAAAATAAACAAGCAAATGGCAGATAAGACAAAAATGTCTGTAGTTCTCAGCTGCCGTGGTGCTGAGTAAGTGAGAGACTATGAAGACTCCTCAAACCAAAGCTGACAGCAATGTCTGCCTAACTCCTCCCCGTCCTCCTTACGCCTCTGTGCCTGCTTTCTCCTCTGCCAAAAGCACCTTTCGCTATGGTGTTTCCAAGGCTGACCTCAATGCGCCTCCTCCAATGGCCCTGATAGAACCGTTTGTGAAAAGGAATGAACCTCGCTTTCATTCCGTCAATCTTTCCGCATTTTTTCCTGTCTACTCCATGGCTTCTCAGACCCCCTCATCGCTGAGGGGAGCACCATTGACTAAAGTCATGTTTCGTAAATAAAGCCTGCTGTGTTGCCTAAATACATTAAGTCCTCATTTTTTTTTTATTTTAAGATGCTAGAGACAACTAGAGGAATTTCCCCAGAGGAAAGTGAGAGAGAAAGCACAACGTCAGGGAAAGTACGAGAGTGTTGCCCAAACAGTGCTCTGGAGCTCCGAGGAAAGCTCAGACAGTGGCTCCATGCCCTGGGCAAGAATGTGACACAGCACAGCCTAACCCTGGATGAGCTGAGCAGAGAAAAGTGACAAGTGGATAAGCAGATGCCGCACCAGTGACATTAGGGAAGCCTAAGGGTCAGGTGGGGAGACACCGACAGTGAAGAATGATGCAGGGAAGGTCTTAGGGATGGGCTCCTTCTCCAGCTCCCCCCTCCACCCATCACCTTTAGTGAAGACCTGTTGTGAGCTGGGCAGAGAGCTCCACACTAGATAAATCTGGCTGTGAAAAGGCAGCTGTGGAATGATAGCCCAGGCAGAGGCTGGAGAGCTGTCTCCCTCTCTACCTTATGGATGGAGTGTGGTTGCCCCAAACCAGGCAAATGTCATGTTTTAGGGATCAGTCTTCACAAGCCATGTTTCTCTACCAGATACACATGGTATGGGCTGAATCATGACAGACTTTACTCTGAGGGACACACAGGGTGCCGAGAGACTGGAGGTTTGTGTTGCCCTGGCTGAAGTCAGCCTTGGACAGAGCACCTGCAGCTGTGGTAGACAGGATTGGGTTTCCACAAAGAAGGAAAGGCTGGCTTAAGGATAGAGTTGTTTATTTATTAGTGCATGCCTGTGTGCATGAGTGCATGAGTGTGTGCGTGTGTGTGCATGTGTGTGTGTGTGTGTGTGCGCACACACACACACACACACACACGCACACACACGCACACACACACACACAAAGATTAGAACTGGTTGTCCGGTATCCTATTACTTTTCATTTATTCCTTTGAGAAGAGGTCTCTCCTTGAACCCAAGGGTCACATTTTCTTAGCTGGTCTGGAAACCAGGAAGCTCCACCGATCCCATCCATCCTCTTGTGTCTGGGCATGCACAAGATAGATCTCTTCTTATGTGGGGAATTGGAATCTGACCTCCGGTCCTCAAAACTGCATAGCTGTGCCTGAGAAGGATCTTTCCTAATGACCTTGGGTTTTGTGTTTGTTTTGGTCCATGGATGTCCATTTTGCAACCAAGTACTCTATCTTCCTATTCTACATACGTACCGGACCTTTTCTCCCTATCAACTCATTTGCCATGACCAATGAGTCCCAATGAGGTGGGCTTTATAGAGACATAAGCAGACTGGTGATTGAAAAGGGACACAAAGCCCAAAAGACCTTGCTGGCTTTTTATCTTTCAAACACTAAGTTCTACAACCCCGACTTTGCGTGTTCCATTGCTTTTTCTGTACTCTCCAGGTTTAGAGACAATGCCATGGGTGTCTGTCACTATGTTCTTCAGCTGAAGGAGAGAACCCTGGTTGAGGCTGAGCTGATAAGCATTACATGAACCTAATGTTTTAGAATGGATTGTTTTAGAATGCAGAAGCCCCAATAATGACAACTACATGGCTGCTATTCTTGGTGAGCAGTTAGAATGGCCTTTTCTTGACAAAACTGATCTCCTGACAAAGGTGGAGAACTTGGCGATGAAGTTCTCTAGAACTTGGCATGTCTTCACTTCCGTGTTTGAGAAATGTTCTAAAAACTTCAAAAGGCCACTTATTATTACTGGGAATTTGTTCACAGATAGATGGATAGACACAGTTACTCCTGGCTCTTTATTTTATTTTTTAATTTTTTTTAATTAACTTGAGTATTTCTTATTTACATTTCGAATGTTATTCCCTTTCCCGGTTTCCGGGCAAACATCCCCCTTATCCCTCCCCCTCCCCTTCGTTATGGGTGTTCCCCTCCCCATCCTTCCCCCATTGCCACCCTCCCCCCAACAATCACGGTCACTGGGGATTCAGTCTTAGCAGGACCCAGGGCTTCCCCTTACACTGATGCTCTTACTAGGCTATTCATTGCTACCTATGAGGTCAGAATCCAGGGTCAGTCCATGTATAGTCTTTGGGTAGTGGCTTAGTCCCTGGAAGCTCTGTTTGCTTGGCATTGTTGTTCATAAGGGGTCTCGAGCTCCTTCAAGCTCTTCCAGTTCTTTCTCTGATTCCTTCAACGGGGGTCCCGTTCTCAGTTCAGTGGTTTGCTGCTGGCATTCGCCTATGTATTTGCTGTATTCTGGCTGTGTCTCTCAGGAGAGATCTACATCCAGCTCCTGTCGGCCTGCACTTCTTTGCTTCATCCATCTTGTCTAATTGGGTGGCTGTATATGTATGGGCCACATGTGGGGCAGGCTCTGAATGGGTGTTCCTTCTGTCTCTGTTTTAATCTTTGCCTCTCTATTCCCTGCCAAGCGTATTCTTGTTCCCCTTTTAAAGGAGTGAAGCATTCACATTTTGATCATCTGTCTTGAGTTTCATTTGTTCTAGGCATCTAGGGTAATTCAAGCATTTGGGCTAATAGCCACTTATCAATGAGTGCATACCATGTGTGTTTTTCTGTGATTGGGTTACCTCACTCAGGATGATATTTTCCAGTTCCGACCATTTGCCTACAAATTACATAAAGTCATTGTTTTTGATAGCTGAGTAATATTCCATTGTGTAGATGTACCACATTTTCTGTATCCATTCCTCTGTTGAAGGGCATCTGGGTTCTTTCCAGCTTCTGGCTATTATAAATAAGGCTGCGATGAACATAGTGGAGCACGTGTCTTTTTTATATGTTGGGGCATCTTTTGGGTATATGCCCAAGAGAGGTATGGCTGGATCCTCAGGCAGTTCAATGTCCAATTTTCTGAGGAACCTCCAGACTGATTTCCAGAATGGTTGTACCAGTCTGCAATCCCACCAACAATGGAGGAGTGTTCCTCTTTCTCCACATCCTCGCCAGCATCTGCTGTCACCTGAGTTTTTGATCTTAGCCATTCTCACTGGTGTGAGGTGAAATCTCAGGGTTGTTTTGATTTGCATTTCCCTTATGACTAAAGATGTTGAACATTTCTTTAGGTGTTTCTCAGCCATTCGTCATTCCTCAGCTGTGAATTCTTTGTTTAGTTCTGAACCCCATTTTTTAATAGGGTTATTTGTCTCCCTGCAGTCTAACTTCTTGAGTTCTTTGTATATTTTGGATATAAGGCCTCTATCTGTCGTAGGATTGGTAAAGATCTTTTCCCAATCTGTTGGTTGCCGTTTTGTCCTAACCACAGTGTCCTTTGCCTTACAGAAGCTTTGCAGTTTTATGAGATTCCATTTGTCGATTCTTGATCTTAGAGCATAAGCCATTGGTGTTTTGTTCAGGAAATTTTTTCCAGTACTCCTGGCTCTTTATTGTAACATGTTTTAATACCTAATTTCAGTGGCTTTCCAGTGCAGTCACACCATGTCAACACCCATTCACGCATAGAGTTAAAAACTTGATTTGGAGCTGTGGAAAGAACCATAGAAAAGCACAGGGCAGGCAACTCAGTTCATTGAGTCATGAATATAATCATGTTCATACATAAGGATGTTTTTAGTGTGTGTGTTTGTGTGTGTGTGTGTGTGTGTGTGTGTGTGTCTGTGTCTGTGTCTGTGTCTGTCTGTGTCTGTCTGTGTACCAGAGACACACTTGTGCATGTGCATACCCTCACACACTTGCATTCTTGGGAATGTGGCTATGAGATTAACCGTTCATTGTCTCAAAAGAACCCAGACTTAGTCTGTGAAGGAGAAAGAAGTCAATGAAGCATGGGATGCTAAAAATGCCCAGCTGAGAAAGTGGGAGAGTTTACAGGATGAGAAATAGCAGTTCTCATCCAAGGCTACTTCTTTAGCTACAGAGCTAACTACCTGTCCTCGGAGTACTATCTACTAACTTAGGCATGGCCTCTGGCTCCCTGACCTCTTTCTGAATCAGAAAGCAGGCATTCAAAGACTTGCCCAAGGGTGGCTGGGCAGAGGAAGAGTCCAGTCTTTGTACCTGGTCCTCCGTTCACTTCTCACTTCACTGCTTCCCACTCTCAGGAAAGACAAGGCTCCCTGTGAGGGGAGAATCCAAGTGTATCAGTTACTTCTTTTATTGTCTCATAACAAAATACCCGACAAGAAGCAACAGTTTGTGGGTTCAGCCAATCATGTGGGAAGATGTTTGGCAGGCACAGAGAGCACTCGGTCCCACTGCCTGCAGTCAGGAAGCGGGGAGAGATGAGTGCTAGTGCTCAGCTTGCTGTCTCCTGTTCTCTCCATCTTGGACCCCAGGCCACGAGATGGCACCATCCGTGTTCAGACCAGGTCTTCCCATGTCAAATTCAGTCTGGGCATTTCCTCACAGACACGCCCAGACACCTAGATGGGGTGTACATCCTGCCACGCTTACAGTCCATATTAACCATCCCTCGGGGTCCAGGCTGAGGCTGTACTTCCTCTTGCTGTGCTCTCCACAGGATAGACTTTGTATCCACAGATAGACGCAAACCAAGCACACAGCACCAAGAAGGGAGATGGGGTGGGAGGGGAGTGAAGGAGGGGGTGGAGATTCAGACTGGGTATTGGTGGGCTATGGAGGGCTGCACAGGCATGGGCAGGTGACAGCCCCATCGTTCTCAGTCTCAGACCTCCATCCCTGTTTCTCTAGTCCCAGGAGATACGTGGCTCATTAAAGAGGGGAACTTTGGTAGTGTTGAGCATAGAGATTTCATAACACACAGGTCATATGTTTATTCTCTGCATAATATACATATTTATAACGTGAAGAAATGGAATGTACTTATAAGATATTCTTTTGCTTAATTTTCAGTGTTTAGAACTGATTTCTATTCATTATTTCTACTATTAAAGTCAGATACAATTTATTTTCCATATATTATTAATGTGCCTTTACATTATTTCTACTGGGCATGTGACTTTTTTTCAAGTTTTGACATTTTTTAGATAGAGATATGTTTTAAAGACTTATTTATTATTTATACAATAAATAATATTACATAAATATTATGTACCACTTAGTTATTAAGTGGTGCATGAGGTTTCAAGGAATTTAAAACTTAATCATCCAATGGCACTGTGTAGATGGCAAGGTTAGACTACTTAGGCGGTTGGTTGAAGGTATCCAGTCAGGCAGGGAAGGACCTGCTGACTAACCTGGCTGGAGAGAAGCCATGAAGTCTCTTTCTTCGTCTCCTCATTCTTTTTCTCCAAGAGAAGCACTCAACTAGGCATTTATTTATTTACTCATTTAGGTGCTGCAGTGCAGATGTGTGCAAGTGAAGAGGACAACTTGTGTGGGGCGAGACGTGCTTTTCATCATGTACTCCTAGATTGAACTCAGGTCGTCAGGCCTGGTAAGTACCTACTGCTGAGACATCTCTCCTGACTGGCTTTTTTTTAAAAAAAATTTATTCTAGAATAATTTTAGGTTTATAGAGCCAGTCAACCAGTTTGCCCATCACCAGCCTCTTCTTTTGTAGCCCAGCCACGATTAGCAAACTGTTGGTCTTCAGTTGTTGGAGTTTCCACAGACTGTACCTAGCACCTCTTCTCTCTCCCAGGAGCCCTCTGGCATCCCACGATGTAGCCACTCACCCTGTCTCCTTTGGCCTCTCATGGCTAAGGCAGTTTCCAAGGACTCCTGGTCTTTAGATGTTCACAGTCCTCAAGTATACGACTTATCTGTTTGGTAGAATGCCCTTTGATTCGGCTCTGTGCTGGTCATGTTTTCCTCATAAGTGGAATGTGCTGGGGGTCTGGGGAAGAGAATCTCGGGTGTAAAATGAGCATCTCTTCAGAATTAGTCTTGACCGCAGGAGAATGCCCCCAGCACACAAAGGCACTCACTAGTTGTCAGGCTTCCTCTCCTTTGGGCTGTTAGCAGTGTGAAAGAATTTATCAATGAAATGTATCTGTCCTGGTTCCTGACTTGAGGAAAGTTATGAATGAGCAGAAAAGTAAGTGTGATAACTAAGGGGAAAGGGGCTTTGTCTGTGAGAGTGATGACTGATGGGGTTTCTGTCCCCAGGTTTGTTCCACGGGTCCTCCGGTTTTCTGGGCCCCCCACCGTCGTGAAGACCTCTGAGCCAAGGATCTCTGCTATCTCTGGTCTGGCTGAGTTTGACCATGGGGGCAGGAGAGTGAGATGGGTATGGACTCCCAGCTGAGCTCTCTCTCCTTGTATACCATTACTGGGACTCAACCTGTCCCCCCAGTAAAGGTTTTGGATGCCAGCCCTGCTCTTAATGGGAATGGCACTCTCTACAGCAAAAACCAAACTTTTAGCTTTCTAAGTTCTTTATTTAACTGTACACAATTACTCATTTCGAGTCGGTTTCTTTTTTCATCCAGGTTTAATCCACATAAGGCTTAGGGTTTGGTTTCCACCACTGGGAAGATAAAAAAATAGAAGTAGAAACTAAAATATTTTATTAGAGCCTAACTATGTACGGTCTTTCAGTGCAGCCCCAGGATAAACCAACAGAGCTTCAATTCTGCTTCTGATTACTGTCACCTGTGGGTGACCATAGTTGGGTTGTTAGCCTCTCTCTGTCTCAAATTTCTCATTTGATAAGGGCTGTTCTGATAATTAATAAAATTAGTACAGGCTGAGTCTTTTAAGTTGTGCTGAACACAAAAAAGAATCAAATAATAACTCCTTCCTTGTGTGCTGTCCTATCAGACCAAAGCACAGCAAATCTGCTCTGGTGGAAGTCAGTTTACAATCTTATTCCTTCATGCAGTTGATGTGCTTGTCTGCATTAGGTGTTGCCAATTGGTAAAAATAAGATTTACTCAGAGATCAATAAAGAAAAATAAGTGATCGGTGTTTGCTTTTAATGTTTGTGTAATTGCCAAAAATTTGAGTATTTCATTAGTGAAAAGTATTCACTGAGATAAATTCCCTAAAGACTCTTGGATACATCCCAAGGCTAGGTAAGAAAAGGAATTGCTAATTCATCAGTTGCCACAGACCCCAGCCACGCACAGCTACCCCACCAGCAACGGAGACAAGCAAGGGGCAACTCCAGCATGTCTTTTACAGGACAACCCACCCATAAACTATTTTTTCTTCAAGTATTTCCAATCCACATAATGTTTTGAATTATCCAACAATACATTTTTTCCAGCTTCTAAGCTGCAGTGCTCTCTTGAGACATAAATCAATAAGCACACACACACACACACACACACACACACACACACACACACACCTATGTAATTTTTAAACTGCTGTACAGTCAGATGCAGTTGGCTGAGATTGCTGTGTAACCCCATGAACTGATGAAGTAAACATTTGCCCTGCTGGGAGGTGGAAGGTTTCCAGGACTCCAAGCATACACCTGCAGAAACCAGTGACTCACTACTGAGTCAGCCTGCAAAGGCAAGCAAGCAGAAGGCTGGATGGGAGGATGCGCTTGCCTGCCGGGTCGCTCGAGCTCGCCCAGAATAATGACAGCAAAGACACTTCCAAATAGCTCACCCTGCACAAAGTGGGGGATTACATAGCATGCATGTGGCGGCTGATTTCCTGATAGGATCCACCAAACAGGACATTGCATGTTTTATGGGCTGGGGCTGATTAGACCATAAGACTTAAAATATGTAGCTAAAGTGGTTGAAAAATAGGCTTTGGAAGTTCAGATCAAAGCATTACAGGGGGTGATTAGATAAATAAAAAGTTTAAGCCTAACTGAGCAAATAATTGCACATCCCCTGAAACCCTGGTTCACAGGATTGGTCATGTGACTCACCCAGGTGCAGGTGTCTTTCTAAGAATATTCCTTTTAATTTAAATTGTACATCAAAAGGAAAAACCTGGGTGCTGACCAGCGAATAGCTCTGTTTGTATAAGAAAAGCCTCTTTAAAATACTGACAAAAAATATATATCCCTCATTACTGAAAGAGGCAAGTTTCTCCCTTTCTCTCCCTTCTCAGTCTATAATAAAGGATTTCTTTTTCTTCTTTCATGCATACTAATAGAGCTCACCTAAGAAAATTCTAGAATATTTCTGCAGCCTTATCCAGTCCATTCTTATTAAAAGAAAAATAAAAGCCAGACTCAAGTTGAGGTTAAAAGCATAGTCTGCTATTTTCTAAAGAAAAAGGTGTCAAGAAGGAAGATCCATCTTTCTGTCTAAGCTAAAAAACAAACAAAACAGTCCAAAGCATTTGCACAGGCTGTGTGTGCATCAAGGGCCAGACAGGAGTGCTGGGATGTGACCCCCTGACATGCTCAGAGTCATGTTTCCATATTGCTGTTTGATGTGAGGGAACTGAGGCACACCTACATATGAAGTAACACACCCCACAGTTCCAGGCTGGTAAATGGCAGAGCAGTGCCCTTTCCAAGCCTGAGGCTGGGCTTTTCCACCGCAAAGTATGTCTGGGGTGATTTGTAGAGGAAAGGGCATTGAGACATCATCTTACTAGTTCTGACTGCTTGTGGCAATCCCCTGCCTCTGCATCCTGAGTGATAGGAAGATAAGCACATGCCACCATGCCAGGCTCTTGGAGGATCTGTAAGCACCACACAAACTTTAGCATCTGTCCGGGCTCTGCAGACAACTGCACCTAGGTTTCAGGCATTGCTAAGGGCTAGCTTTGGCTCTTTCCATCACAGGAAATTTCAGGATCATTTTCCGATTTGAGCATGAGTGATTTGACCAGGAGATGGTACAGTGGGAAGAGAGCAAGCAGACATGTGGAGCTGCTGAACTTTGGGTCTGTGATTTGGTCACCAACGGTCAGGAGGTAACCTGGCAGAGAATTTTGGTGGCCGGAGTTCTCAGGAAGCTTTTGTCCACATCTCAGAACCGTCCATTTCTCCAGAAGCAAGCTTTATCCTGTAACAATCCCCCTTCCTCAGTGATGATCAAATGGGGGAGCAATACAGAAATTACTGATGCCTGCAGCATCTTTGAGTCAGTAATAAGCTTCCCGGGTTGCCCACAAGCCAAGTTTCACAGCTTTACGGGCAGTATCTTCACACCTTAATTTACTTCCCAACTAGAATCAATGCTCTCCTCTGTTGGCTCAAATGTTTCTGCAGTGGGGTGTGGCTCTATATTTCACCACCTTTCTAGAGGGTAAGGGCAAGAAACAGGTTAGCACAGAGAGACAGCCAGTTGGACAAGCCTGGTCTGAATCCCGGCTGTGTGACTCTGAGAATCCCACAGAGCTCTCTGTGCTTCAGTTTCCTTTTAGAGCCTACTCTTGGTCTGGTTGCTATCACAAAATACCATAGACCATGTGACATGACAACAGAGCCACAACAGAATCCTCACAGTTCAGCTATTGCAAGTCCAAGATCAAGGTGTCGGCCAAGATCCTGGAAGGGGCTGGCTTCTTTCTGTCTTGCAGGTAGCCATTGCTATATCCTTATATGAGAGGAAAGAGAAAAGAGAAGAAATAAAGGGATAGATAGATAGATAGATAGATAGATAGAAGTCTTGTCATACAGAGGGACTAACCTTATCAACAACACAACCTCATGTCATCATGTAATCATCTGACACCAGTAACTTTCCAAAGTTCTGGCCCCCTAATTCTCAAGGTCCAAACTTCAAAATATAAGTCGTGGGGGAAACAGCAGTCAATCTATAACTGGAATAATCTGTAAAGCAACTGGTAAGAACTCACACACATTAGACATCATTATGGCCACAGAGACAATAAAACTAAGGACACAGGCTTTAACATGTTAAAGAGCACATATGTGCCTATTCTGATCTTTACAAAGGAACAAACATCTGTTGTGACAGACCCCAGATTACTGTTCTCAAAAGGCACAATGGAACAAAGGAAACAGAAACCACATTACTTCCTTCAAGTATCCTGTACCTCAAGAAAATCTCTTCCAGGAGATCTCCCTCCTCCTGGACATCAGTCAGGTTGGTAGGTTAGTGATAGGCTACAGACACATGCATACCTGGTATGCAGTACAAATTAGCAGAAACCTTATTTTCAAAGTTATGGGCATTCATGTGGTAGAATTACTGACTGTGAGTTTGGGTAAATCATTCATCCTTCTTCAAATACTCTTTCTCAGAACTGGAAAGCTTGAAGGGGCTCGAGACCCCATATGAACAACAATGCCAAGCAACCAGAGCTTCCAGGGACTAAGCCACTACCTAAAGACTATACATGGACTGACCCTGGACTCTGACCTCATAGGTAGCATTGAATATCCTAGTAAGATCACCAGTGTAAGGGGAAGCCCTGGGTCCTGCTAAGGTTGAACCCCCAGTGAATGTGATTGTTGGGGGGAGGGTGGCAATGGGGGGAGGATGGGGAGGGGAACACCCATAAAAAAGGGGAGGGGAAGGGGTTAAGGGGATGTGGGCCCGTAAACCGGGAAAGGGAATAACACTCGAAATGTAAATAAGAAATACTCAAGTTAATAAAAAAAATACTCTTTCTCCTGTGTGAAACAGAATAATATTAATTTGTTTACTACTTTAAAGCATTCAAGACTTTATTGCATCAAAGAATCACTGTTTTCCTTGTATGTTTAGTGTGTCCAAGGCAGAGGTCTCTATGCATATTCACTGGGAAGAACAGAGAGGCATTACCACAGTCACAACAGCAAATCATCTATCGTATATCTCACATGGAGTACCCAACAACTGTGGCCAGTCAGCTGAGGTATTGTTAGAGCAAAATCAAGCATTTGTGGAGTCAGCTGCCTATATCTACACAAGCAAGATTCACTGAGTGTCTTTAGATTTGTTTCTCATCCTATGGCTTGAGACCCTTTGGGGGTTGAATGATTCTTTCACAGGAGTCACCTAAGCCCAGTGGGAATAGTTTGTATTTGCAATTCATGATAGTAGTAAAATTGCAGTTATGACATAGCAACAAAAATAATTTCATGGTTGGAGGTCACCACAACATGAAGAACTGTGTTAAAAGGGCTCAGCATTAGGAAGGTTGAGAACCACTAACCTACAACAAGCAACCAAAGCCAACAGTGTGTACTATGGGAAAGGTCTCTACTTTCAATACATTATCCATAAAATGGCCAAAGCTTAACAAGCAGATGCAACACACAGAGGGCACAGCTTCATGAGGGAGCAACAGACAGAGCAGAGGCAGCACAGACCTTCCTAGGAGCCAGCTGGTCAAGGGCCCTTCCAGTAAACAGGCAATGCTCACTGAAGGCAGAACAGAAGGACAAGGAAAAATTCCCCCAGAGCAGTTCTGCCCAGTTTCCCACATATGGTTAAAACAGAGTCTCCCGTGGGCTTGTTTTCTTCTCCCTAAAGCACTTTTCCACATTCCCTGTATTTCACAGGGATGCAGCTTCACAAAGAAGTGTTAGAATGGATGCACACCTGCCTTCTCTAAATTTAGGGTTAACCATCAATGGATATTAGTGATAAGTGTGAGGCCTTCTGGATAGAGTGACTGTCTCAGAATCAGCCTAGATTTTGTTCTGTTAACCTTCAACAGGATATCATCCATGAATGTGTCTTGCCTTCTTGGAACAACTATTTTAAAAACAAAGCAAAAAGCTAACTTAAAACGCACAAAGGAAAGGTGAGATACCTAAAAACATTTCTGATGTGAGAGACTTCAATTTAAAACACAGAGAACAACAATTTTATCAATTTCAATCCAAAGGTTGGTCCTCAGCTCAAAGCCCAATAAGTCATCCACAAAATTATGAAGGAAGAATGTGTGTGTGTGTGTGTGTGTGTGTGTGTGTTATTGTACATGTGCATGTATGTGCAAGAACTTGTGCTTTTACACTGAAGTTGGCTACTGTGTTGTTTGACCTGACAGAGTGGGATGACTGAATTTTTAATGATGTCTCATGGATACATGGCAAGTGCCAAAAATTAATAATCTGTGCCCCCAAAGGTCCATGGTATGCCAGCTCACACTGCTTACCTGCTGAGCACTACCCACATCCCACTGAGTCTGATGGGCTGACTCACAGCCCTCTCTGCAGTTTGCTCATCCCTTCTTCTCAAACAGCATAGATTCTTAGCTCCCAGGGAATCTAAGGCCATTCTCTAAATTTGCATCTCAAACATGCAGATGCATAATAGATGCTGAACGTGGATGTAGGGAGGGCTCAGGCCTCACTTAAGCGTCTTTCATAAGGAGCTGAGGTTATCAGTTGGTAGAGCACCCAGAGGCCCTGAGTTGATACCTAACACTTGTTAACTGAACCTGGTGCTGCACGCATGTAATCTCAGGACTTGGGACATGGAGAAGGGAGATCAGGAATTTAAGGGTAGCCTGGACTATATAAAACCCCAAAACTAATTAATTAAAACTCCTTCTGTTAGCACCAAGCAGAGACTCCAAAGCTATGAATCAAGAAGGCCTTAAGTTCTAAAAGGTTAGTGATGGGTTTTTTTCCCCCATATGCATTCAAAATACAGCTTATACGTTTTGGAAAACATACATATGAAGTCTTCTAAGCTAAAACGGCTTCTTTCTTTGTCTCTTCTGTCTTCTGTTTTTGTTGTGTTGTTGTTATTGTTGCTTTTTGTGTTGATTTTTTAATGTTTGTTTTTCATTAACACATCTACTTTGCCTACCAATCCATCATTAATATGGAGGTTCAGCTCCTCATGCATATTCAATACAGGAGGCTGCCAGCCCTGAGAGTGTCCTGTAGGTCCAAGCAAAAGGGTGCTAGGAAGTGGAAGCCATTCCTAGTCAGAGTACCAGTTCTGAGCTCATGTGGAATGTTCTGTCATTGCTGCTAAAAACACAAATATCTTGGCAGGCAGTGTCCTTTAAGGTGTCCTCTTGTGCCACTTGCAACTGAGAAGCATGAGAAGTCTGCATATAAGGCCAGGGCAGACAGCAGAGCAGAGGTATCTGCACAGCATCCCAGCACAAGACCACAGGATCTCAGATAACAGAGAGGAGAGACGCAAAAACATCACCGCCACCACCACCACCACCAACAATAATACCACCATCACCACCACCACCACCACCACCACCACCACCACCACCACCACCACCACATCAACACAAACCCCATGAGAACCAATAAGGAGATGGAATCAAGCAGAGGAAGGAAATAACAAGAAAATGTCACTCAAGTGAAAGTAGAGGCCAGTATACATCAAGGAATTCCATTCAGAAGTGGAGAGGGGAGTGAATACAAGAAAGAGAACAGCAGAGGAAGGAAGTTGGCCAGGGAGAACATGGCTTCCCAACTTCCCCCCCACACTGCTAACAGGACATAACACTTTCACCCCATCCTCTCATTCACCATCTGCTTGCCCCCAAACATCAAGGGAAGAGTCAACTGTTTATTTATTGATGCTCCACTTGTTTCCAAAATGCATTTAAGGCAGAGGAGCACAAGAGGCAAGTCAGATTTCACTGTTAAAAATTCATCACGGGAAGAATTTTCCATATCTCTAGCCAGACGCTTGGTCATTAGAATGTTGGTGTTGCCAGCATGATTTATACTTGACTGTTTCTTTCTGTTACATCACAGAGAAAAGGATTTCATGCCCCCACCTCTGTCGTGGCTCCTTTTAAATATTTCAGGGCAGGTATCAGGAGCCATATTTTCAGATGGACAGTCAGCCCAAGTGTGTGAGGGTCACAGTGATGACAGCCATCTCAAGGTGTTGTCACTGCTGTATAGCCACCCCAAAGGGAATACATGACTGATAGTCCTTAAGCTACATTTTATTGAGGAGATTGAGGACCACAAAGGGTTTTAGAGCATTGTCTGAAGTCACAGTGCTATATGGTGACAAGTTTCAACAGGCTCATGGTCTGCTTTGTAGCTGGTGCATTTTCTTTTAGATGGCTTACACTTGCCAAAGATAGGAAGAATCTAGCAAAAGATAGAAAGTGGTCAAGGGGTCTCTCAGCTGGCACAGGACCCATGGCCATTGTGGAGGAAGGGATGCTGGAGAAAATATGTCTTCTCAGCTCTAAAATATACCTTGGCTAACAACCTTCCCTGAGTGTTACATTCACAGTTTGCCTAGGCACACTGGTCTGCTCTTGCCTGGAAGATTCTTCTTGTTAGTACCACTGCTTTGGGCTGCATTTGTGTGTGTGTGGGCACATTTTCCTCAGCTTGTCCTGAACATGGGAATCATAGTCCTTTACTTTTTAACTGTTATTTTTACTTTTGTCTTTATGGAACACTATGGAAGGTGAACTAGGGAATAGTCATATACAGCTACCAAGATTAACACAGATGGGTACACGACAATTAACCAGTCTAGAGATTTCATTTGGATCTCACAAGCATTTCCATCCATTTTAGCCTTCTTTTCCAAGGACCAGTACAGTGTAATCAGATGCATTTAATTGCCAGGCTGCCATAGTGGGCTTCAGTTTGTGACTGATTTATAGTTGCTTAATTTTTATGACATTTGACACATAAGACCATTTTTATTCCATTTACTTCTTTAGTATATACATGGATTTGTAGGTGCATTCTATGGTGCTCATATGGAAAACAGATGACAGCCTGGTCCTCTCTCCTCTACCATGTGGGTTTGAGGAAGCCAAATCTGATAGTTATGCTTAGTGGTAAGTGCCTTAACCTACCAGGGCCATCTTGCCAGCCCAACCTGGACAGTGTTTAAGATTACTGGTCAAGTATTTTGTAGAATGTCAATTGATTTCAGTTTCTTTCCCCAAAGCTCCCACTTTTTTTTCCCTTTCTCTGGTCAATTTTTACAATCAAGGCCAACTAAATTCAACCAATGTTCACATAGGTGGACCACCAATGTTTACTTCTTAGATGGAGAAACACCAACACCTTTTGCAATGTTAGAACTGTCCATTAGTTAGTGGGTGCTTTGGGTGGGGGTGTTACGGCTAAGCAGATATTCCACTTTTCAGTGGGCTCTGTGCCAGTCTCAATGATCACCCTAGATTTGGCCACTTCTACTACTGAGCTGCCAAGGGCATTTCTTGGCTTCCTCTATTTTTTTTTCTTTGAGATAGGGTTTCTCTGTGTAAACCTGGCTGTTCTGTAGACTAGCCTGCCTCTGCCTCACAAGTAATGGAATTAAAGACATGTGCCTTTACTGACCGGCAGTTGGACTCTTTCTTTAAGGCACATTTCACCTTTCTTCCCTAGACACGTTGGTCTCAATAGCAACGGTACAGAGCCCCGCTGCCTTGCCTGCTGGGCTTTTATGTGTCAGCTTACATATATTGGCGAAGCAAACGTATTAAGTCAAATTGCAGCAAACCTGGTGACTCAAGAAGACAACTATGTCTCATCTTCCACTTCCAGGTGTAAAATCTGAAATGGACTCCCTCTGCCAACCTTGTGTAGCTCACAGGCTCTCTGGTGGAGGTTCTGGTCACCCTCCCCCGTCTGCCTAGCCCACTTCCACAGGTCGCTGTACTCTTTCACACATGATCTTCCCCTTCCAACTGTAAAGCCAGCAATGTCTGCCTAAGGCTGCCTCATGAGAATCTCTGGCTCTTTATCTTCTGTTCTTTCACTTACCAGGACCTCGTGGATTGTCGTGGTGCTGTGTCGCTCACAAGACCAGCTGACCAGCGGCCCTGGGAGTTTCAGGGGTTGAGACGCCATGATAATACTCAGGGACACAGAATTATAAACAAATTCATCCATATGAGAAGAAAGGGGGAGGACTAGGCCACTCTTTGTTTAGGGACCAAATGATTATATTCTTAAGATACCACCCAGAGAAAAGTACAACTAGCCTTGAGCAAGAGTTTATGCTGACTCACTGTCGCCATCATCATCATCATCACCACCATCATCACTATCATCAGTCACACCAAACATTTCTTGATTAAATGGATAAAGTGTCTGCATCTATCACTTCATTTGTATTTTCAAAAAGAGAAGCAGACAATACAATTGCCCCTGTTAACTGAACACTGAAAACACACCAGGGGCCAACACAGCACCCCCCCTCCCCAACTGCCCCCAGATTGTCTAAAGATGCTCTGGGGTTAAGAAGTGAGTTTCACCAACCCATTTGCTCTGTCTATGTAAAAGCTTTTCATTTTGTTTCAAAGTCTTCAACCTCATAGCAAAATTTCCCTCTGTCCCAGCAGAGTTCTGTTTAATGGAATTGGGTTTCACCCTTTCTAATTATCTTTACAGAATCATTAGTAACAGAAGAACATAATGGGTCATTGTCTTTATTACTGCGCAGAAATCCTAGATGCAGCACTAAATTGTAAAAGAAAAATCATTCAGTATGAAACCAAGTGAGCTTTGTCAGCACAGCTTAAATATTGTGGCAAGGAACTGTTTTATTGCTCCATTTGGATTATTTTGTTAAATGGCTCTAATGGTCCTGTTTAAGTCAATAAGATTTTTACCCCAAAAGATATATTTTTTATGTTCATGTGTCAGTTAACTAAACACAAATTCAATTTATGTTTCTAGCAGATCTGTATGAAAGCAGCAGCGCCAGTCCTCCCGTAGCCTCCAGGAGACTATGGATTATTGTGTTCAATGATGCTAACGGTCCTGTTTGAATCAATGATGCACACATTTCAGATCCATTCCTAGAACATTCTGTTGTCAAAGACCACGGAAGTGTGAATTTTTTCTTGCTTATCCAGAGGCCCATTTTGATTTCCTGAATATTGCTTTGTTTTTATTTTTATTTTTATTTTCTGAACTCTAAGCTCACGAGTGTTCATAGAACATGCAAAGGCTAGAAAGGCAGCTGCTCACCGTTTAGAAGCAAATAAAGTCTAATAAAATCAAGTTTATTCACATAATATCATAATATAAAATTTTTTATATAAAACCAAACTCAATGAAAAAGAAATATACTGCAACCTATAGTTGGTTAAAAGAAAGGGGAAAAGCACCAAGAGACAAAAAAAAAGGATGTTTTTTTCTTCCTTTCTAAATATTCCAGCAATTAAAACACCTTTAAAAATGGAAGCCGGAGAGAGGCTGAAAGCCGAGCAGGCCCCTTCTTGGACTCCTATGCTTTATAGTTTAATTTGTTGAGAATTTAAAATTATAGTAATTGCCCTTAAATAACTGACATTATTTGACACTACAACAACAGAAGAGCGAAGATGATTGACAAACACACAAAAGACTTTTGTTATCTTTGTTTGTCTGCCTGAATAAATCTCAACAAGTATTTCAAAGACGTAAATTTATAGTCTACTTAATCGCCATTAGACGGCCAGTCCTCGCGGCAATCGGCTGAGTTTCACTGACACTCAATGCGTTTGGTATCACTTCTTTCCGCACATCGTGTTTGTCTCAACATCCACCTTCAAGCCCAACCATTACCTGGATGGTAAACATTTTGATAAAATATGCAGAATCAGAATTGACTTGAGGTTGAGTGAAGGCTTTCTGTCCTCTTGTCTGTTTCGTGGGCAGTCTTGATGAAGGGATCAGAATGGCGGTTTTAAGTCATGTACCCCATTGTCTACTCTCCTGTGGTAGCCGCATACATAGTTGGCCTTTGGTTTTAGTGATTACCTCCCAAGCATATCAATTTCATTTCAGAAGCCAATACCCCAAGCCATTTACCACGATGTCACCCAGAATTCCTACCAGGCAAATCTGGTCACTGTAGAATTCTGCAAAGAATTTAGAATCCAAATGATACCACTGACAGCTAACTTTATTTTTTCTCTTGCTTTTTTTTTTTTAAAAAAATTCAAGTGTGTGCTTATCTTCCTTACTTCAGAATAAAAGACAGTTGCCTAATTAGCACGGCTTGAGAAGCTCTTTCTCAGTGAAAATAAACACTGAAAACAAACAGCTGTAAGGTGATCCCTCAGCTGGCAACACAGGTCACATGTTGCACACTGTGGTCCCTCCATACACATACCATTTGCACATAGTCAAATGGTTACACATAGTCAACTCTGTTTCAGTTTTGCTATCAGAAGCCGTCCATCCCATAAGAAGAGACAAACTCAGTCTACACATCATCATGCTATACAGACCTTCTTCCTGATTGGTAGGAAAGGTCACATATGACAGAGAAGAATGCTTTGGTGAGCACGCAGCAGTGAGGAGGAATGTGTGAGTCAGAGGGGTGGGTCTCCAGGATACTGACTGCACGAGAGTCTTCGTGCTCCATCAGGATGGTGTGCTGCAGAAGGAAGCTTCTGTACTTTTGTATGCATGGACTTCTTTTTGTCCCTTATTACAATCTATTGTCTTAATAAAATCAAAAGGCGCGAGATTACTTACTTGTCAGAAGTTGCACTTATTGTTTTTATTGCTGTAGAGACCAAGTAGACAAAACTAAGAAAACTCGGTTTTTCCTTCAGTTCCTTTTAGAAACTTCTTGAAGTGAATGAGCACACACTTTGCTCTGCTTGGTCTGAAGGATTTCCCCTGGAGCTTGCTCTTCCACAGTACAGGTAGTAGTATGTACTACCTGGTTAATTAACCATCATCCCAGTCATCCTTCTCTGGGCAAATGAGGGAATTTTGGTCTCTTGGTGCAGGTGAAATGTTCCTACAGCCTCAGCTCTGACATCCAGTCATCGCTGTCACGGCATGCCTTCTCTTTCTCTCTTCCTACAGGGGAACAGCATTCTCTGGTGGCTAAAAATGATTCAGAGTCACGGGAAGCAAGCCCCTCCTTGAATCCGGTCTTTCAATAACTTCTAAGTGTGAAATCATGATTCTTTACTACTTCCAAACTCTCCTCCTTTGAGATGAGCCTTCACTATGCACAGTAAATTCAAAGTTAAGGCATGGTTTTCCACTCAGAGACCCGGAAAGTTCAGCCTGACGTGGTTATTCTAAATGGTAGAGAGCCATTTGCCTGTTGGCATGAAATAGACGTTATTTTGGCAGCCCGAAGATGGGGTGTGGCCTGACTTATCCATTCCTGATACTCAGTTCTTTCTATGACAAGTGGTGAGGCTGAGGCTTTACTCAGCCTTCAGAAAGGCGATGCTGCCTCCTGCGCTAGCTCCTAAAGAGACAGATCAGCAGACTTCCCAGAGGCCATAGGAAACAGAGGCTTTGTAAAGAGCTGTTTAGAAACAGAGGCAAATGTTCTTACTCTCCCTGGTGGAAGGGAGAATTCAAACAAGCAAGCAAGGAAGGGAGGAAGGAAGGGAGGGAGGGAGGGAAGGAGAGAGGTGGGGAGAGAGCTAGTAGATGGTCAGGCAGGTGGACAAGCAAGTGAGAGAGCAAGAGAGAGTCGAGCAAGCAAGCAAGCAAGCAAGCAAGCAAACTAACAACCTGCATGGGGCAATAGGCCCTGATCGATTCAATCCTGACAGAAAGGAGAACATATATTTACTTGCTTTTTTCCTCAAATACATAGTTGAGATAAATCTTTGCTCGCAATGAGATTTAACCAAGAGGAGATAGGGTTTATGTGAGTGGTAAACAATACACTGGAGGAACTCAACTGATTACTTACATATCGAAGTAACGTCTCATTTGGGACTCAGTGGGGGCTGCTACTTGGCGATAGGTATCATTTTCACTTTAATAATACAATTTGAGGAGAGAGCAGTGTTGGACTAGACTTATTGTTTCATCCAGACTACAGGGACGTCAGTCTGGAAGTTGATGGGTAGAGGGACAACAGGTCTGCTGCATTCTCACGGAGAAAACTCCCAGTCACTTGTCAGCACAGTTACTGATCGGGAGCCCTGTGTTCGAGACCATTTGAAAGAGAAAATTTTGCCAGGTGTTAGAGAATTTACTTTTTACAAAAAAAAAATAAATCAGACTTAAGAGAAGCAATTTCTTTCTACAGTTGCTGGCCAAAGCATCGATGCTTAGACATTAATTACCCTGGGTTATTATCGACTACAGGTGGAGGCACAAGCAGTCATTCATAGTTTGCTGGTAGATCTTGAGTAAGCCCATTGTTCCTTCCTGGCTTAAGACTTTCTTATTTCTCTTTTTTTCCAGCAAAAGAAGAAAAAGAAATGAGCATGTCTTTCCCTGTCATGCAGCTCTAGGTGAGTGGTTCATCAAGACTTTGCACGTCTTGAGCTGGGGGCTTGCATTCATAGCAATGCTAATTCTATAAACTATCTGGCAACAAGACATTCTATCTGGAGACATACTTTAACGTTTTCTCTAAACCTCTTATCTACGGCTGTTCTCACTGCCACCAAATAGGACAGTATGTTCAGAAGCACAACATACCTTTTGTTAGTGCGAGCATTTAATATTCAAGTTGAATTTTCTAAAATATTTTATGATAAAACGTGGAGATTAAAACACAAAGAAACACATACACACATAAATGAAAATTTCATTTGAGCATTCTGCTATTGCCGGCTGGGAGAACAAACACTTTAGTGTCTCCTTCCTCTCTTTACGGTTTCCTAAGAACTGAATAGCTCCCATCTTTCACTTCTGCTTGGCTTTTTTCATCACTTATTTACTTAATTAAGACTTTTGTTTAGGGGGAGTCCCACAGAAACATACAGGCATTTTTGGAAGTCACACACAGCCATATCGGACGGGAATAGTCTATAGATATCTGTCTGTTCATCTTAGTCATGCTCGGGGGAAATACAAAGTCCGGTGTGGGGGGAGGGGAAGTGGGGGAACTTTCTTTTGAAGTAGCTGTGTGCTGGCTATTAAGTGGTGAGGCTGTTTCAGTGCAAGAAAATAGTAGAAATTTTTTTCTCTAAGAATTCTCTAAGAATCTTTTTGTGTTCCCACCACCCCTACACTGAGAAAGTTCTAGTACTTCTGAGCCATGGGATTTTATTGTGACTTCTAATTAACCCAAACTATATGCAGTGTTCAGGGCTATGGCTCGGAATTGATCAACTTCGTGACCACGTAAAGTGAAACTCAGCTCCCTTAAATAAGTGTTCCACTGCAATCATGGTGACAGAAACAGTTTTAACAAGATCTGCCATTCATGGTGATCTGTAAATTCATGGTGGATACTGCCTCCCCCCCACACACACACACATACACTCACATACACTCACATACACTCACATACACTCACATACCTCAGCTGGTTTGGTCTCCCGTTGCAAAGATGAAGAAAATGGGGCTCTCGTAGAGCAGCTTGACAACCTGTTTTAGAATGAAGATATTATTAGACAACATTGATTAACTTGCCAACTGATATCTAAAACCAGAAGTTCCTGTTGTCTGAAGCTCTGAAGGGCACTTTTGTGCAGGACAGTTCAGCAAATTATAGTAACCAGAGGATTTCCCTGTGTGCATACATCGCTCATTTAAAATCTGGGATGGCTCTAACGGTGTGGCCACCCTGTCTCAGTGGCTTCGGCGGGTGAATGGGGAGACTTCCCACTGGCTGTGGGTATCTCTCTGTTTTTCCTCTCACTGTGCAGCTGTTATTTTGAAAACTGTATTTCAGAGTGTGAGCAAGATAAAGATATGAAGATATTTCAGAACCACCCTATTGTGTAAATGTCAAGAGTTTTCCATGCTGTAAAGGCATTGTTTTCTTTCGTCTCTGATCAATAGCCAGTGCAGGTTACTGCTCTGCCTCTGGGTGCTGTGTGAGTGCATACATGTCTGTTTGGTTTACCAGCTAAAGCCGAGACTCATTCTTTTTCCATCCAGAGAGAAGTCTTCAGGGTATGATTCAAGACAGTTCTTATCCTCCTCAGACTTAAAAACAAAACTGCCAACCGACCAGGAAGGGGTACCGCAATATACACAGGCGCAGACAAACTGCTATTAAAAATGGCACCATGAGAACTTAGGGGCCCAAGAGATGGATGGCACCTCAGAGTGGGATGGGACAAAGACACAACTCATGACTTCTTTATCACATTTTGGATAGTTTTGTCTTCTTTCTGCTTGCCTGTACCTCTTTGCTTGAACCTGAAAGTGACTTTTATACCATCACTACCATTGTTTAATCTAACTGACATAGGCAGTTTCTTTTTTACCATATATTAATAATTCATAATAACGTGCTCCATTGTAATATTTTTCTACACATATATAGTGTATTTTGATCATAGTCACCTGGTTACACTTTCTTGTTCCTTCCCAATCCTGCCAATCCCCTTCCTTTTCCCAACCCTTTTCTACGTTCATGGTGTGTGTGTGTGCGCACATATGTGTGTCTGTATGCATATGTGTGTGTGTGTGTGTGTGTGTGTGTGTGTGTGTGTGTACCAACAAGTTTCCTCAGGAGCATGGTGAAGAGTTATTTATAGAAACATGAGCACCTTACTGTGGCTACACTATTAAGTTAATGTCTCTCCCTCTCCCAATAACTATTAACTGCTCCAGGGAGGGGTAAAGAACATAGGACATTTACTGAAAAAAGGTGTGGGGAGAGATGGGCAAGTTGGTCTGACTTTTAGAGACAGTTAATAATTCAATAGAATCGAAGATAATCTGTGGCTTAAGTGAGCGATGTGCTTAATTCAAAGATCGGTGACCAGTGGATGCTCTGGTGCAGAGGAACCGCTGATGACCCTGAATCCCAGACCTGCAATAGCAACTCTTCCCCACCATCCTGAGGGCACACACGCCATGGCAGCCAACCTCACACGTGCACTTCCCAGTGTTCGCTCAGTGTTCAAAACAACCCAGGAAAATGAAGAGTGTCATGCCTGGTTCTATTTACAGATGGGGAACTGAAGTCACACAGACCAGTCAGTTGCCCAGCACTGTGAAGTAAGAGGGCCCCAAATCGATTGGCCCCCAGGGCAGTAGTTCTAAGGCATCTTTCTGAACCATCTGGGCTGGGAGTGAATCCGAGGGTAGGCCGGGCCCCTTCCTCTACAGACAAGGGAACTGGAGTTTGAAAAAGCAGTTCTGTTGCTGCTCTGAGCACAGACCCCTCGTCCCTCGTAAGGTAGACCTAGAACGTGAGCTCCCTACACCTTCCATTCTGGAAGACACTGGATTTTCTTTTTTTCTTTTCTTTTCTTTTTTTTTTTTTTTTGGCCATTTCATAAAATTTGCATGAGCCAGGAGACAGGCCAGCTCTGCAGTTTAACTTCCATACCAGATGAGCTGGGAAAGAGCTAAATTCGCCTGGCTTCTGTGTTTTGAACTCCCAGCTGCCCCGTGGAAGGACCATACAACACACGATGTGACAGGGACTTAATGCCACACATACAACATATCAAATGTAGTCAGCAGTGATGAGATTTGGTACCAAATAAGAAGCTTTAATTAATTTTAAATGCTGCTTTTCACAGTGTCAAAAGCTCAGTCCACTGAAGTGGAAAGGGGGCTGGAATGGCCAGAGCCTAGCAACCCGGCTAATCTGGGCCCTTCTGAGCGCTCATTTGGAATTCTTACATCAGTGCATAGGCACGCCGAGGTGGGGCTCATGGGGACAAACAAAATAGCAACTCAGGCTCTGGACACTCCTCAGAATCCCGCGTCCTGGGGAGGCCTGAGAGCTCAGCTGTATTAAGGGGCCGTTGGAGTTCCCCTGTTATTTGTCTGCTTTTTGAGGATTAGAACTTCCGCTGGGCTGTGCTCATCTGTGCTGAGAATTTAAAACTCAGTGCGTGCAACAGGAGCAGCAGGGTCTGCTAAAAACGTCCAAAAAGAATCTGTCTTGACTTTTAAAAGCTTTAGATGTACAAAGAATGGTAAATTGAGGGGTTTCTAGTTTCTTCTAGGGGCACATTGGATAATGGTTTCTTCACCCCACCTTTCTGGAGCCTTTGTTTTTAAATTGGTGACCACATAGACCACTCAGCGGTATCAAGGTGGAAAGGCTGGTTGTCCATGTGATATGTGCATACATGCCCACATACTGAGCGTACACCATATATACCACACACATCTTACGTGTGTATACACACAGCACACATTTTACGTATACATATACACACATGCCCACAAATACACATGCACAGAGACACTATGTGTACCACACACACCATACACATATTACATGTATACACACACATAGATACTATACACACCATGCACATCTTACATATATAAATATATATAATATATATATACACACATACACAGACAGTGTATGTAACAAATGTACACACAGTACATGCCAAGCGCATGCACACACATATAGATGCATTGGAACCTTCTTTTATCTCCATGACATATAAGTGTATGTGTGGGTGGGGCCTTTTTTCCACTAAGGTCACAGAAGCACATGGTAAGAACTAGTAGGAAGGGCTGCTTGAGATTCTCTGGTGCTGCCTCCCTGGTTTTACATCAAGAAAATTGCAGCTAAACGTACTGTGACAAGAATGGAGACACACCTCTGAGTCCTACCCACACCCCCCACCCCCCAGTCCCTTGCTTTACTGCACTGCACAGGTATTCATCTCTAAGTGCCATCTAGAAGAGTGACAAATGTTCGAGTGCTGGGTACAACAGGGACATAATGCAGACCCACATGAAGATCGACACAAGTCATCCTGGACAGTTGGAGTAAATGAAGCCCTCTTTAGGCTCCGCAGTCATGGATCAAAGCTATTTTATTTCCCCCTATTATCTTATCTCTGTACTACTCACTTTGTTGCCATGGTCATAGCTAACACTAAATAAATAATCTAGTTTCTCACGGCCAGCCAGACAGTCATTAATGAGAGCTGGGAGCCTGTCTTCGTCCGCACTTAGACTCACCTTTCTCCTGTCCTCTGCAGACATAAAGAGTGAGCGGCTGTTACCTGAGCATGCCTTCTGCCCCTGTTGTATGGCTGGAAGCATGACAGGCCCAGAGGCGTGCGTGGTTGTCGTTAGTAGTGGGACAGTGCACGCAGCAGCTTCTGCAAGCTTCCAGAAGCAAACATCCGACCCAGGGGCAGCAAAGAACAGGAGCATAGGGTGATCAAGTTTCCATTGCAGGGGTTTAGAAACTTGATATGGGTAAGATTAAACATGTCTTAAGGAAATCTTTCTTGAGGTATGCCTGTTCCTTTGAGTTTTTAGTTTTATATGGGGTCGGGTGAGAGGGGAGGAGCAGAAAACCTGTAGGAAAGCAGAGGAAGTAACAGTTATGCTGGGCACTGAGCTGAGAAGCGTTCACAGTTGGTTCTTCATCGTTTACTGTTACTTATGGGAAGTCAGGAACGCTGGTCAGCAACTGGTGACTTCAACATGGAGTGGCTGGGCTCTCTGAGGGATCCCCACAGCTGCCTCCACAAAGTTGGTGCTCACCAACTGGATGGCTGTCCACACTCTGCAAGGAATTTTATTCCCTTTCCTCTGTCCCTTGACCTCCTCACAGGGTCTGAGTGTGGGTGTGTCTATAGTCAAACTGAATCCTAACATTGTCTTCTTCTTGTTGTGTACCAACCATTCTCTTCAGAAGACAAGTGTAAACTGAAGAGCCCTTGCTTCTCCTGTTTTACTAACAGTCTTACTACATGGATGTTTTATACAGTGGTTATCAACTACTAGTGTACCATGTCCTCCATTTTCCCCAAACTGAAATGTTGCTGGCATATAGGAAGTAGAAAGCTACCCTATAGTAAAATGATGACCAATAGATATTGTTATAGAATAACAGGTCTGATCTACCCCTCTGTGCACCTAAAATACAGATCATATATGGAATAAAACTTTACACAAAAAGAAGAGCAGAGTTGAAACATTATCTGGAATCTTTGCTTGAATATCAGACTAGGAATGTAATGTACGTATCTGACTCCTCACTCACCTATCAGCTAAGAAGGCAGTTCAGAGTTCCTGTGGTGCAGGAAAGAGAGAAGGAGTGCAAATACCTGGGAATGGTCCAGGGAAGGTGAACGGAAGGCAAGAGCTTTGCACACTCTTTTAATCACTGCTGGGAAGACAACAGACTTTTGTCAGCCTCATGTAAGTCCAACAGGAAGACAATAAGGTCTAAGAATCCAGCTTTCAAGTGTCCGTGGAGTGGGAAGGTCGGGTCACGCGTCCATCAGTACACAGGACTGGCATGTGAGAGTGGGCATTGTGTGAGCAAGTCCTTAGGGAGTCTGAAAAAGGAAGCCAACAAGAGTATCTGAGCTACATTCTCTACAGACCAACACCTCATGTCTAAATGTAGACGCGAATCTACATACATATACGAAGCTCACTTCTGTGTGTTTGTAATAGACTATACATGTCTATGTATAATAGATTACACGTAGGCTTGTGTAATAAGACAGTACGTACATTAACATACATGGAGGAACACACTCCTGTGAACCTATATGTAGAAGTATGACAGTTCACTGGCTCTAGTCAGTGAAGCAGCCTATTTCTTTTGTGTGTGTGTGTGTGTGTGTGTGTGTGTGTGTGTGTGTGTGTGTGTGTTGTGTGCCTTTTATGGACACAGTTGTATAATATAATGTATGGAAACAACACTATAGGAAAATGCAAGCACCCTTCGTTTTGAGTTCCTTTTTTGCTGGCCCCTCTAGTGTTAGAACCTCAACCATAAAACACAGAAGTATGTTTGATGCCTGATTTCTGGTTTTCTATGGTGGAGCTTTTTCAATAACATATATAGCATTTTTATTTTTCTTTCAAAAGACCAAATGGGGGAAATTTTCTCCATCATCTTTTGCCAGTAGCAAATGGATGCTCACATACACATTTTAGCATAAAATGTTTCTTCATCCTGGGTGTAAACAGCACATTCCCCTGAACTCCAAGATAGAGGATTCTTCACTAACGGATAGTATGATTTAATTAGAAGCTATCAGAAGTGTGGGTGCCAGCCTGCTGTCCATTCGATTATTTCAGTTCTCTGTAATCTGTTTGCTTATGCCTACAGCAACTTGTTGATATGGGAAGTCTCTGGGGAGAAACAGCGGAAAAAACAATGAGAGGCATCAGATTTAATAAAGTATCTAAGCAAAGTCTCAAAAACGACACCCACACTATGAGGGAAAGCCAAATTTGCTTTTTCTGAGGGGAATTTGTGTTGGTCAGGGAGGGTTCCCGGAGGCTTTGTTTGGAGGCCTTGATGTGTAACCAGTGCACTATAGGCCGCCCTTCACCCTTGGCCTCCTCCTACCACCGCTCTGCCCACCCATACTGACACCGCGGGGGAAGGGTTTCAGAGCAGAAAGAATCAAAAGCTGAGGGACGGGAAAAAAGTGCTTTTCAGGGTCTGATGTGTGGGAATCAAATGAGAGGCCTAGCTCAAATCCGGTCGCCAAGCAACCGAAGTGCTACGCTGAGGGAATATCATTAAAGTTAGAAAGTAAGCACCGGCTCTGAATTAGTAAGCCAGGCCTGGGCTGGAGGGTGCGCCCCGACTCTCCAAAGAGGACAAGTGGGGGGCTTTGCGGAGCTAAAGGAGGAGAGGAGAGAGGAGGAGAGCGAGAACGCAGCTGATTTGTAGAGTTTTTTCATAAGAAAAGACAATGGCTGTCCAGACACAGGGCTGGTGGTGAAATATGGAAAGTGCCACACTGCAGCTGGCCCTCTGACACAAGATTAATAAGTTGCCGTCTCCTAGCCGACCAGAACCTAGTGGGAACTATCCAGCATTTTATCTTGAATTGTGGGTAACAGCCTTATTGCAAGCTGGCCTAGTTTACTGCTCTGCTTTCTCCACATCTCCCAAAGTGCAGCAAACATCTGTGCCTCTAATGAGGTCATCATTGAGGGTGTCCAGAGAGCTGGGCCCTGAGAACTGACCTCACCATTGCCTGAACACACATGACAAGTGCCAGGGTAGCAGGACACATTAAATGGGGGAGCTGGCACTCGGCTGTAAGTTAAGCTCTTAAGAAACTTGTTTTTTGCTGTGATAGGGAAGTAGGTTCAGACACAACAGAGCAACAAATGCAGAAGGGAGTCCACGGAATTAGATGTGGGTCCAAGATGAACATTACCACGGACACATAAACGAGTCTCGCCTATCTGGGCCTGCCTTGGTGGAAATGACACGTAGACCCACATGATTGTAAAATGAAACTGTGGTGGATTCAATCGTGTGTGTGTGTGTGTGTGTGTGTGTGTGTGTGTGTGTGCAACAAAAAAATTCAAATACACAACACATGTGTGTCATTTACAGGTAATTTGATCATGGACTCAGAAAACAAAACCAAACTCTTTGGAGACCCCTCCCCCACCCGATTAGAAAGGATGGCTCTAGACAAACATCCACCCGTGCATTGGAAGTGCCACAGCAGTTTTGTTTAGTCATCTAATGTCCGAACATTGCAAGGGTGATGCTCCCCTAAAATATCCCATACTGTGGAGCCAGAGACAAGCTTTAAAAGGAAGGGGAAACTTTAAGCTTAAAGGGAAAAATATGCTGTGCCTACAATTTAATTTGTAAGCATTTAGATATGCATCAACCAGGGCTGGACTGGCCACATCTGTCCAGTCAACCCAGTCAATTCAGAGGTGGTGTCATTGATTTATAAGGATAAGATATATACGAATAAAGTCCACAAAGGGGGATAAGAACCAATAAAGCCTCAAAATACACCTAGAAATGTTAATTAGTGTGAGTCAGGGGTCTGTTTGCAGACAGGGTTCCATAGCCTGGAACCCAGATGTAGCTGCACTTTTGAAAGGAGTTCGATTTTTAAAAGCAGGCGTCTGATGAGGGGCCACAATCTGTCTACTTTTGCTGTTCTGATATTACCATGTCTTTAGAGAACCTGCACACCAGAGGTGTGGAGGACTAGAAGCCGAGAAACTTTTGCTTTCTCAAGAGCCAGTGAATGAACAAAAATCTTAACCAATTCTGCAGTGTAGCTATCTTGGGAAGGAGAAAGCAGGAGCAGATGGGCTGGGCAGGAGGACATCTTGGATACTTCTGACTGACCCTGAACATCTCCAGGCTAACATCCCTAATCTGCGTTAAGCTTAAAAGTCAGACATAGATGGGGGTTGATTCTGGGCATGTGTTCAACATAGGTAAGTCGAGAAATGGCCTTAACAGTGATGCTAGAGTGAAGGCCCAGAGTTACCCACAAAGCCATCAGTTAAAATGTTTCACCTTAGATGAGAAGGCTGCAGCTTCGAGGTCTTGATTGTGCTGGAGAAAGAGTGGAAGCAAACAAACCATCCTCTGCTTGCAGGAGTTGGGGAGCAGAGCGCTTGGGGAGCCAGGGTGATCTCATGCACTTGTTCGGTATTCATTTAGGGAGGGTCTGCCTAATGCCCACTTCAAGGCTGAGCTTTAATTTTTAAATGCAAATGAAGGAAGTGTTGCGTTTAGCTTTGCCAACAGTTTTCAGCAATCTTGTTGGCCTACATTTAGCTGGGAAGCAGCGCGGGGACCAAGCTCAGGGGCTCAAACAATTGAGCAGTTGTTTGCCTGGCTCGCATTCCTGAAGCACTCTAGTTCCAGCTGAACTCCTTGGGAACAGTCTGGGCTGTGTACCCCTGGGGAATCGGCCCCAATTAGCACTGACCCTTGGGGGCCTCCTTGCTGGCCCTAGGTCATTCTAAGCTCCCAAGTCTGGGTAAACCAGATTGCCTCAGGTGCCTCTGGGCTTTCCCAAGCCCCAAGATGACATCCGGGACCGTCAACAGAAACGCAGTCACACATAAAAGTCCAGCGAAACGTTGCTCTTGCAGTTCTCTTATCCCCAAGGGAGACAGGATGGACCTGTGCCACAGCTAAGGAAGCATAGGAAAGAATGCACAGAGTCCTCAGCCCGCCCGAGCCTGCAGTGATGGGAGGATACCGGGGCTGGTACCAATCCTCCAGTGTTGTATGTGGGTCTTTGTAAAGAGCTGGGTGACCCTGGAGAGTCATTGAACCTTACCTTCTACTTTCTCTTGTGTCCTCTCAGGAGGACAAAGGAATCTATCATAAGAAGTAAGTGTTCATGTATGTAACATTGCTGGCTTACAGAAAGCCCAGAATAAATGGGAGTTGACTACAGAGACAATCTCCATCACATTAGACCAGGCAGTTCTACTCCTAGAGATGTTTGCAGTGGTTCGTGATCGGGTTAGTATTACTCCCTTCCTTAGAAAACAAACAGCCTCCAGCTTTGCTTTTGTGTTTCTATTCAAATAACACTTGTAGGTGCTATGGGTTGACAAGAGGAGCCTGTAACTTAGTAGGCTTACGAACTGGAGTGGACTGACAGAACAGAATGGAGGCTCCCTTAAGAACAGTTTGAGTCTTGTGGCCCTGAGTCACAAAACCGGAGCTCAACAAAGGCAGAGACCACCATGGCTACGGTCAAAGACAGTCCTATGGCAGTGTTGGGCTTGGTCAGTATTGACAGTGTTTGTCATAATCCCAGTCCTGAGATGGAAACCAAGCAAGTCACAGGCTGTATAGAACTTAGAGGCCAGTGGGGAGAAACACTTTAGTTTACAACTTCAAAATATGTAGTGAAGGGTTTGGGTTGAAGAACGTAAGAGTGTGAGGGAAGAGAGGGTCATTTCAGATGTGAAAGACAAATTGGCTCTAAGCTATGTCCTAAGCAGCTGGTGACTCTACATGAACAAAGGTTAAATCATGACGAACTTAGTGAAGCAAGCAGTGTGTGTGTGGGGTGGGGCAAGATGAGAGCTGAGTCAAAGAACATGTCTATAGGAAGAAAATGTGGACATAAAATTAGATCAAGTTCTAAAGAGAAATTTACTGTAAATCACTGGCTCCCCTTCTTTTTACCAAGGTACCGGGAAGGTCACAATGGCTATGAGGTTGGCATGGTCGTCATAGTCAGCTATGACAGCCATGGCATGGGGGTTCTGAAAGTATTCACATTCGAATCAACTCCTATTCCCATGGATTTTGCAGGCATGCGGGACCTCTTTGGAATCCTCCAGGAAAAGAAAGATTGAGGCCCGTTGTGCCTACCACACCCCCCCAGCACTAGGTGGGGTCAGAGCGAAGGGCAGAGAGACATTCTGGATTTGACTGAAAGATGCTAGTACCAGACCACTTGAGATTCTGGAAACCCTGCAGCTCAGCATAGGTCCAATCAAGTCTTCCCTGCTTTATTGACTGCTATTCTAGCCAATCACTACTGAGAACTGTCCTGTATGCTGGGTATGGGAAAGGGTTACGGTTGATTCTTGATTCTTATTCTGGAACTTTCAGCGGAATCATTTGAGACTATCTCTCGGACTAATGCACATCCACTGACTAAGGAACACTTTTGAGGAACACTTTTGAGTTATGGTAGCCAAGCTATTATAAATGCTCTTTTAATGATGAAAAAGAACGGTAAGAGAAATGAAAGCGTAGTATGCTTGCCCCATCGTAGCAGACACAGAACACACCCGAACAGATGCTCTGCTGTGAGTGTCCAAGAGCCACTGAGGAGAGCAACCTGCCAACACTCAACCTCTCCACGCAGTTTGTCTTGTATCTGGGTTGGTCATGCACTTGTGTGCATGCGTATGTGGAGGCCAGACAGGATCTCTCACAGGGACCTGGAAATCACTAATTAGGTTAGATGGACTGTCCAGAAAACTCTGGAGATTTCCTGTCTCCACTTCCCTAGTGCTGGGATCGCATGTGTGAGCCACCATGAGTGGCTTTCTGCCTGTGCCAGGGACTGAACTCAGGCCCTCAGGATTGTACAAAAAGCACTTTATACATCTTGAGTTATCTCCCAGGCTGTGGTAGGGCGAATAGGTATGGCCCCCATAGACTCAAGTGTTTGAATGCTTGGCCCATTGGGAGTGGCACGATTAGGAAGCGTGTCCTTATTGGAGTAGGTGTGAGGAAGTGTGTCACTGCGGGGATGGGCTTTGATATCTCTTGTGCTGGAGCTAGTGTGGAACATAGTTTCTGGCTGACTGTGGATCCATCAAGAGGTAGAACTCCCAGCTCCTCCTCAATACCATGTCTACCTGCATGCTGCCATGCTTCCTGCCGAGAGAATGGACTGAACCTCTAACCAGGCCCAGTTAAATGTTTTCCTTTATAAGAATTGCCTTGGCCATGGCATCTCTTCAAAGAAGTAAAACCCTAACTAAGACACCAGCCATTCCTTTTTCTTTTAAGTGACCATTATTAAATACCGATTAGGAGTTAGACACTGGGAGAATTAGGTTTCCTTTCTCAAAGCTCACAGTTAATGAGAGACAACCGAAAGACGAACTGAAAGAAGCAAGCCTGGGACACTAAGGGGACATTAAAGGAGAGGGCGTTGGGAACAGACTCCAGCCGGAAGAGACTACAGCAACATGTTGACATGCCCACACATGGGGACATGTGGGGACAGAGAGCAGAGGTATGATGGTCATGTATGCATCCTTCAAGAAAGGGCCTGGCACTGCCAGGAAGTCACTGATCATCTTAAGTGAGGAGGTAGCATAGCGTTGTGAGGGCTGTGCTTTAAAGCAGCGGGTTTGCAGCTAAGATGCTCGCCAGGTTGGAAAAAAGAAAACAGGACATGACTTCAAGTTGCTGGTGGTGAAATTGAAACTCTGATTGGCCAGCTTGAGTGATTTTCTGTGATTCTGACTAGAGCTTCCCAAAGCGAAGAATGTGTTTAGGAGTGTTTGTTTTCCTTTCTCTAGGCTTTTTTAAACTTTATTAACTCATTCATTACCTCTTTTCACCTGAGACAATTTTATATAACCCAGGCTGTGTCCGAGACTCTGAGAAATTCTGTCCCAATCCTAAACCGAAATTCATGCACTGATTTTTTTTCCCTTTGTTTCTTAAACACAGCAGCATCTCAAAGAGTTTTTAAAAAATCAATCATTATAACACAGTAAAATCCAAAGGCATGCTAATTTTATATTCTTACACTGAAAAAGGAAAATATTTTGTTTTCCATAATTAAAACTTATGTTTCTGCATAAAACTTTGTACGCACAGTGAAAACACTTCAATTCATAACGTAATAATCTCACATATGAACAGGTGTGGGTTTTCAGGCAGTATTTCCTGGTATTCATTGAATGGACTCATGTGCAATATTATATGGAGGTACACATATGTGTTCAGAACTCAGGCCACAGTGAAGCTCTGTGATACAGCATAGGTGAAAGCTACCAGAAACAGACCATCATGTATTCAGTTTCGAATTAAGCTCTGGTCCCTGCACATTCAGAATTCCTCTTCCAAATTTCTGGCGATTCCCCCATTTAGTTGCATAACCCCATATGGGGTGCCTCACAGCAGTTTACGGTGCTGGCATCTAGATGACCCTGGTCATCTTTTGCAGAGTGTCTTTTGCAGAATGTCTGGTGAATCCATGACAAACGACATATCTAGGGCAGTTCAGCATTGTCATCTAGTCCTTCTGCAGTTGTGTGGGCTGTAACAGCGGTTGTCTGAGGCAGAGCCCAGCACCATCTGTCCCTTTGTGAACACTAAGCTGAGTCACTCATGGGTGCAGAAGATGTCTGTGAGGAACCCAGGGAAGGAGCCTCCCTTCTGGTCTTCAGAATTTGGTGGATGGGAGGTGCTTTGCAGAGAGGGTACTTGAGGAATCCTGAGACAGAAAGAACAGGTTAGGCTATAAGTGTGGAGGAATGTATATGGAGACAGAAATGCTTCCGGGAGCTGAGAGGACGCTCCAGAAGAAGGCAGGAGGAAACAGTTGGTTGCCGCTTCCCACCTCATCTGGACATCCCAAAGAGGAAACTTCAACCTCTGGCTCTTGTTTCAGTTTGCCATGAGCACCTTGCAAATCCTGTCTGTCCCAAGAGTGGAAGCTAGAGGTGAGGTGTGTATAGCACATAGAAAAATGGCTTCCTGGGTTCTGTAAGTCTGAGCTCTGGGGTCCTTCCGTGTTCCACACCCTTATCTGTGAAGTGAGAATAACAAAAGTAGCCACTTCATGACGTCCCGAGGATGGGCAGACGTTTAAAAAGCGCAATCTTCTGCAGCTTGGAAGAACAGTTTTCAGTGACTACCGTCCAAACTATTTTCCAAGCAGGCAGGAAGCACTGTTAACCAGCAAATCCATAGATGCCCCTGGTTCGCTCTGAGCAGTCAAAATGTCACAGCCAGCTACCAGTGGCTCTTGAGAAATTCTTTGCAGGTCTGTGCTCATCTGCTGCTGGTAGGCTTGGGAGATGTGGTTCTTGTGTGACTGGTGAGACCACAGGACAAGAAGGGCCTGAGCTGCTTAGGGAAGGTCAGCTGGCGGTCTGTGAAAGTACTAAATGTGCATGGATGAATGCTTAGAAACTTGTCTGCACACTCACTCTTTCAAATACACTGGGCTAGCTTAGGAAGAAAACAAACAAACCAACCTATGGTCATAGCCTGGGACTCTGCTGTTCAGTTCTGCCTGTGGTAGAGCTGAACTGTGGGAGAGACTGCATTCCTTCTTTAAGCACCGTGAGTGGGATGACTGATGGATGGAAGACAGAGGCAGAAAGCGTCAGAACAGATTCTCGTCAGAAGGAATGTTCTCGTTCCTTCGCTCGAGACAAGGTCTCACTGCCACGCCCAAGCAGCCTCTTCCACGGGCCTCTACCTCGTTGTGCTGGGGTCACAGGCACCTATGATCTTAAAAAGACACTTTTCAAAAGATTCTTTTGCCTTTAGGAGTCTAGCCAGTCAAAACTAACAGAGAGTGAACCAGTTAATGTGCACAAAGAAACGTACTGTGGAGTTGTTTTAATAGTCATAACTGGAAACAAGTTCCGTGCCTAACGACTAAGAGCTTGCTAAATGTATACAGTAAAGTATTACACAGCTATCAAAAATGATGCACCTTGGTAACTTTAAATATCTGAAAAGTTGCTCAAGAAATAAAGTAAGTGAGAGATCTGGGATTGCAAAGAATGAGGAGAATCGCATGGCGATAAAACTAAGAGGAGATTACAGCAGTGTTGGGCTATGGCCACTTCTGGATGTTAATGTTAGAGCTCACTTGTATTCTCCTGCCTAATATGAGTAGTTTTCATTTTTATGTACTATGAGATGTGGGATTTTTGAAAATGCTTTACTCAGTACTGTTATGGGAAAATTCAAAACGTGACTTTCAAGAACGGATTTATTTATTTGATGTGCATGTGCCCCAAGTGCATGTAGCATCTGGAGGCACCAGAAGAGGGCGTTGGAGCCTCTGGACTGGAGTTGTAGGCTGTTGTGACTCATACATGAGTCCTGGGAACCCGGATTCTTGAGCAGCAGTGGTTGTAACCACTGAGCCATCTCTCCAGCCCTCATAAAACATGGCTTTTGAGTGCTTCCCAGCTTTAGGTTTCCTGGTCCCTGGTTGTATTACCCACATTCTGTCCTCATCCTTTTTCTCTCCTTTGCTGGTGAATCCGCCCCACGCCCAGCTGGTACTTTTTTATGTTAAAGTGAGTAGTGGGAACCAAAGAAAGAAATGGCCACACGGAGTGAGAAGGAGCCCAAGTGTTTCATCTCAGATAAAAAGTAGTATATAAAACAAACAACAAAAAATGCTTCCTGCTTTGAAAGTAAGTCACATAAGAAATTTGCCTTCTGGCTGAGCCTGGTGGCACAGGCCTGTAACCTCAGCTCCTCGGGAGGCTGAGGCAAGGGGATTGCAAGTTCAAGGTCTGCCTGGACAAGTTAGGGAAGCACTGTCGTCTCAAATTAAAAAAAAAAAAGGGCCAGGGAGGCAGGAGCGCTTGCCTAGCACTGCAAAGAGCACAGGCCCTGAGCATAGAGGCCTTTAGATCGGCAAAGGGGCGGATTCGCCCAGGGTCCCCTTTGGTTGGTTCTCAGGGCTCAGGTTAGGGGGTTTTGTTGTTTTGCTTTTCCTCTCTCCTACAGCTAGAACTCGAGGTTTTCCACAGGCTAAGCAAAGGTTCCTCCACTGACTTACATCCCTAGCCAAGAGATTCTTTTGAGAGCAGGACTACCACCAGTCTTTGACACAACATTTAAGGAGTAATGGGGGTCAGGGAGGGGAAAGGGGGTAGGGGGAAGAAGAAACTCCTAATCAAGGTCAAGGTTACTTTGTTCTTTTTTTGCATTTTTAAAATAATGTTTGCAATATTTAAACTGTGAAATTAATGTCAATAAAGCCTAGGGTAATCGAAGACAGAATAAAGTTGAACAGGACCAGTACAATAGCTAAACCACAAGGGAGCGTCAAGGGAACAGAAGGCTTGCTTAAGTGGGTGTCGTTTCCCCCGCAAGCTTCCCCCGATCTGCTGAATCTCCTGACTTCTCATCTGTCACCTTCTCCATCCTACGCTGTCCTTCCTGGACATCCGTACTTCCTTCCAGCCCTGTCCTGCATATGCCCTCTGCTTCCTGCTGCCTTGACTGCTCCTACTCTCGGCTCTCTTGAACTAGATATCTAGGATCTTCAGTAAAAGGCCCTCTGTTTGCTCACTTTCCTGAGCTTGTGTTTAACTTTACATCATAGACATTTTCCACATATTTGAGAGTCACTGACATGGTAATTGAGTGAATGCATGCATGAATGAATGAATGAATGAATGAATGAGAATGAATGAATGAATGAGAATGAATCACTAAAAGAGGGAACAAATGAATTTAATGCCCCTGCTCCCTGGAGAGTGTCTGAGCCATCTTCTGGTTTTGCATGTGTAAGCATGTGTAAAATATGTGTGTATTCAATAGCTAAGGCACAGCCACAGTGGAGTAGAAACAGGTAAGCCCTTCCCAGATGTGGTATTTGAGAAAGGACATAGCTGTGGGAACCTGAGGGTGTGCCGTGGATCTTCAGTGAAAGGGCCTCTGTTTGCTCACTGTGGTCTGGGAAGGCTCCGCTGTGAATATAGAGCCTCCCCGGGTAGAAGTCTCCCAATCCAGTGCTCGTGGTACCTAGGAGTTTAAATATAATAATGAAAATGAATTGGGGAGCCTGCATGGGATAGAGCAATTTAAGGAAGTGGATGATCGATTTCAAGATGTCCTAGTGTGTCTTTCGATAATAAACTTAAGATTCTCTTAGCGGTCACCTCAGCTTTCTTCTAGAACCTGTTTCTCCATGTTCATGCTCAGCTAGACTGTGATCAGGAGGTTGTTTTGCTTTTGCTTAACTGTGCTTTTCATCAAGCATGAAGACCTGAGCTCAGATCCTCAGAGGCCATGCAAAAAGCTGGTCAGGATTGTGTATATCTGTAATCCTAGGGCTGGGCAGAAGAACGTCTGGAGACGGAGGTCTAGCCTGAGCCCCAGGTACGTGAGAGACTCTGTCTCAAAAACAAAAGTGGAGACTGATTGAAGGAACACTTGTGATGTGGACACATGATCACACACACACACACACACACACACACACACACACACACACACACTTAACCCTTGAGAGGATCACCAAATCTAGTGTCCTGCTGTTTAGACATTCATAGACCATTTATGGCTTATGTAGCTATTTTGACACTTATGTTCCCATTAAACTCTTACAGTGACTGGTGGGACAGGAATTTCTTGCATGAGGGGCATGGTCTATGGAGTTTATACCTTCAGGCCCAGATCGTTGGTCTCTGCAGAAGCAGCTAGAATAGACTACACTGCTATCTTCCAAACCTAAGCGCACCCGGACCTGTAGACTAGGACCTCAGGAAGTGTTACGAGTTTGTTGTTGTTGTTTTTGTGTTTACTAGTAGATTTTGGGTTTTTTTTGGGGGGGGGGGGTTAAGATGGGGAGTTTTAAAACAAATATCTCTCCTAGGAATTTTAATAAATATTTACTCAATGGCCACTCTGTGTCTGTCTGATACTCCAGTGGACAAAAGAGGTTGCCTATCTGTCTTCCCATGATTAGTGATGTCCGTGATGGCTAGTGAATTCTCAAAGCGTTTGTGGACACCTCTGAAGTCTGGCAAATGGTGATCAGATTTGTGTTTCTTTAGCCACAGAAATCCCCTACAGTCATATCATGCAACTGGCTTCTAAGTCCTGCTTATTTACAAATTCGTTTTCTCAGTCTCCAGGAATTTTGATCTGGGCTATAAAAGAGGCTGTTTAACGAGTCCGAGTTAATGACCAGCTCCTAAATCCTACGGACTTCTAAGTGTTACAGATACAAGAACTGACAAAAATTTCCGGGAAAAGGCTCCTCCCAGGACAGGAGGTCAGGATGGCCCAGAGGCATCACTAGTTGGACGGGTGTGGCTCTGCCCCTTTGCTGATGGAGAAGCTTCCACTGAGCTGAACTGCCCTGGATCTGCCAAAATAACCACACTGGGCAGAGCATAATGACAGGGAAGGTGAAACTCAGCCACTCAGTAGGACCCTCGGAGGCTGCCTCTGTGTTAGCCCTCTTTACGGCCTCACAGTAAAAGATCGTTATTTTATTTAGTGTTAAGGGTATGCTTTTCCTTCTGACAAACTGATTAACTTGTTTCCCTTTCTTTGTTTCTTTCCGTCCTCATCAGCTTCCCATCTTTTCTTCTGTATCCATTTGTTCCCTCCCCCTTCCTCCTCTCCTTCCTCTCTCCCTTCTTCCTTCCCTCTCTCTTTCTGTTCTCCTTTTCTTCTCCCTCCTTCCCCTCTCCTTTCTCCCTCCTCCTCCCCCTCCCCTTTTTATTTTTATTTTTTAAACTTTCTTATTTCACTAGTACCTTTAAGGGAACTCGAGCCTCACTCTGAGTTCTCTCCCCATCCCACTGATGGGAAGGAGTGAATCAGACAGAACAAGACTCCTGCGCTGGGTGGTGATGGGCGGCTATTATCACGGTTGTTATGATGTTGTCAGGCTAGATTCACACAATATGTCCATTCAGAGAGCCAGCGATACCCAAACCGTTCTCCCCCCTCCCCCTTTAAAGCTTTGTTTTAAAAAGACACCTTCCTGTCATTGGCACTTATAAGTGGATACAATGAAATTGATGCCTGGCGGGAGAAGGGAAAATCCTTCTTTGCTGTGTGTTGGGAGCGCGTGACATCTTTGCTGTCAGTGGCAGTGACGTGAAACACATACCAAATATGTCTTGACATAACTTTGACAGAAATGTATGTCTTCTTTTCTCTCATTTATTTTTGTGATAAGAATATGTGATTTTGCTGCCAAGGAAGCTTGTAACGTCGCAGAGAAATGAAAATGGAACTGTGTTGGATATGTCCAATTTCCCGACAGAAGCTGCTGGGCTGCTGCACTCAGGCAGCCTGGGAAATTTAACAACAGGCCTCAGCCAGCAAGACCCGGGTTCTGACGTTTGTCAAAACAACTTTCCTCAACACATCAAAATGTTCCTTGCTTGTTTGTGTCATTCAGATGTGCCGGGTGACTACGGCTTAGACAACGGTGACTGCTAGAAAATCACCGCCCTCCACATATGAATGCTACAGAGAGAAGAGTCCTCTTTTCTGGCCAAGAGCTGGCCTGTTCCCTCTGATCTTGTCAGTCTGAAAGATGTGCACAAGAATCTAATGTTAATGGAAGTGTTTCCGGTTTTTTTTGTTGTTGTTGTTTTTATTTTCCTCACTGTTGGAGCAAAGCAAACAGCAGTGTTTAGTTCATTCCAAAGGCTTCTGTAGATAGCCAACGCGTGCTGGTGTGTGTCGCTGGAGTTTTGCCTTGTTATTATCTTGCTTGGAATCTCCGTTACTTTGGTGAGGCTGGCTCTTCAGTAAAGTCCTGTTTGCATATTTTTTGTCAGTGTCCGTGGAGCACAGGGGGTCAGGTGGAGTGTGTACCCTATTTCTGTCTTCTGGGGACTCTTTTAAGGATCTATGCAGTACTTCTAGAAACGTAGCAACAATTTCTACAACACAGGATACTTGAAGCATGTCTTCCTTACCTAGGGCTGACAGAACAAAGCCTCGTAGCAGTGTGGTCATCCCTCCTCCTTAACTAATGTCGGCCCTGATGCCTCCAGGTCTAACAATGCTGAACAATGAAGGAGAAAAGCAAGAGATGCCAAGGCTTTATGTATATGTTCTTTCTCTCACTTAGGAGGCTGTTCCCTGGTGAGATGGTCAGCTGTGGTTCTTTCCAGAGAAAGAATTTTCTATCAAGAACCTCATTTAGGCTTTCAAACTAACAAGTCCCTTAAATGACATTTATCCCCTTACCCTGCACATCACAAATACCATGTGGCCCAAGTTAAAATAACCTTTGGCCAGGATAGAAACTTGGGAGGTTTGACAGGAACAGTGCTGGATGAAGCACTGGGACCGTGGGTCTGCGAAGAAAACTGTGTACATTAGGAGGATGCCCAGTCTGGTCGCAAGTGGCAGCTACCCTTGCTTGGGATGCAGGGTTAAATCCAACACGTGGTCGAAAACGAACTGGACGTGTCTACTACAGGGCAGCTTTGGTTACAGACCACACTCCTGAGGAAAGCATTCTCCTGTAGTTGTAGGAAATGACAGAATTTATTGGAAACCATTCTAAAGAAAACACTTGTGTTGTCAGTTATACTGCAAATGACTGTTTAACACTTGTAAGAATAAAAATTCCAACCTCACTAAACACACACACACACACACACACACACACACACACACACACACACACACACACACGTTTCAAAGGTAGAGATAACTTCCTGCAAGGGGGGGTGGGGATCTTATTTCATGCCTTGTGAGAGTCCTCAGCAATATTCCAACTTTTGCCTTACTGTTTATTTTGTTTCATTTCTGAATGATTCCTTACATTAGAAAGAAGCACAGACAGCAGAGCTACATGGTCCAGGTGGTTTCTGTCACTGTCGTGGACTCACTCTGGTTGCTGGTTGGTCGGTCACCATCAGTTTAACGCTTGGTTTGTTTTTTGGTTTTGGTGATTGGAAGGGAGGGCGTTTTGATAACGGAGGCTTTCCCTACTTAGATGGCCACTCCAGTCTTGGTAACAGATATATTGTCCTTCTGGGGCCCTCAGAAAAGAATGAATAATTAGTTGTTGTCATGCATTTTTGGAGAAGTTCTCAGCTACTTGAGAGGCACCGCCTCCTGATCAGACAGCAGCAAGCCTCCCAGGACACGTGAGTAAATGGAGGTTTTCACCCTTGCAGAATAAACGCTGAAGTTGCAATCCGACTACCCACTGGTGTTTGCCAAGCCCGAGGCAGAGGGGCACCATCCTTGTGCCTCTATGGACAACAATGACAGGGAGTTGTATCTGCCTGTGAAGCACCCGAAACGACTGCTAAAGTGTCTGGAGCTCTGTAAGGCTGGGGACGCCTTTTAATAACCCCTTCTGCTCATGTTATGAACCAATGTAATTTTAAAGAAAAATTTAATCCATATGTTTTTCATTAATCTGTACTAAACTCATCAAAATGGTGTTTTGTAAGAGTGATTTGGTGCCCCAGAAGTCTTTTGAGTTTTCTGTAACAGGCCTTCTTAATGCTGTTTCCTTTTGAAGCACGAATTGTGTTTTGCCAACAGCAGAGAAATTCAAACCCCCAAAGGGTTTGGATCAGTTTGAAACTCCAGGCCAGAGGACTCTGTGGGGTTCTACACTTGGCGAACTGGCGCTCTCTCCCTTCTGACTTTGAAATACCTTATTTCCTTCCCACAAGAAATGCTCTATTTATTGTTTGCCTAAATCGTGTGTTCAAAATGATCTTCAGATTTCTTAGTAGATGAAACTTAGACATGAGCTGAAAAGCAGGCTTCGGGACTAATTCCTTCTCAGGCTCTGTCATTGGGTTGTCCTTGGGGAGTTTTCTTTAATTAGTCTGTTTCCTGACTCTGCATTTTCTTGCGACTTGGGCTTACCAAAAGATTTACCACAGAGGGTGAAAAGCTCGTACCACCCAGAGACCAATGCAGAGCAACCACAGGTTTTGCCTCAGGGTGGCCCAGCAGAGGCATATTTCTTGATATCCTATGTTAATGTACTCTTATACTGATGTTGACAACCAAAAATTCAATGCAGATTTCAAATAGCTCCGTGGCCTGTGCCAGGAGCAATGAAATTCACAATTGTCTGCGTTTGCTAATTTTGTGGTGGTGTTAGTTTGTGCTCCAATGTTTAAAGGAGGCATGCATAAGCTCACTTGGGCTTTTTTATACTTCGTGTGAGAGAGGCAAGGAGAAAGAGTTGAAAATGCAAACAAGACAGTGTATGCCCGCAAGTTAAACATGAGACCGTTGTGGTCCTTTGTCCTTCCTGCCTCTGGGCTGTGAAGTGGGAGCGCCCCCTGGTGAAACTTTAAAATCACTGACGATTCAGGATGTACAATCCAGATTTCTTCCTAAACTCTAGGGTTTTGTTTTGTTTTGTTGTTGTTGTTGTTGTTATTTGTTTTGTTTGTTTGGTTGGTTTTCGAAAAAGTAACGTTTCAGTAAGTTTCAAATGAGACGTTTAAAAACTTTAAAAATCATTAAGTAAAACGGTTTCTTTAGGCAACAAAAATGAGTGCATTGTTGTCTACACCAAAGGTGCGTAGGATTTGTCTGCCACTTATTCACATCCCCCTTGGCTGACTCGTCTGTCTCCATCCCTGAGGTCAGCCTAAGGCTATGGCTACGTGAATGAAACCCATCTAGGAACATAATCACCTCCCTCTCAACAAAACAAATAGCAAATTCATGTGAGGTAAAGAGGCCGCAACAAGAAAAGGAAGAAACAATCACAGAGCAGTCCTCGCCAGACCCCCACAAACCTCTGCCGAGTGTCTCTGGTGTAAAACCTCATGCATTCTTGCAGAAACTACAGACTGGGGCCTCTACAGCTCTCTGCCTGGGTGAGCCAGGGCGGACCTCTCAGAGATAGGGGGTTGTCATCTGAATCATGGGTTGGGGTGGGATTAAGGGACACCTCAGGATGGTCTGTTGCATCCCTGCAACCTCTGTGAAGGGATTTTTCTAACTTCCTGCTGGGGGTTGTTGGAAGCAATTACCTTTTCAGGATGAAGAAGGAAATGGAACCCTTCTGCTGCTCCGGGGTAAGCAGCAGCTTTCTCTTTCCTGTTGCAAAGGGTCACAGTGGAACAGGTATTTCCTGCAAGGTGAGCACACAGAGAGGAACCAGCTCTCTCTGCACAAAGCTGCAGACTACTCCTCAGTGCAGAAAGCACCCTCAGGCTGTCTGTTCCCCTTGCAGATGGTGAGTGGCCCACTTTGGTACCAGTTAACCTAACCAGGTCCAAGCCTCTGTTGTCCTTTGAAGGCTGAAGAAATTATAAGTTTGTTTTTCCACCAATGATAACTCTGCGTTTGGACAAATGATCCGGTCTTGTCTCTTTGTAGTGGATAATGTCATCTTAGATGTGTGCTGTTAAAATTCTTTCACCTTTTCTGTATGAAGCCCGGCCTTTTGTAGGGCATAGCTAGCTGTTAGTTACCCTTATTTTTGAAGCGTACGTAACAAACTTTTTCTAAAAACCAACTCACAGAGGTAACTCAAGACTTCAGCATTTCAAATCTGGAGCTTTCCACTTGAAAACAAGAAAAACAAAACCCCCAAACAAAACACCACAGGTACCTCCTGCATACTTGGTGCCTGGGTCCCCCCTCCCCATTTATCTTGTGGGTGTCCAACTTCTTTCTTTTGTCCAGAGTGAGAGACGGTCCCTCCTGTCCTCACTCTGAGGTACTTCACATGGTCCGACATGCGTAATCAATCTTGTCCTTAAACCTTTGTGAGGAAGCAGAGCAGATGGATAATAGGAGCGAGGTTGCCATTTGGGCTCTGGTGGATTCATGAGCTGCCTCCACGGCCATGTCGCTGCTGACAAAGGGGGGGGGGACATAAAACTCATTTCAGAGGCTCTCCGGGTTCCCTGTCTGCTCTTTACGCATCACCTGCCCTTCCCCCCATTTGATCCAAACAGTTGGCATGGGGGTGGGGGTGGAAGGGGATTTACCTCTTCCTCAGAATAAAATTACACATGGCTTCCACTGCCCAGGGAGTTACCCAAATTAAGGCACCAGTTCCAGTGGAGTGCCTAGGGCCTCCACGCCATGAAATTGCTCCTGCCTAAGCCTAGAGTTCACTTTTTCTACACTCCACACCGGCGTATTAGCAGAACACCACGACTCTTCGATGGAAACTTGGGTCCCTTCTGTACTAGAACCTTCCCTGACCTTTGTTGAACACCACAAAGAAACCAAATGCCAACCTCTGTTTGTCTCAAATTTTCCCCTATTAATGCTTGGTCCAAGTCTACGTTTCCAGCCAGCCTTTCATTTAAAAACACAATCTCATTCAAAACCTGCCTGGTAACTTTATCACTGAGGTAACTGTTACCTATGATGCAGGCTGACCTGGGTCCTTGTACCGGTTGACATCATCCTTTGGACGGGTTACAGAGCCTTTTGAGGGAGTTGTTAGAAGCAGGTTCACCCTGCAATGCAGAACCGGTTGCAGAAGAAAATTAGTGCATTTATCTGTCAGCATTAGACTAGATTTTCAATGCAGTTCACTAGTCACAGGGTCTGGTTTTCTCTTCCTCTGGGAGATGAAACCGATACGCCAGTGGGTAGTAAAGGTGCCAATTATAAATTGGACCGTCGGAGCATGCACACACGAAAAGTAGAAGAAAAGACTTTAAGGCCATAAATTTAGTTCATGGCAAAGAATTTCCCTAAAAATAGTCTCGCTTGTTAAAACACTGTGGGAAAGATGTATGTCAGGTAACTGCTGGCGGTGTCAGAACCACTTCACATTTCTTTCATGAGAACCGGTGTTTGCAGCTCCCTCTCTGGTGCCATGTTCATTTTAACTGCCTCAGGGCCAAAAGGAAGTAGGATGCTAACTCTGATGGTAAAGACATTGATTTATACACACACACACGCACGCACACACACGCACGCACGCACGCACGCACGCTCATTGGTCTGTTCTCTCCTCACTGGTTTTGAGTGCTACGGGGTTGCTGCATGTGTTAGCAACAAACAGCTGGGCCGGTTTGGTTCCGTCCTTTTTCATCTTCTGCTCATAGATGCAGCTCGCCAAGGCTCCACTCAACGGGACTGCAGATCAACTCCCAACCTGGCTGGGCTCAATCTGCAGAGCTGTTCTAAACACGGTGTTTCTTATCTCCTGCCTTGCCAAGAAGAAAGCCTAAGTCCCCACCCAGTTAATGATCCAGTGTATAGGGTGAAGTAAGAATTCTCAAAGCGACTTCCACAGTTTCTACTAGTAGGGTCCACGTGCCTCTTGGTACGATAAATCCTGAATCTCTTGACCCAAGAGCTAATAAGATCAGAGACAGTGTGCGGTGGTCTGTCTTAGAATAGTAGCCAGAGAACAGCAAGGATTTAGTGGGAACACCAACAGCAAATTCTTGGAAGTAGGAGGGAAGGAACTAAAGGTAAACCATAAAGAGAGCAGCTTGAGCATCGTCAGCCGGGTCTTTATGGCACCTACTCTATGCTGACCTGTGTATTGGATATTATTTTATTTGGTTTGGTTTATGGTTCTGTGTGTGAGAAAGAGAGGAGGAAGGTGGAGGGAGGTGAGGGAGGTGAGGAGGGGTTATTTTAGTTTACAATTCTAGGTTATAGTCCATCACTTTAAGAAGATCAAAGCAGCATCTTCAAGCAACTAGTGGCATCCACAGTGCTTGAGCCCAATTCCCTCTCTACACATCGGCAATCCAGAACTAAACCCAGGGTGGGCCTTCCTAGCCCCAATGTAACCATGACAACCTCCCATAGACAGGCCCACAGGTCCACCTGATCCAGACAGTCCCTCACTAAGACTCTCTTCATAGATAATTCTAGGTTGTTTCAAGTTGACAATTACAACCAACCTAACCATCCAATTAACACAGCCCATATGCACATGGTTGGAGGTGGGGGTGAGGTTTGCAGACATTTGAGACAGGGTTTCCATGTATAGACCTGGCCTCTGACTTGCAGCAATCCTCCTGCCTCTGCCTCATGAGTGCTGGGATTACAGATGGATATTGTTCTGAACCTTTCTTTCACGAAGAAAAAGTTTCTCTAGGGTAGGCTAGAGTTCTCCAATATACCTGACTCTTTCCCTTCTTACCATATTATATCTTCTCATAGGATGGCCTCCTTCACCTTCCTGTGCCTGGAACGAACCCTAGCATAGAGCAGGTGTTGTCCAATACATGTATTTTAAGGATAAATGTCATACATACACACACACACACACACACACACACACACACACACACACATGTTTTAGATTGGGGGCAAATGTTGGAAAGGAAGAATACTAAAAATGACTCTGAAGTGTTAATGGGTCTATGATAGTAATGGGAAGGTTGTGGGCAGGGACAGAGAACCGAGAAGGGAACACACCAGGGTAAATGACCTTCTGGTCATGACCATCTGACTGTTGGGAAATTCATGGATGCTAGTGGCCGAGCTGTCAGATCCTCGCTTTTTTCTTGGGCCCCGGAATCCCTCTGTGGAAACTGTAGGATTGAACTTGGTGTCCTTGGGGAGTGGAGTCTAGGGAGAGGCCAGCTGGGAAGGACCAGTCATGGGTCGGGGTCTTAATCTGCAGTTAGATTTCTTAAGTTCCAGAACTATAAGAAGGAAATTGTTTGAGTGGTGTGGTTATGACATTCTGATAGCTGGGACACAATAGGGCAAGGGCCAATTTCAATTTAATACAAATATATTGCACTTATAAGCTCCTCCTAGCTGAGGTGCTGTGGACCATTGATGACTTCTGGGGAGAGGAGAGCCAGATGGTTTTTAAGGATCTATACCTCCTACTGCTTTCCATCTTAATTTAGATCTCGAGACCTTTCTTGAAGTTACAGAATAGTCTAGGTCTTCTGTTAAATATAGTTACCTCTGCCATAGGGCCATTAGGACATTTTAGAAATTTCCTGCTACCACTATCTCCCCAACTAATTGTGTACCTGTCATTTCTGTCTCAACGGATCCACCCAGTGTCATTTACCTGCTCCCAGGTGCTAACTATGTGAGAAGTCTATGACAGCTGCTAGAGCAACAGGTCAAGGAAGAAGTCCTGACTAGTCTTCAGGAAGTCAAGCGGTCAGCGCCCTCCACTTAACTGCTGGCTTTTTTCATAAGTCAGAGGTCAGATATGTTCGAGTTTGGCAGGTGGAACAATCAAGGCCCCCGAAGAACTCCCGAGACTCAGTTAAGGGGTATAACTCACTCAGTGCTATCCCAATTGGCCTCACGCCTTTGTTAGTCTAGATATTTGCCTTGTGGAATTGCATTAAGTCCCTAGCTTGCAGGGATAAAATGAGTTCAAGGACAGTTTTTTTTCTCTTTCTTTTTCATCCACCCCCCCCCTCCTCCTCCCCCTCCTCCTCCTCCCCCTCCCCCTCCCCCCCCCCCCCCCTCCTCCTCCTCCTCCTCCTCCTCCTCCTCCTCCTCCTCCTCCTCCTCCTCCTCCTCCTCCTCCTCTTCTTCTTCTTCTTCTTCTTCTTCTTCTTCTTCTTCTTCTTCTTCTTCTTCTTCTTCTTCTTCTTCTTCTTCTTCTTCTTCTTCTTCTTCTTCTTCTTCTTTTGCATATCCCTATACAGAACTGGCTTCTTAATAAATGATTCGTGATAATGAGCAAACATTCCTCAGGAAGACAAAGATTGGATTCTCCTGTTTCTGTCTTCTTGGTAGACTTTGAGATGCAGTTACACCAGGGAAAATAAATGCACCTGATCAGTGAAAACCGTGTTTCTCCAAATCCTTTCCCATTAAACTTCTTTCGAGGTCACTGACTTGATTGGGGGAGCATCAGGCAGAAACTGCTCAGCTTCTCTTGCAAATGAGCAGATTTTCAAGGTGGTTATTTTATTTTTATTCCCTTTTCTCAGAAACTCTAGTGATTTTTCTGTCCGTTTCATATTTCCCCTACAAGAATAACAGATACTATATTTGAAGAAAGAACACTTGAAATCTCCGTTTCAAGACATGCTAGCTACATGACATGGAAAACCCTTCCCTATCCTAAGACTTAGTTTCCAGCCCATGATATCAGGACGGTGTACCACTGCGGCCTCTCTCGTGGTTCCTAGAATCGAGTTCTAGACTCCTATGCACATGACTGACTCATTACTGTCATTAGTGGAGCTAAATTTAAATACATAATTAACTAATTTTTAAAGAACTCATAAAATAAAGAATCAGACAACACAGAGAATGAAAAAAAATAGCACTTTCCAAGTTCTTCCTACAAGGTCTCTGTATACAAACACGGCACCCTTTGGGGAGCTGCAGAAGCAATGGTAGTTTTGAGCCTATATCATAAGGGAAACACAGAGGCATTTTTTGTATGTATTTTTTCACTTGACTTTTACCCCAGCCCCTGTCTCACAGTTCCATAATCATCTCCCGTCTACTGAGGTGGGAGACAAAGGCCTGGGAATCAAAGGGGTTGACTAATCTGCTCATGGCCTTGTGGTAGCTACTGGCCCTGGCATTCTGACCCTGAAACACACACTCTTAAGGCATGCTTTTATGAGAGAGCTGTAAAGCAAGTTCTACCTTGAATCAAAACCCAACTTTCCAGGCTCTTGGTTCGGTCAACAGCATGAGGGTGCTAAGGGAGGAGTTGGGGCTCCCTCCTTTGGTCTCACTTTTAGTTCAACACTCAGAAGGATGTGAAAGATCAGAAAGCTGAGTGGCACTGGGTGACCCCGAATGCCACAGTGGATAGATACATGATGGTAGCCAGGGACAGAAGCATCATATCGACTGAGTCCTGGTGTCACCCCTGCACACTGGAATGGTGACTGCATTCCAGTACCAGAAGGAGGGACATCCAGTAATGAGCATGCCATGGTGCAGGCTGGCAAGAGAAACCAGGCCATTGTGAAGGGGACTGTTAAATTAGAGCTTGGAGAAAAATCCACAACCACACAGGCCCTATAGGGACTATCTCCAGTCTCCATACAGTGGATACACGACAGGGAGAGACCCTGTTCCCTCCTGCGGCTCTCCCCAGGTATGAGGACTTGACTAGACTGGGCTTCTCTGTATCCTAATGTCCAAATGTTGGCTCGGGGCCTCCCACTTAGACAAGACTTTACCTTTTTTTTTTAACACCTGGAACTGAAAACAGGAAATGTAAACTCTGAACATACAGGCATTTCTGTCCAAAGAGCCCCATCCAGGAGGTGATTGGGTTTCTTGGAACCAATATAGCTTCAAACACACCAGCCTCCAGACCAGCCCTCCCAGTCCCTGAGCCTTTGACTCCTCTGTGGCTCCTGGCTTCTGCGTGGGGTTGAGTCTCAGCCTGGAGCTCAGGCTGCCACTCAGGAGGCAACAAAGATCCTCAGCCCTGCTGAATGGAGGAAGACACAGGTGAAACAAATCAAACAACAATCAGGGGTGAATTTTCAGTGTAGCCCAGCATGGAGATTTCCTGGCAGGATTTCCATTAAGTCGAATGGGAGGTGTGTGACTAAATCCCTACACACTGTGCTGAAAATGTGCCTCTAAGTGCCTGGCTGCATTATGCCAGGGACAAAAAACCACAAACTACCTCAACCAAGAGAGACGCTCGCCGCTAAGGTTCCATGACTCCCTGCAGAAGGTGTCTCGAGCTATGACTGTCCTGGGTGAGACACAATGGACCCCCACACAGCCTGGTGAAGCTTACAGGGTACAGGAAGGCCTCTGTGCAGCTGCCTGTGAGCCTCACCTCTCCTTGACACAGACTTTGATTGTGGGTCGATCTGGAGTCCCGCACAAATGGCTCGTGTTTGCTAAGACGATTTCTCTCCCGCACTGATGACCTGAAATTTCAGTAAACCTTAGCGTTGCATCAGGCCCATCGGAGCCAGAGGCTCAGAGGGTGACAGTGCATGATTCGTCTTGATGTGATTTTATGGCCTCTGTAAGGTAAATGCTTCGAAGGACTCTTACCCCCAGAATCAAAGGAAATAGTCATGAAATCATTTACTCTGCCTGCCTCCACAGAGCAATTTGCTTTCCAGGGCCTCCACAGAGTGGTTCTGAAACATGCCTGTTCTCCTAACCCTCCTCCTCAAAACTCTCCTCCGGCTCTCTTCTTTATAAAAGCTCACACCTTCCCGTAAGTTACTTTATCTTACCCTTGTCTGCACACGGGCTTACTTGTTTTCGAGACAGGATCGTCTGTAGCTCAGACTGGTCTTAGGATTCAGATTGCAGCCGAGGCTGGCCTAGAGCTGATTCTCCTGCGTCTAGGGCCGAGATGACAGGTGTACACCATGGTGCCCAATTAGCACAGTGCTAGGAATCAAACCCAGGGTTTCCTCATGCCAGGCAAGTGTTCTGCCCACACCTCTGAGCACCCCAGCCTCTCTGCATGGTTTCATTTGCTGTGTCACACTGTCCCTTCTTGCTGACTTGTTCCTTCCCAGTGACTCCTGCTCACTCACCCTTCAAAGCCCATGCCACATAGAGCTCCTTCCTCATTCTTCCTCACATTATCTTTCTGCTCTTCCTACTACAAACTCAGTTCTTTGCTCGGGTGCCTTGATTTTTATCATTGTTTGTTCCACACCTTTGTGTCTCCACCACACCGTCAGCTCCATGAGAATTTCCCAATCTTCACATCCCCACAATGGGATCCATCATAGAGATTTGCTAACTGTGTGAGTTAGGTATAAAGACCAGGTCTCCTTATTTCTTTCTCCACAAAGTTCAGGTCACAGTGGTGAAGACATCTTCAAGAAATGGAACCATCGTCAGCAATCCTTCAATCGCCCTCACACATAGAAACAAACATTGAAAGGATGCTTCTCCTCGTGTGTATCAGGTCGATGCTCAGGTGACGTGGATATGACTAGGCAGAACTCCTGGACCCACAGCAGGATGGCGTCTACATGGCAACGGAATGGGACAGAGGCATGGAGTGGAACCACCAAATGTCTATGCAGAAAGGCTGCAATCAGGGACTGGAACATGCTGGCATTCTGTCTTTAACAGGCCGGTGCTGGAAAGCTGAAATACTGTTTCAGATGATGACAGTGTCATTTAGAGAGACGTGTGGCGATACTACGAATGAAGTCAAGAGGTTACACTGGTTCTTCTTTCTCCCACCTTCTAAAACCACAGCCTGACACTTTCTTGATCTTATTCTCCTCTCTGAATTTGCAAGACAAGTTGTGCTTCTGTTCGTCTTTGATAAATGTACCAAGTCAGGATGGGCTGCCTCAGGTTCTCTCTGGGAAAAGGTGAAAGGAAGAAGCATGGTTTAAAACACATCCAACTCTGGGAGGCTGACATAGCACAGTCAGGGACTCTAGGAAACATGATTTTAAGGGAGTCAGTTTTTCTCCATGGGCAGTCTCCTTGAATCCATAGTCCTTAGAATCTTCAACAACATTGTGTTGCTAGCTTACAGGGCAGGGCTGGGTAAGCACCCGGAACACTGAACTTGGAGACACATAGTAGCTACCGGTCTTTAGAAGAGATACTTGTTAGAACACAATGACTTCTTCCACACCTGCTCTGCAAGTGCTGCAAAGTCAAGCTGTGGCAGCCAGTGGGCAATGAGGTCTGAGGCTGAGAGTTGAGTTCAAAATGTCAGAAAGATGTCTGGGAAGTGGTTGGCAGTGCAGACCTCAGGTCAGGAGACAGGTGAGATGTGGGGAGTTCCCAACCCTGGCAGCAACATTAGTAGGGAATCTGGACAAGTCGTTGATCTCCTTGCCTCAATTTCTTCCTGCTTACTATGTATCTGGAGATCGTCTCCCCTGGTGGGGACTCTAATTAGGATACAGTCTAGCTTCTAGGTCCTTGGCTGGAGTGGGCTGGGAAAGCTCTGAGTCTGAAACCTGTCTGCTTTCAAGATTTCTGTATCTCTTTGAAAATAGAACCGTAGAAAACAGAACCCTTCCCCCAGCCTCTTGGTACTATTTAGTTTCTAAGTTGTTTCATCCAAGAAAAATACAGAGTTCTTCATTTCCTCTGCCCCCTTTCCTACTGAGGCGCTAACATCTCCTGAATTGTGACCAGATCAGCCTTGCAACAGCTATGAGAGCAGGCCTGACCGGCAGAACACAAGCACACTTTCTCTTCTGAGAAAGACTAGTTTCCTCAGCGTTAACTTCCCCTTGCTGGCCCCCACTCCCCCCTATGCATACCCCCCTCCTCTTCTCCCCTCCCATCACCAGCTCAACCCAGATCACATTAGAGTCCCAGAGCACAGGGCACAGTTCTCATCTGTCTGTCACCAAGGAGGCAGACGGGATGGAGGAACAACAAGTCACTTGTACCTGAAGAGGAGGACACTCCTGGGAAACAAACAGATGAGCCGCCCCACGAATCTGAACCACGCTGGAGGTAAAGAGAACTGCATGAGAAAGCGCAGGCTATCTCTGCATCGTCCTTCCCTCTCACACTGCCCTGCTGGCGGCCTGAGGGGGACCTGAAATTGTAGCTGTTACCCTGGACCAATATCTGATTCTGAGAAAGTTAACCCTAGCAAAGGTGACTTGCTTTTCCCTGGGTCTCCTGGAGTCGAATGACCATCCATCCACCTCTACGGCTTTTCTGTAGGTTATATTCTCTTCTTGAGAGGTTCGCTGACGTGGGGAAGAGGCACGAGTTGCTGATGGTTTGACCTGGTGGTTGGGTAGGGAGTGCTAGGCTTTCAGTGATCAAATGAGTACACGGTGCAAAGGAAGAGCTTTGAAAAGTTTTTGGGGTACATTTCTTAAAATGCACGCATCCCAAAATGGCACTAAAGAACACCTGTCTTCTTGACACGGGCAGGTGTCCAGTGACTGGATTCTTGGCCACCCAGTGGGAGAGTCAGTACACAGTCCACAGTCTCTGGTCCAGTGTTCCCTGTTGTGAACGCTTTGATTATCCCTGATTCTACAGGCCGAGATGTGATTGTTAGCCCGTGATGATAGTGTGGCTAGGGATGGGGGGAGGAGGGGCTGGACTTAAGGAGGGGAGGGCAGGCAGATTACACATGTGGGCAATGTCACTTCAGAGAAACATGGCATCTGTGACCAGAAAACAAAACAAAACAAACAAACAACAAACAAAACCACACAGGAGTCTGGTTACCACCTCAGTGGGGCATAGACTCCAGTTTCCACATTTTAAAAATATGTATTGAAAATAATTCATGTCTCAGTGCTGCGGAATCTGAGCAACCATAAACCAATCACTTTCACCATAAAGGTCACTGATTTTTTTTTCAAAATTCATCACTGCAAAACTAAGTTCTAAGTGTTCTGTTTAAAGGCAGCCCTAACACCAGTTTAAAATGGGCTGAGCCTCCTGAAGGAGCTACAGGAGGTACTGTCACTCTGAAGCCCAGCAGAGGGCTGTTCTTAGGGAAGGCCTGTCATCTGAGCTGCTTTTGGCCAGAGGAGGCAGTGGAGGAAGGAAGTGGGAGACCAATGACTACAAGTCAGGACAGATCCCTCAGCTCAGTCTCAGGGATAACCATAGAAGAAGTCAGCTAGTCACTGGCAGAACACTGGTGAGCTGCTCCTAGATTAGAACATAGATGTCATCAGTGATCACAGAGACATCACCTAACCAGAAACTAAGGCCAACAAAACTTCTGTTTTTATTTTTTATAGGCCTTCATCTTTCCCAAGATGACCTTGGAATGACCTTAGGTTATAGGAGTTGAGCCCACCTATGCTAGGCCTCAAACTCTTTGTACTCAGCCCAGACTTTCCAGGTAAACACTTGCAGGAATATAGATGTAGATACCACTGGTCCAAATGCTATACTCTGAGAAGCAGAGTTAGGGCTCCAAACATCTTTAGCGGATGAGCAATAATTATTAAGTTAATCTGAAATTCTTGAGGCTGTATCATAGACTGTCTCGCAGTTGTTTGATAATTACTGAAAATAGACACATTTGTTATACAAATAAAGGCAAACAGCCTATGTGTCCACCAGCTGAGGAGTACACAAAGCATGTGGTATGTTACTAAGTGGAATACTATATAGCCATAAAAAGAGTGAACCCCTGTCATATGTGACAACACAGATGATCTGGAGATCATGATGTTGAGTGAAATAAGGCTGGCAAAGAAAGCCTACATGAGCTCACACACAACTTCTAAAGAGGTTGATCACCTGAAGGTTGGGCTCACCTACTTTTGACTTCTACTGCTACACAGGTGGCAGAATGCAGAGGGCATGGGGATTGGAGCAGCAGGCACTGCTTTGGAAGGAATGAGTGGTTCTAGTGTGTCACTGAACAGAGTGACCACTGATGGCAACACTGTCCGGTGTAGCTTTTCACTGCATGATAGTTGTATCTTTTCAGTTACATGCCGTTTTAGGCTATTCCTTTTGGATAATTACTTTTGTTGAGAATTTCCCGTTCCTTCTGCTCTAACTGCTTCTCTCATCTCTTCCACCTTCCTGGCTCCCTTCTAACTTCATATGCTCTTTAAAGAAGAGCATGAGGACCACTTAGTGTTGCCTATATGTACTCAATGTGGGGCTGTCTGTCGAACCTGAACAAATGTAAGCCTTCCTAGTCTACGACCGGCCGTTAACCAGGAACACATGGAGGTCATTCCGAAAATCCCCTCAACACAGCGAAACCAGATAGCCTAGTTTTGAATTCCTTGGTATTCATACCACCTGACCTCTAATTTCTTTTGCTTCCTTACCCATCTCATCTTGAGGAATGAGGACAATGGTATCATGGGGTTTCCATTGAGACTGCACTAGCTAATGATACACAACAAGTGCTTCGAATGCATGGTACACACTAAGTGCTCAATAAAGACAAGCCTTCATATTGCTCCTTACCAAAGAACATAACCTTAAAAAGCTCTGCTTTCCACATCTTTTTTTTTTTTTTTTTTTTTTTTTTGGAGCTGGGGACCGAACCCAGGGGCTTGCGCTTGCTAGGCAAGCGCTCTACCATCGAGCTAAATCCCCAACCCCTGCTTTCCACATCTTAACAAATATTCAAGTGAAAAATGCCAAAGGAAAAATTTGAGATGGGAGCAGCTGCCTACCCATTTGTGTCAGTCTGATAGACTTATGCTATGCTCAGAGCACATGGCAGACATGGGATGTCGGTGTGTGATTGCCTTGATCAAATTCACTGGCAGACTTCGCCACACCCTTAGAGTCTCAATGGGAGGACCTTAGGGTCACCAGAAAGCTGAGACTTCTCCATCACCTCCTGTCCTTCTAAGGAGCCACTCATTGGGTTGTTGCTTCCTGGGGACTCTGGAGTGTTCTTTCGATGAGGAGGTCACAGTAGGTTCAGGGCCATATCCGTGCCTACCACTCATACCTTGCCACTCCAGAACGTTAGACAAGTGCCTAACTAAGTTTTTATTTTTCTCTCCCTTTCTCTTCTTTATTAGTCTAGCTTTTTATTTTTCCCATTGGAACTGTGTGTACTTTTGAGCCTCTTCAAATACATTCTAGATAAAGAAAAAAGAAAGAGTAAACCAAGAGATTACATGACTTGAAGCCATGAAACTAGAGAATTAGCCTCTTCTAACCATTTAGTTTATGGTGGAATATGATCCTACTATTTGCTTTCTTCTTCAAACTTAGGACAGGCTTCAGTAAGCGTTTTAGCAACCCATTTCTTTGGTTTCTCTATAAGATGAAATATTGGGAGGATTATAGCTCCAGGGCCTTGGAATGGCTCATAGAAAGATGACATCCAGGAAAGCACGTACCACAGGGTCACATGAACCAGGCTCATCTCTAAAGCATATGTGTATAGTGATACAGGGGCCAAGGTCTCCCAGAGAGGGAAGGAAGTCAGACAGTCCAGATCTTCCTAGAAGGGATGCTTTAATGATATCTGTAGTGGGTCACTTACAGGGTGAAGTGAAGTAGGCATTGATGATGTCATCCCACCACCCACGTGAAGACAGGCTATAAGATCCTGGACTTTGCATCCGAGTTTCCTGTGGAGATAGCCACCAATATAGTCGAAACTCTGGGTAGCAGTTTTTGCCACATAGAATACTTTCCTTGGTATCAGTGACACTGTGATCCCTCTGGCGATCAGGAGGACAAAACCCTGCAGTGAATTTCCTGTCTTTGTGTCCTGTGGTGGTGCCGATCCCATGGAGCTTAGTGCTGACCAGTGTCTAGAACTTTCCATGCTGTCCGTCCATCCTCTGCCTCAGTTCCCCTCTCAGAAACCTGTGTTGCAGTAATTGCAACTCAGAGGAAACAAGCTCTGAGTTTTCAGAGGATGAAGCATAATTTTGTGCCAAAAAGAAAAAAAAAATAAGGCTGTTTTCAAAAAGTGTCCAAAGAAACACAATATTAGGTGACAATACACTGCTGTTCACTTTCATCAGAGCGTCATGCGCCCACCACAAAGGTCAAAGTACAGTGAGTTCTGAGGATTCCTGATACCCATGTCACGGTTTCCGAATCAATACACAGAGGCTTCCTGTTGCCCACCAGGTTTCCTCTGGACCTTCTGTGGCCAGCAGCCCATGCTGCCCGTTCTGATCTCTAATATCTCGGGTTTAAATTTTTGAAATAATTTGTATTTTTTAATAGTATGCACATTTTGGAGAAGAGTTTCCCTCAGTGCAGTGTCTTTATAGGTCTATATCAATACGGTTATTGATGGCCGATTCCTTTTTAAGTGCTAAGTAGTATTCGGCTGTTCATTTTGTCTCTCTGCCCTCCTGGTGAGAGACGTTTCGGTTGTTTCTTATTTGGAGTGATATAAATGAGGATAAATAAAATCAGTTTGAGATTCTGGCCACAGGAATATATGCCCAAACACTCCTTTTTTTCCTTGATAATATACTATAATTGGGATTTTCAGGTCTTCTGCAATATACTCTCCAAATATTCATTCATTTGGCTCAAATTTAACCTGCAGACCCAACTTACAATTTCCAGGAACTGGAGGGAAAAGAAGAAAGAGTTAAACTGCGCCCAGAAAAGAAACTCATATGAGTACAGAAGAGGCCCAATGTCTGCAGTCTTGTGAGGAGAGGTGGACAGGAGGTGGGATTGCTTCGGCCTGTGAGACTTTAACGGTCAATGCAACCAAGACTTATGTGTGACTTTGAATTGGATCTTGGATTTAAAAAAAAACCATTTATGAAATACATGTTGGGGAAATTGTATGGGAATTGGGTTTTAGGAAATATTAGAAAATGTATCTTAAACTAATTGTGCCCCTGGAATTGCATAAAATGATATAGAAATAGTCTCAATAAATAGTCTCCACTAGGTGTGTTTCGGGGTGAAATTCCTTGATGTTTGGAGTGTACTTTTAAAACCGTCACCACAAAGAGGAGTGCAGGAAGCAAACAGGCGATGCTGTGCATCCCCAGGCCTGTGTTCGAGAGCACCTGTGGATGAGCAGCCCATGCCTGAATCACCATGGGTTTGAAAGTCTGCACAAAAGTACAAAATTACTCTGATGAGCTGAAATATCCCCATGTTTTATTTGTATCCTGTTTTCCTTTCACTCGTTCCCGTCTTCCCTCAGTAATGGCACAACCCAGAGCCCGCGATGACCTCCTAAAGCAAGCCTGCATTTAATGAAGGCCCGATTTACAATATTATTAACATAACTGACAGCTCCTCAGAGGAGACCACTAGTCAGAGCGACCCTTTGTACTGCAAGGTAGGAACAGGATCGTACATGTAGATTTCAACTTACGAAGCTTTCTGCAAAAACTGAATATACTTAGATCATTCACTGTTTCCAAGCCATGTCTACCTATCTCACTAACATGTTGCAACACTGAAGAAAGTTTATTTTACGCAGGCAATTTCTAACACAATTTTCTAATTATGAGTATGAAACAGAGTTTCACCTTCCACCACCCTAGTGATTCATAGCCTCTGTCTGCTCCATCAAAGGACCTGGTATTTCAAACAAGTAGAGAAGACTTCTCTGCTTCACATCCCTTCCAGAAAGTCTGGCTCGTTGCTCTGAAGGGAAGCACTGCTTCAGGTCAGCCCTCCCAGACTCCTCAGTTCCCACCACACTAAGAGAGTCAGAGCACGCCACATTTATCTACCTGGAGTCTCAACACAGTCTGTAGACGTAAAGCCTCTCCTGATGAAGACACCAGCATATGAAGGAAGGGAGAGGGCTGCTCAGGGATGTGGGCCACCACAGATTATGCGTGGAGGCTCTATGGATGAGGAGAAATTCTGAGGTAGATTCCAAGGCTACGAATTCTGTGACCCCAAATGAGCTCCTTAACAGTTCTGAGCCCCGTTTTTCTCAAATAGACAATGAAAGCATCAAAGCAAATGAATTGCAGAATTCTAATAAATTCTAATGTTAAGTAACTCAAAGCATAAGCCATCACCTGAATTAAACACTTAAAATCCTGTTTTACTAACAACAGGAGTGCTGTAGTTATGTTAAAAAAAACTTGTGCAAGTGAAGGACATACTCTAACCATTCCTTTATAAACACATTTGTTATGTTCATAATCTGCTATATCACAAGACACGCAGACTCCAGCTCAGCTCAGCTCCTGCTGGAACACAACAAATCCTGACCTTGCTTTGACTTCTAATACAGGGGACACATAGCTTCTCCATCCTGCTCCTCTGTTAGGTGGAAGGGTAGATACTGAGCCAGGAAGCCATCCATGGAAGGTTCAGAACCATCGCCATGCCCCCTGGGACCATCCTACTATTGGAAACTATTAAAATCTTCCAGAAAGCCTTTGGAGAAAATCAATAAAAAGTCTGTAAAAAGGGCCAACAACGTAACCAAGAGACAGAGCGCTTACCCAGCATATTATTGCCTGTGTTCAATCCCTAGCACTTCCAAAAGAAAAGGAAAAACCTGTGAAATATTTTGTGTTTTCTTAACAAGGGGGCCTGGTGGAACATGGTGAGCATGTCACATTTCTCTTAATAGCAAAAAAGTCGCCTTAGCCATCTGGGCCATGAAATCAGCTAGCCCGCCCTCGTAAGTCCAGTGTGCTGGGCTGACGGCTTTGGCCAGCAGGAGCTGAACCTCCTTCTATTCAGAGGAGTCCTTGCCATTGCCCGAGCACCAACGGGCTGCTTTCACCTCTCACCTACTGTATTCACGAAGTCCCTCTCACTGTCCCTAGATTTCCACCCACTTGATTTTATTATTATTAAGCACAGACACAACAGTCTGAGGATGTTGGGGTTTAATAGCTGCACACGTTAGTCAAAACAGAAGTCTGAGGTGGTAACAATGGCTCCCAAAGGTGGTTTGTTTGACTGCCTTTCAGATCGGAGCTTCTCCCTCACTCCACCTTTCCTGTCTTAGTCAGACTTTGTCCCAGATAGCTTCCCTAGCCTCACCCAGGGAAGGTTGGCGGGAGGTTAGAGGCAAAAGGCCTGGGAGAGCATGGGAAAGAGCCCAGTGCAGGCCAGGCTCTGGTTACATCACTCAGAGGTCATGGGTTTCATGCCAGCTGAGTTTTAGAGAATTCTGCACTGAAAATTAAGATTCTACTACATTTAAAACAGATTGGCAGTCTCCTTAAAAATCCTATAAATAATTTATCAGCCCATCCATTCTGACTTCTTCCAAATACTATCTTGGTTATTTTTAGTGCAAAATAAATCATCTCTAACTACTGAGCTTAGGGAGGATGAAGAAAACTGCCACCACTACGCCTCTTAACCAAATTAAGAGAGACAGTGTTAATTATCTTCATGTTTCAATGTGTCTAAGAATAAGAGCCGATATGCGGTCAAATTTAATGGCAAGAGATGTATACATGAGGGAAACCCAGTTTCTGAGCACAGAGAAAGTCTGCCCAAGTTAAGGTGATGTGGGTTAAGCTCCATGTCCCATAACTTGTATTCTTTAATCCAACCAGTATTACCGGAGCTCTTCCTCTGCAGTATAGCAGAAGGGAACCAAGCTGGTCTCCACATGGACTTCTCTTTGGTGCTGCTGAACAAATTCTTTGGTTAGGGCATAAATTCATAGTATTATGGAAGCACCAGGAGCTATAAGTAAAAGTTACATCACAGTGAAGTTGCAGGCTAGCCAGAGGCTCATGCTGGGGTCTCACAGGCATAGGAGTGTCCGTGCTAGAGTGACTTTGTCACCATGGGAAAGGGGATATCTCTCATTCCAGCTTATAGCAGAGAGCACCTCCTCTGGGATCATGGGCAGTCATGGAGGCTAGCACAGAGGCATGGAGGAAAGGGAGGTGACTCTGGGCTAATGTGCAACCATGGCTACCCTGGTGACACAGGTGGGTAGCACAGGTAAGGTTGGATCGTGGAGGGGTGTGGGTGGGTAGTGTGAAAGATGTGTTGTTGACCAGGATGCAGTCTTGGAGTATAGTTGGGGAAGGTCAGAGCACCATAGTGTTTGTCTGGCGAGATCATCCCCTCAGAGCAGTGGCAACTCCACCCTCTCAAGTCTGAAGTGTCTTGAGGGTGGGCTCCTGAGTGTTTCAGAATGAAGGTCCACCCTGTGCCAGCTCAGTCTCAGCAATGACAGGGTACATCATAGGGTACCACTGCTTGGGCATTGAGTATGCCTTTGTTCTATCACAGGACGTGGACTTCAGCTCGGCTCAGCTCCTGCTGGTGGACCACAAATCCTTGCTTTGACTTCTAATACAGGGGACACGTAGCTCCTCCATCCTGCTCCTCTGTTAGGTGGAAGGGTAGAAACTGAGCCAGGAAGCCATCCAAAAAGGTTCAGAACCATCATCGTGTCCCCTGGGCCCATCCTACCAACACTAGTTCATTGGCTTGTGAGGCTTGTCCCTACCAAGCTCCTCATATTCTCCTCTCAAAAGATCTCCCATGGCTTGTCCCACGAAGCCGTCACGTGTCTGAATTCACTGTGGCTTGCTTCTGAACTCCTTGTTCATGAGCTAACATTTCTAAGAACCAACATTTCTAAGCCAGGGTCATTCTCATCCTCACAAGCGTTTAAGTGTGACGGTAATCAGAATATACACCAATGGAATTGAACACATTTGGCTATGAATCCAAAACTAATGTCCCAAACTCCCTGGGGCTAAGCTTCATGATGGTGGATCAGTTGTCTGTCCTTACTAGCTGTTTGTTTGTGTGTCTTACCCAAAAGGGCATCCTAGATCACAGGGGTAGGGTAGGGGTGGGGTTGTGGAGAGTGATGGAAAAGGAAGAATCCTGGAACATGCTGAAGTGTGACAAGCTGGAAATAAGATAGTCAAACCACAACCCCTGGGCCAAAGAATTCGTACTCGCTTCACTACCAACCACTTAACAACCACTGTCGGCATAATACAAAGGCTCGTGGAACTTAAACACATTCTCTTGATTCTGACAGGAGTCCACCAAAGAGACTGATTCTGTTAGCGCATTGAAAAATGGAGGCTTAGCAAGACTGAATGATTTGTCCCAGATTTGTCCAGGAAACAAAGCTGAGAGCCAAACTCAAGCTTACACCTCCCTTTCTACTCACTTGTGTGTACAGCGGGGATGATCATCTCACAGCCTTCCTGGAGGCTTGCCCTTCATCAAAAGCAGAACGAAAGCCCCATGGACAGACTCGCTTGCTTCCTTCCCTTTAAAGGATTTTTTTTCCCATATCAATAAAACATTAAGCAAAAATGTATTAATGTTTTTTTAGCTGAACACTTTATTTTGGAATAATTATAGTTCATAAGAAGGCAGAAAAATGGTAAGGGAAACTTTGATATAAATAGGAAAATAATAGTTATCTATGGGCATCTGCAGTGTAACATAGGAGGCAATCTTGTGCTGTGTGAACTGAGGGATTCTGGGAGATTTGGATAGAGTGAGTGCGTGGGTAACTGGGCCAGGTTTCCTGTGAGAAGTGTTATTTGGATTGGCCTGGGAAACATGCACAGGGCTTCTCTGTGCAACCGGTGGGTGGAGGGAGCATTAGGGGAAGACTCTGACTTGAGAAGAGGAGCTGGGGAGGGAAAGCACAGGGTGGGCCTGGGAAACAGCAAATGCCCAGAGGAAGGAGCAGGGAACCATTTCAATCAGCACAGCCTCCCAGCTCTTCTTTCTCGTGTGCTCTGTGCAAAGGTCAACAGGAATGGACAGAGATGGACTCAGCCTCTTGTCGTGAGAATCAGAGAAGTGGGCTCAGGGCTCTCCGGGCCAAGAAAGCCGCTGTTTTGTAATTTTCTGATACAGAAACCTAAAGTACTTCTCTTTGTGGAATAAAGAAAGTGTTTTCCAAGTTTCTCTTGAAGAGTAATAAAGCAAGGAGTACTGAGTGTTGTAAACAGTGCCCAGGACCTTGGCTTTCTGTCCTCTGATTCTCTGTGTGGATGTCACATGACTTTCCAGTACTTACCTCCTCGAGGCTTGCGAAACCACCACTCTGCTAGGTAGCTGAGATTTGAAAAATTAGTATATTTGTGTATGTATGCTCACATTTATTTGTGTACACACACAAGGTCAGAAGAAGGAATCGGTCCCCTGGAGCTGGAGTTACAGGTGGCTGTGATCTGTCTGACATGGGTGCTGGGAACTGAACTCTAGTCCTCCGAAAGAACAAGGAAGTACCCTGACCACTGAACCATCACACCAGCCACAGCCTCGCTTAAATTTAAAATAAAAATGGAAACAACAGCATTTGCCAGACTCATGCAATGCGGATACTGTTCAGCGCACTACCGGCCAACTTTTCTAGACAGTGATGGTAGACGCGGGCACCAAATCATGGTTCTTCGAATTTGCTTTCAGATGTGTACTGCATCTTGCAAGCTGATTTCCCTACTCTTTGCATGTGTTGCAAGAAGGGGGATGTATGAATCTGTACCTGTACTCATAGAAACACACAGAAGATTCTACGGCCCAAGGATCCTGCATTAGCCTCACTACGGGCTTAGCAGCCACAAGACGTATTTCTTCTGTAGAACAGGCTAATCGTGAGCAGTGTAGAAATGGTTCTAACTTACCTGTAAAGTGTTTTCCTTAAGGCAATTTGAAAAGTGTGTGCAAGCAGGACAATATAATGTCATCAGAAAAATGGAATTTAAATACCACCACTGTAGGCAAAATGCATACATGCATGCATACATACATACATACATACCCCATAGATAACTTAGAAAAGAACACATTCGCTGTATTAACTTTAAAAAGCAGGATCAGTCTTTCGCACAGTTTCATACCCATGCCCCCTCACATCCCGAACTGTCGTAAATAAGCATTTTGGACACATGTTAATAAACCTTGTCTGTTCAGTCACTTTTACCCACACGGGCACCACTTTTAGGTCATTTCTTTACTAAAACACAGTGAATCCTCACACTATCCAAATCACGGCATCCGTAGAGTATCTACTCAGTAAACATTTGTTACCGTGTGTCCATTTACATGGACTTCTGAAAACAAGACATTTTCATTTTTCCAGACAGGGTTTCACCTATCCCAGGCTTCCCTTCATTCACCATGCAACCAGGCATGACTTCACAGAACCCCTCATCCTCCTGCCTCCACTTCCCCAGTGCTGAGAACATGGGTAGTCTTCAAGGTTGGAGATGAAGCCTAGGGCTTCCTACTACACTACTAGTTGAGCTAACTCTCTACCCCCAGGGAGGATTATTTTTACTGTAAATAAAATACAAAGATGAACTTATTCATAATCCCTCAAGGCCATCTTCACCCCAAATTTGAGGGCCTAGTTTCACAGCCAGTATACATTTTATGAGAATGTAACAAGCCTCACAGTTTTGAGTTTAAATTCAACCTTCTCATGACCTTGCTTTGTTGTAACCGCTGGCCCTGTCTACGAGTTCCTGATAACAAAATACTTACGAGTTTCCCATCAAGTAAAACCAACATGCATAGCTTTCCTAGTTACCACACCCTACCCGATGCAGGGTGTGGAAGAGAAGGAACTGGGTCCACAAAAGGACACAGCCCTTGGTGCCTCCCTTACCTGCTCAGCGGGTGGCCCCAGGTGAGTCCTGCGCAGTCCCAGGGCTCACTAGGCCTCTTTGTTTGATCTCCAGTTGCTTTCTTTGCCTGTTTGTTTTGCTGGTTTGGTTTCCTGTCCCATCCATTAGTCATTTAGTTTCTCTTGTTTGTTCTCCTGTGAATTTCTGCTAGTTGCTTTGCACCTCAGCACTGTGAGGCTAGGTGACCTTTGTACCTCCTAATCTCCTTTGTCTGGATGTTGTTAGACACTAGTGTTGGGGTACACAAGACAAGGTTGCAGAGTTCCCCTGGGAGGAGGATGGGTTTGCAGGGACAATAGCCAAGTCCTTGGAAGAGAGGCTGCTCTCATAACCATTCCAGATTTCGGTGTACCAAAGGACTTTCTATCAGAATCTGGACCATGGAACGTGGACACTCCAGTATCATGCACTTACGTTCTGTGTTGTTTGCTAACTAGTCCAGGAATGCTTGTTTCACTAGGGGTGTGAGCGCCTGTTTCTGTCTCTCTGTGTATGTCTGTGTCTGTGTCGCTGGGATTGTTTAAGAACTGCTGAGTAAGTACAAGTTACCAGTGTGAGACACGGGAGAAAAGCCATCATCATGAGTAGTACGGCACGATGTGACCAAGCCATAGACGACAGACCTATGGGACAGATGCCTGTACAGCCCAAGTAGGACCCAACGATAAACCAGAAACAATTGTACTCAAATGTAGTTTGCAGAACATGGCTTTGTCAGGATTCCTTTCTTGAACTCAGCGGTACCTATATCACCAAGAAGCCTGCCTCTGCATTTTTTGTGACAACTCAAAAATCTGTACTTTCGGAGCTCCCCTCACAACAAGCAAGCAGCTCCACAAGAGACTCCTTTCTCTAACAATTGTTACTCTTTGTAAAACAATGGGGAGGGGCTTTGTGAGTCTTGTAACTTTCGTGAACTTCCTGAGTCTATGGGCTTCCCTCCTCTAGGAGGGATGTTTCAATGTAGAGGAAACAGCTGCACATTTGAACAGGGACAGCACTGAAAGGGCTAGGTTGAGACCAAAAGTCCAGTAGTCCTCTTATATATGGATGCCAGTATACAACCCCATTCTAGTATTCGGTGATTGGTTTACTAGGGAAAGAAGGAAGTAAGGAGGGAGGGAGGGATGGAGGGAGGGACGGAGGGAGGGAAGGGAGAAACACACTTGACTTTCATCCATCAAAACAAATGTTCCGCATACCGTATGCTTGTCTGCTCTGTTCCAATTCCATGTTGCAACTGTTGCCCGACATTTTTCTCTTCCCATGTGGGAGTGTTATTATACAGATACTGTTTTGCATAATATATAATATAATCTGGTGAATTTGGGAGTGGGTGGCAATGAGAGAACATGAATCACATAAACTTCCATATTGTTATTACTTAACCCATCTATTCCTATACCGATTTAAATGTACTAGTAAAGATAATTTTCTTCGCAGTCACTATTAGAAAATTGCAATTCGGATCTGCCTGTTGCTTGCAGTTTAAATGTTTACTCTCTTTTATAAATTACATTTCCTAGGTTAACCTGCTTTACTAGTAAAATTAATGCTTATCTATAGTCACTTTTTCTTGATTTTTCTCCTTTAAATTATCCATAGCAGTAGTTAGAGCAAAAGCAAGTGGGCCAGGCCTGGTGGTGCAGGACTGTCAACCCGTACTGGGGAAGCAGAGGCCGGAGAATCACAGTCCACTCTGCCTGAGTTACAGAGGAAGTTCGAGACCAGCCTGAGCAACTGAGTGAGATCATATTTCAGAATAAAAAAATGTGAAACGAGGCTGGGGAAGTAAGCCTCAGTGTCCAAGTTCAATCCCCAGTACAAAGCTAAGGGAAGATGGGAGGGAGGGAGGAAGGAAGGAAAAGAAAACTTTAAAAGAGAAAGAAAATTTGACAAAATGTCAGGACCCTCACACATATTGTGCCCCGTGAAGCTGCAAAAGACCCTATCTTCAAGGATCTGGCTTTCCAGTGACATTCAGCACCGTCGGCATCAAGGGCAAGCTTAGAAGTTACATGAATATAAAGTACTTTTGGTGTGCAGATGATCTGGTGGAGACAGTCAAGATAGTGCACATGAGACTGCTAGAGGAGAGTGCCTGGCACCAATCACTGAGCCGCACTGCTGTGGTCCATCTGGAAGTGTGAGAACAATGCCGTCAAGACGGACTGAAGAACTGCAAGACAGAAGCCCAAGAACTGAAGAACTGCAAGACAGAAGCCCAAGCAGCAGCTAGCAGCTGGCACATAAGTCACTGGGCTCTCTCTCTCTCTCTCTCTCTCTCTCTCTCTCTCTCTCTCTCTGTGTGTGTGTGTGTGTGTGTGTGTATGAAGGTTTTTATGTCATTAATTTCCTTCCTGTCTCATTCAGTGCTGTCTTAGTTAGGGTTTTACTGCTGTGAACAGATACCATGACCAAGGCAACTCTTCTAAAGACAACATTTAATTGGGGCTGGCTTACAGGCTCAGAGGTTCAGTCCATTATCATCAAGGCAGGAACTTGGCAGCATCCAGGTAGCATGGTACAGGAGGAGCTGAGAGTTCTACATCTTCATCTGAAGGCTGCTAGCAGCCAGGATGAGGGTCTTATAGCCCACCCCAACAGTGACACACCTACTCCAAAAAAGCCACACCTACTCCAAAAGGGCCACACCTTCTAATAGTGCCACTCCATGGGCCAGGCATATTCAAACCATCACAAGTGAGAAGCTAGGTAGTGTCCAACGCTCCTGCCTCAGCCTTGATATCACCAGATCTTGCCAATGGACTGTGATGTAAGGCAGAACCCCACTCCCTGCCTGCAAATGCAGGTTTTAAAACACCTGCAGATTTCAGATGCTGACACTAACGGTTTGTGGGACGGTATTCTAAGTACAAAATAAGGCCTGACATTATTTAGATCTTAGGTACGGAAACTCCATTCCACCAAAGGGAAAAAAAGAAAAGGGTGGAGTTAGCCATG